>NC_056739.1:1762173099-1762304362 GCF_019279795.1 Protopterus annectens
GATCCCCTCCCCATGGCATTACTTTAAACAGCCTGTTAATGGCATCTGCCTCACATACACCATGGTAAACTATACAGCCCATACCAGTCATCTGAACAGATGTACATGGAATATCCAGATGTTTGCAACCTATATGTGGTCTGTGTTCCTAACAATGGGCATTTATGTGATATCATTGCCAGATACGTCACAGTTACCATAGTGACACACATGCCAGCAACAGACTTCTTAACTGACTGAAACATCATGCTGATACAAAGTCTGTTACTCTATTGTTTGTCCAGGATTGTAGGAGCAATAGATGAACCAGTTGTTATTTCTGGTGCTTTTTCCCACCATCCATGAAGGCATTCCCAAGATTACACGTTGTAAGAGGTTGTGGGTTATGTCCCAGGCATAGAATCTATGTGGAGCATGTCATGTGTACGTATCACTATAGTATATACAAGTGGGTAAGTAGGGCTACTAATCTGTATATTGGCAACTGTGTTTGTGTTTCTGTATGCACATCCCCTGTGTCTGTCTTTACTGTGTGTATGTGATGGCTATACTATTTTGTGTGTCTCTTCCACCCTGTGACATCCCCCATTGCCAACCTAGTTTCAGCCCATATGGGTGTCATCCACCTTACAAGCACAGTTACACGGTTTCTAACATAAAGCCACTGTGATGCATGCAATGGTTGTATTACTGTGTATTGTACATAAACAGATGGGTAGGTCATCTAATCTGAGAAGTGTCAACTCTATGTGCATGTGTGTTTCAATGCATCTCTCCATGCAGCGTGTGTGTGTGTGTGTGTGTGTGTGTGTGTGTGTGTGTGTGTGTGTGTGTGTGTGTGTGTGTGTGTGTGTCAGATGGCTCTACCATGTTAAGGGCCTCTGAGCCCGCCATTGGCAATCCTAACAGCTCCTGCAATTGTCACCCACTTGAATAGTAGTGGCAGTCACTGCAACACTAAATTACTTCTGTAGTATTTGTGTTATGTATCTAGCACTATTGTTTGCAAGACTGGGCAGGTAGAGACTGTGCTCAGCCCTTCAACAGCTGCTCTACGTACAGGACTATTACTCTGTGTGCACTACCAGCATGAGAGGCCAGACATGTATATGAGATTGCAGACACATCTGCTGGTGATTGCCAGGTTAGACTAACACAGACTGACCTATGTCAGGAACATATACCCCAAACCTGTCATACACAGTGCCATGTATACCCACATGAACTGCATCAAGATTGAGTGGCTGGGAAAGAAATGGCAGGGGTAACAGGTGGTGATAGGTGAATCAGTTGCAATTAAAGTAATGGCTAAGCTTGTGGGGACCTAGTGCCAGTACTCAAGTAACCTCCTCTGTATGTATGAGCCTGTGGTACTAAAGAACACCCAGGTGACATGTATTAAGGCTAGCTGGCTGTGTCAAGGAGTATGTATTCAAGGCCACATTGTCTGCCCCAATTGTTCCTCACACACTGCTGTATGCATACACACCTGGTAAACATGTATATATACAATTGTACCTTGGCTATGAAAAGGTCACTGTGTTTCCACTCCATCATACTCATCATTGCTACTGTCAGCAGGCCCACAGCCTGCCGATACACAGATCCCTGGAATACAAACAAAATACAGCACATGAGACTACAGTCAGTCAGTAGTACTAACTGCAATAATTTATCATAGCTAAAAAGGTACATACACATCGATGTGTACCCATAACTATTGCTAGCAGATAGCACTTTACACAGCATTACATTACTATACTGTACTATATTTACCCTGTGTATCAGACCAATATTAGAATGTCCCTGCATTGATGGTATGGATAACAGGGATGTGGCACAGGTATCATCACATGTACAGGGTATGTTGTGGGTTTGCCAGAGACCTAGGCTTGGCCATATGGTTGACATCATGTGTGTGTGTGTGTGTGTGTGTGTGTGTGTGTGTGTGTGTGTGTGTGTGTGTGTGTGTGTGTGTGTGTGTATGTGCAGGGGTGGTGTTCAACTGGGTCATGCAGACACGCTGTGCATGTCTGGTGCTGACCTGCCTGTGACAGAGATGTGTGAGTGTTTGTATGCACACAATCAAGCCATGTGGTTGCCCTACACAGGGCTATGTTGGACAGCCATAGACCGTGCATGGCAGGATGTACAGTTCACCATCTCCTGCCAGGGACATGAGAACTAGTTCTGCCAGGAGTTTCACTGGCACCACCAGGTCCATGGCCAGATGCAGTACTACTCCACAATGGTGACTTCTATCTGATGAATCCATGCCCCTGACAGGACTGGCCAGGTGCACCTGTCCATGGCCTGCTCCAGTGTGGTGTGAACAGCACCCTCCCTTTGGTAGTGCTGGCGGTGCTGCCACTATGGGAGTGTGAATGTGCATGGTCACATGGCCTATGAGCTGATATTATTACTGACCTACGTCCATATGGCCAATGCCCTACCCCCATCACATGCTCAAGCACAGACATTGCATGGTCAGGCAGTGACAATGTCTCATCTCACCACTTCTTCATGACATTAACAAAATTACGTATGGTATCACAAATGCTGTGGTGGTTGTCAAACATGACAGGAAGCCCTGCATTCATAACCCTGAGCATCTGTCTGGTGTTGCAGTCAGTACAGGCCTGTGCCTCCATGACAGACTGAAACATGCATCTGGTGACACCTGCTGTAACACTTGCAACAGGGGCTTGATGTGCAGCAGTCCTCCTTTGAGCACCCCTGCCCATCTGCCTGTGTCTGACCTCACCTGCTCTCTGGCTATGGTTAGTGCCTACACTCACACTTGCCATAGTCACCACACTAGCCTGTTCTATACCACCACCCTCCAACTGCCTATTATCTGTAGCTTATGGGGACTGGGTATGTGTGGGACATACTGACTGCGTGCATGGACATTGTGGGTGAAAATGGGATACCAACCAATGGCACAGATTCAGCCCCTGACAACCCCACCTGTGCCTCACTATGACCAGCCTCATCATCACAGTCCGCTAAGACACTGACATCAGGTTGTGAGTGGGAGAGACATCAACTTCCATGTTCACCTGTGAAGGGAAGACAACATAAGTAAATTAATACCTTGCAGCATAATGTTTGCTGATACACACACACACACACACACACACACACACACACACACACACACACACACACACACACACACACACATATTCCTGGCAAAGTCTTACCCAGCATTGCTACCTATGGGCCCTTCAGCCCAGACTTTAAGGTAGTTCTAACTGCCACAGTCCATCTCTTAAACATATACTGTAAGGCCCTCAACAAAGGGTGACAAATCCTACTGTGTGATGGGCCTCTTAGCAAAATGGTAAGTCTGACCAAGACCAAGACTATTGGATTGAGCTATACAGTGTCACCAAGTGCATTTTCCAGTACTGTAAGAGTTGGCTTGCTGCTATACCGACCCAACACAGTGACAAGGTTTAATGATATGTGATAATAACTAATGAATGAACAAGAAAATGCTCTATCAATGCAGTACCTGCACAGTTCAGACTCACAAGGATTCATTTCAGACAGCATGGCAGGACAGTCTGTAACACATACAGGAAACATGTAAAGGACTAGCTGCATAGGTTCATAGAATGATACTAGGCTATTGGTCTGGATGCCCTCATAAACCTAGCCCAGACTTCTGCCCATGTCCCTTCAAAATTAGCACCTGTGTCACATGTCCAGCTGGGACACATGCAGGATCCCAGGAGTGTCTTTTCTGCTTCCCATGCAGTTGTCCAGCTTTTTCTTCAAGAAGGCTATAGAGGTATTCTGCTAGACATGGAGAGGGAGTGTATTTGACAGATAGTGCATTGTTTGGGACACAAATCTATCCCACCAAAAAGTACTATAAATATCACAGACTAGTGAGGGCCTTGAGTGTGGGTTATGTGAGTGGGGTTTGTCTTACAGATATGTAGAAATGCCATCAAGGCTGGTTTGGAAATGGCCTTGTATGCCACACACAGGTCGCCTATGATCAGTCTGTATGAGACGGAGTAGTGGAACAGGGCTTTCAGCCTATCTGTATCAGATAGGTGTTGCAGACCCCAGATTTACCTGGTCAGGATCCTCTGTGGTCTCTGCAACTGCTGCATTTACCTGGCAAGGTACATGCCAAAGGAACCATTGCACCTGGTAATGGGTCTAATAAAGGTGGAGTACAGGGATGTTGTGACCTCCTGGTTCCTGGATGACACACCCTTATTTGTGAGGTGAGCCATGTCGATAGTCTTCCATACAATGGTGCTGACACGGTGGTCAGGTTGCTATCAACCTTGGTGCACAAGTCACCTCACACTTGATTGCATGCTTAGTACATTTTTATTACTGTCATAATTAGCTTGAATGACATCTACCACAACAGGGAAAATGATGCATCTCCTGGCATTCAGTTTGAGGCAGTGCTTTTGGCACCAGTCATTAATTTGGATAAGGGCCTCTTGGAGGATACTCATATCACTAGCGGAATGTAAGACAGTGGCCAGCTTGCAGTCATCTGTAAATCTGGTCAGCCACAGACCACTGGTTTTGTCTTGAACCTCAGAAATGTATATCTAAAACAGTAGAGACCCCCAGACTGATCCTTGGGGTACACCGATCTTTATAGATCTACTACTAAAGGTGGCTTCCACTTCTTTGACCGGGTGGGTACTATCATTGAGCCAGTTAGCTACACATCTAGTAACATACAAATTGATGCCTAGCTGTGTAGGCTAATGTATCATGGCTGACTGGGGATTATTGTCAAAGGTTATGACTTGGTGAAGGTAGGCAGTGTGCACCATCTTCCCCTCATCTAGTGTTTGTTGACCACTTCAAAGAATTGACCAGGTTTAACAGGCCTAATTTCCCTTTGACAATACCACACTGCATGGGCTCAAGCATGTTGAGGTTGCCAATGTCCCTGTTTGTAAGGTCCTTGATAATGCCTTTCATGCCCTTGCAGATCAGGCTAGTTAGGCTGATGAGCATATGATCAGCAGGGTCAGTGGATTGCTCCACCTATGTGTAGAGGGATGACAGAGGCTGTCCTCCATGCAGATGGGATGACACTGTTGCTCAGGCTTTGGTTGATTACAGTGTGTAATGGAGTTGAGAGCTCATGCCTGAGTTTGTGTAGGATGCAGCCAGGGTTGGTATCAGGCCCCATGGAGACTTCAGTTTGTTGCCTTTGAGAGGGCATTACTGAAGTGCTCCCTAATGATGAGGGGAGGGGGGCAGGTGCTGTCCATGTGTACTGATGGGGGGGGGGACAGGGGGTGAGGTTTTAACTTAACTTGTCTCCAGCAGGTTGGCTACATCAATGCCATATCTGTATGTAGTGTTATTGACCAGCACTACAGAGAAGATTTCAGTGTTGACTCTGAGATTGCAGACATATGTGAGGAAGGCCTTGTGATTGGCCTTGGTGGATGTGTCTGATTTGCACTTAAGAGTTACCTTTAAGGTAATTCACCTGTGACCTATTTTGCTTGTTCAGACAAAGGTTACATTGCTTCCAGTTTGGCACCTGCTCCTTCTTAGCCCTGTCCAGCAAATATTTCCACCTATTATGGAATTTGTGTATTGCTGATGTCCACCACAGAGGTTTACTTTACCTTGAGGGTGATGATTTTGCCCTGTCAGCTATTGCTGAGTCCATACAGCTATGTAGGTGCTCATATAGTAATTTGGTGTAGGCTTGGACACTACTGCTAGTTCTAACTGATGGGACAGTGGCTGTAAAGCTACTTAAACCTGCTCTGAGGAGATTTATAGTCAGTTTTGGAAAAGTGTTTTTTGTTTGACCCTGACAAGGGGGTGGGCAGGGGTGATGGTGACTTCAAAAGTGATGGCTATATGATCAGATTTTACCAAAGAGGATGACACTCTAGGAGTGCTACAGTGGCTAGTCATGTTGGTTAGTACCAGATACAGGATATTTCCACCTGTCATAGAGATGTTGACCAGCTGATACAATGCAATAACATTGACAAAGCCGAGGAAGCTCTGTGCATTCATGTTCAAGTAGAATAGGTCATGCACACTACGGTTGGGTAGTTAAAGTCACCCAGGAGCAGGGTATAGGGTTGAATCTTGGCAGATTCAAGCAAGTCCAGATATCTGTAGTGGGTGTCCTGAGTCATGGCTGGAGGTCTGTAGCTAGCTATGATTTGAATAGGTGTTTTGTCAACAGTTAACTGAACTTGGGATGTCTCCCATGACTAGCCCGGAGGTGTGTATGTATATGATAACATTTAAAACTCCGCCTCCTTTGGTTTTGCAGCCCTCCATTTGGGGTATGCAAGTATGGTAGGATGAGTAACCTGTCAAAGTTAGTGTGCTCTCCACATCTTCAAACCAGGTTTCAGTGACTGCACAAATGTCAGGATCGTTCAGGACAAGGTGCTCTTGCAATGGCATTAGTTTTATGCTAAGACTCCCTGCAGTTAGCAGTATTACCTTTAAATTTCGCATATAATAGCCTTTCATGCTGGTAATGTTCTGATCATGACTTTGCCTACAAAAGACACTATGGGGAATGCAAGTGCCTTTGCCAGAAGCCTAAAGCCCAGGGGAGACAGATGAAGGCCATTTCTGGCAAGGCGCTGTGGTCTGTCAATCATGTACTGTGGTGTGACTGAGACAGCAAGGATTCCAGGCTCTTAATGTGATTGCTTCTTTCACATATAGTGTTCCTAGGTGGTAGTAGCACACAGTTGTCTGTGTACATAAGGCAGTGGCTACACTGTGTCAAGATACCCATATCAACTGGACTAGCATGACACAGCACAGGAAAGCACAGGAAATTGTCCATCCATGGTTATCAGCATCAATGGAAGAGAGGTCAGGTTTAGCAGAGTGTGTACTATCTGAGGATAGCACGTATAGGTGTGAGTATGGCTGGATAACATCAAGACACTGCCTGCAGGTGAGAGCTTCACTCACACAGGAGTGCAGGTAAGGGAAAGATAAGCAACTGAGACACCTCTCAAAGTGTTAAAACTGCAGAAAGGCACAAAGCCTTGTACATGCTGGGTTTAATTACCACAACAATGATGGTATAATAGTAACACTGAAAATGACCAATCAACCCTTGTCCCTGAGCTCTTACCTCAACATCCTATGGCAGACCAGTGGCAACCAGTTTATCTACTCCTAGTAAGTGCAGGCAGGCCCTAGACAACACTAGATGGCATAGCAGGAAACACAAGAATCACGCAAACAGATGTGACTGCAACAAAGCCTGTAACTATACTAAAGATATTTAAAATCTTTTTAGGTCAGTGTAACACAGGTGAACAGATACACGCATTATGACAATAGCAAACAACAGCAAATGAATTTCAATGGATTAATCAGTTAACCAATAGTAAAGCTCAGAAGAGAGCCCTGTTCCAGCAATCTTCAGTCACACAACTTCTAACTGCACACTCCTGCCACTAGGGTGCAAGGGAAGCATCCCCAAAAGAGATGGCCTAGATTACTGTTTAGGTTATTGAAACAAAGCTATATTCAGCAGGTCAGGTTGTAGTAAATGCTACAGCAAGCAAGGTGTGCCAATGTCAGACAAATACAGTTCAAATGAGCAGTCACAGTGAGCCTTTAACCTTCAAGTTGTAGCTCACAAGGGTATAAAGTAGCATCCCCTCCCACAACAGTGCAGGCCACAAACCTTCATCATGTAATGACTTGTTATGACTTCAGTCTTTACTGATTTGCCAGTGATTTTCCAGAAAAAACACAACTGTATGAGGCACTGACTACAACTATGAGGCTGTGGTCAGTCTGCAAACCTCTGGACAATTGAAAGGTATGAGCTCAGTAGATAACATAGAGTTCAACACACACTTCTGCACCAGTTGTTTACTATGCAAATACCCTATGTAGGTCTCTTACATTTGTAAGACAAGCATATATAATATAGTAGCATTAACAGGTGACATATGAATATTTACAACATCTCAGGTAGCTCGGCTGGCAGTGTCACAGTCAGTATTGGACAACAGAGTAGTCATATGTGAGCTGACCTTAACTGGGGTGACTCAGGGGCCAGATCTGGGTTTATGTTACTGCAAAGAAAACAAAAAATGGCAATAAATGTCACCTTATGCTAGCAAACAATTTTATTAAGCACTTTTCACCTGAGATGCTATCCAGACTTCTTCAGATCTTATTTTATCTTGTAGATCTATGTTACTGCAGACAGGGCCAGCAAGAACGGCCATAGATGCTGGATAGCAACATGTGAGTCCAGCAAGTCTTGTTGAGACCTATTATTTAACTTCCTATTTCACATTATTGCATTCCCCCTTCTGCATTCCATTAAATGCTTAATTGATTGACATACCTGTTATAATGCTGAAGAGTTTTCTCAGAATACTGCAGATATTTAGGTTTGTGTAGTCGCAGTCTGTCTTTGTGTAGAAAGGTTCAGACCTGTTTTGCATAGACAACAGCTTGCCTTTTGTAGGTAATGCTCATGTGCAGGTTATGGCCTGTGCACCAATTGGTGTCTCCCACTTGCTAATTGGATCCAGAACAGCTGTGTTGTCTTTCTTAACCAATACTATAGCAACACAGTGCTATAATTAAGCCCTTCATGTGGGCCTCACCCCTTTTCCTTGTATGTGAGGAGGAGATTATGGAGGTGTGGGGGTTACAGCTTCAGAGAAGGTAGGTGGAAATACCTCTTAGAACATGAAATGTGGAGAAAGCCCAACAAAATGGGGGACGCAGTTCCAGAATTAGGTACAGATTGTAAGTATTGCTGTTATACACTTAGAAGATTGGTAGATTAACAGGGTTTGTCTGGACATGCATTTTCGGTGTGATTTGACATCTGACAGTGATATGTATATGACATACCTCTCAACTGTCCAGATTTCTGCAGAATGTCCAGAGGTTTGCCTTCTGTGTTTGGTCTCTTCCTCAGACAATTTCTATTTTTGACAAATTGGTAGGATAAGATGAGGATTGAAGTCACTAAATGATAACATCCATTTGTGTTTCAGATTTCATATCCTTCAGAATGGTTATGTTACAACAAACCATGTAACACCAACAACTTTTTCGTTTTGTAACACCATTATTTCAGACATGTCCCTATTTTTGGCCTCCTGTCCCCAAGTATGTCAGGCTTTGTCCAGATGTCTTGCAGTAAGAGGTTCAGAGGTTTGGTATATCATTATTTAGTGACTTCACACTTGATATCATCCCAGTGAATTAGCAGACTCCAAGAAATGTTATGAGGCAGTGGCCATAAATATGGTCCCACACCCTGGACATTCTGTGTAAATCTGTACAGTTGAGAGTTATGTATGTCTGGCCATTGTTAACAGACTGTCAAGATTGTGTAGCAGAGTAGTGTGTAAATGTTTGCTGGGCTGAGTAGGGAGAGAGGAAGATGTAAGTGTTGTAGATCCTTTTCTATCTGAATGTGCATGCTGTTACAGCCACTGGTCGTCTATCAGCTGTATATGTTTATAAGGTCAGACTGAGAAATGTTCTGTAATACCACAGGATTCCCAGTACACTGTGTCTTGGGGCAGTATATGTAGGTGTAATGTATGAATCAGAAAACTGCGAAATGACTGCCAATCGGGATATGTCTGTTCAAACAGTCGCTATACTCTAGAGTTCAGTTTGGGTACTGGTATGTTGCTGTGACTGGTGCAAATGGTTGTGGGTTGACACTTTCTGACTGATGCATGATGTCTGCTTTTCACTACAGTTACATCCCTGTAGTGCGTGATACATTTCCAAATGGATGAGTAATTCCACAGAGCTGATTTTGCATAGTGTTGTGCTGGTCTGACTGTAGTTCAGAAGGTGCTGGGTGAAATGATTGGCAGCTGTCACTGTTTTTTCACTTCTGTTACATTACTGCAGTCATACGTCTCCACTGTCCAGTCTTCTATACACTGTCCAGATGCGTGGCTCATATTTTTGGTCTGTTCCCCAAAACAGTTGTGGGTTTCAGATGAATCAATGGAATGTTGTGAGCATAACATCATTAAGGATGACAATCATTTTGCGTTTCAAACATGAAATCTATCAGACAATATATGTTAAAACAAACCGTGATACTCTAGCAAACTTCTAAGCTTATAACAGCCATATTTCAAATATGTCACTATTGTTTGCCCTTTATCCCTCCACTTTGTCAGGCTTTTTGCAGATATCTTGCAGTAAGACGTTGAGTATATCTAAATCTATACATATATATATATATATATATATATATATATATATATATATATATATATATATATATATATATACACACACACACACACACACACACACACACACATAAACACACACATATATATATATATATATATATATATATATATATATATATATATATATATATATATATTTTTATAGATATATGTATATATATATTTATAAATATATATATATATATTTTTATATATATATATATATATATGTGTGTGTGTGTGTGTGTGTGTGTGTGTGTGTGTGTGAATATAGATATATATACATTTATGTAAGTATATAGATATCTACCTATCTCTCTCAATGTACATACATACATATATATATATATATATATATATATATATATATATATATATATATATATATATATATATATATATATATGTGTGTGTGTGGATATAGATATATATACATATATGTAAGTATATAGATATCTACCTATCTCTCTCGATATATATATATATATATATATATATATATATATATATATATATATATATATATGGGTCTACTTGAAAACGCCGACATGCCAAAACACTGACGACGAGAACACCGAGACCGGAAGATCGACAACTGAGATGACCGACAGTTTAAAAGCATGAAACTTCACATGCCCGACAAACCACAATCCTGACAATCAACGAAACAAATATCTTTTCCGAAAAACACACACACAACACAAGCACACCAAAAACCTTACAAACCTACACTAAACCTTACATACACAACCATCTCTGCACTAACCTTAACCCAAACCCTAACCCTAAGGTCCGTCACTATCGCACACTCACCTAACCTGCGCCCTAACCCGCACTCTAACCCTAACTCACTTAACCATCCCTTAACCCTAAAGTCTGTCACTATTGCAGAATTACCTTACCCGCACCATAACCCTAATTCAATTAACCCGCCCCTAACCCTAATGTCTGTCACTATCGCACACTTACCTTAACATGTCGGTGTTCTCAGAGTCCAGCTTTTAAACTGCCGTCATCTCAGTTGTTGATCTTCTGGTCTCGGTGTTCTCGTCGTCAGTGTTTTGGTGTGTTGATGTTTTCAAGTAGACCTATATATCTATATATATATATATATATATATATACATATATATATATATATATATTTATATATATAGAGAGAGAGAGAGACATATATACATATATATATATATATATATATACATATATATATATATATGTGTATATATATATATATATATATATATATATATATATATATATATATATATATATATATATATATATAGATATATATATGTATATATATATATATATATATATATATATATATATATATATATATATATATATATACGTATACTTATATACATTTACGTATATATGTATATAACAGTACTAATTCCACAGGTTTTTCCCTAATGTTGGATGACCATCCTACACGATATTTTTACTGAAGCATTACAAGCTCCCATAGCTCAGATGGTGTAGAGGTACATTGCTGTGATTGTAGTGTACAGAGTCCTGTGTCCAAAAATCTGGTAGTGATGACTTTTTTCCATTAATGTTAAATGACCATAATGCATGATATGTTTATAAAAGCATTGCAAATCCCCACAGCTCAGATTGTGTAGTGGTATACTGCTTTGATTGTAGTGCATAGTGCCCTGGGTTCAAGACTTGGTTGTGCCTCTTATTTTGTTGCTGGGCAGAACAAGAGCTGATGGAGACACAGTGATTAAAGCACTTTTAAGCAGTTGTAAGCAGGTTTGCATGGTAGTGTATGAAGTTAAGCAATGCTAACAGATGGGTGAGTCCTCTTAGCTTCACTTATGGATGCTTATTCCCACTTACACCTGCACTAATTTTAAATAAAGAAAAGAAAAAAGGGTGATAGGAAAGTGGTGAATTGGGGGCAAGCAGGGGGTAAAACATTAGGAAAAGCAGCTGGGGATGTGCAATATGGGTGTAGGAAAGGACCATCACACTACATTTCTACTGCAGCAACAGCTATGACTGATGTGGAAAATTTGGAATTTACAGCCTCACACCCCCAAAGGGAAGGGTGTTGGCATCATACTTTTGTAGAGTAATTTGAGTGTAGATTGATTTATGGTGCTGGACATGGGGGTAAAATGTAGAGCTATATATGGGGCAATGATATTTTTGTAGGGCTGATGCCTTTTTTTAAGGTGAGAGTGGTATGTTGGGGTAGGGCTGTAGGTATGTTTGGGGAGGTAGGTTAGGTAGGATAGGTTGCATTTGCAGACAGACAAGACACACATTACAGTAGACAGGGGCAGTATATGACACATAAGGGGGGTAAACACCTTGGATGGGGAGGGTGGCTGGGAATTAGAGGACCATGAGCCCCCAAATGTATACAGTGGGACTGATGTCCCCATACATGGGCAGTCACCACTGCACCTTTATGGCCTGGAAGGTGACTGTGATGGGGGCTGAAACACAGGGGCAGTCTGCCCCTTCAGGTGCAGCAGGAAGCCCTCCATCTGGCACAACCATCTATCCAACTCGGAACAGATGACGCTGAACACCATACCACAGAACTTGTGGTGGGTGACAGGTTCCTCTCCATGCCTGAGCCCAGGGGGGATGAGCTCCATCCCCTGAGGTGGTCCCACCCAAATGTAGTGCAGGATCAGCGAAGGAGGAAGTTTCAGGTTGAGTCCCAGATGTGCTGGGGCCCAGTGCCATGGCCAGATGAGGCGAGACAGGTGGATCTGCCAGGATCTGCCTTCCCAAACATGCTATGGTGTTGAGGTTTTTCAAGATATATTGGTTAGTCATGAACAACACATTTCAACATTAGTTATTACAGCATGCATGGGTGTTCCAATTAACCCAAACCAACAGATTTGAAACAGTTGCATAGCAAACAGAACACATGCATAAATGAAACAGTAAGAACTGTAACCATCCCAGTTACATTGATGGCAACAGGCTGCCAACAATGGTATTTGAACAAGGTATGTTAATATGCAAGCAATTAAATATATCAACAATAATAGCACACAAGTCCCAACATTAGGTTTTGAGAAAAACATACCAGTAGTATATGAATAATAATTAGTGTTGCAGATGAGGAATCCCATTAACAACTGTATAGGCTTCTATTTTTCACAACAGTACTACTCAATACTCTACATGTCTGCCCTCACTTTACATCTACCTATGGCCCATAGCTTCTGTAGCACATACATACCTGTCAAACTGTCAGCCTGTATTGGTATGGGGCAGACTGGGACAACTATGACTACATTACTAGAGGGGGCTTGTACATGTCAGGGTTACATACTTGTCAAAGAAGGTGTACCCTGCACTGATGTTGTGTGAGTCTGCTACTGGCATACTTCACCTGGATTCCTATCTGTGTCTAAGGTGATTGACAGCAGGGACCACTATCCATGACTGTGTGGCACTTGAGAGACATGTATCAGGAAGAGTGCATGGTGCATTTACCTATCCTGCTGTGATTTGCAGGCATGGGGTTGGACAGTGGGACAGTTGTACATGGTGTATTGGTATACCCTTTATACAGCTACTACAAACATTTATTTACCTGTAAGACCTGTGGAGAAAATATTTATTACCACTATCTGACTATTTCTACAAATATTCAAGACTTCTTGAGTACATATATATACACGTCTCAGTACCACTCCCTGGATTTGAACCATGTCTGGGTGTGCTAAAATAAATGACAAGGCTTTTTCTCATCACATTGAGCTACTAGGGAACTGCTGTCCTTTGTTTGACTGATTTCTGCCTAATTCGCTGTGGGTTAGACAGTCTGGCCTTGTAATCCTGAGATTCATGCATGACAGATAGTGTTGTTGTTGTTGTCTTTCGGCTTTTCCCACTAAGGGGTCACCACAGTGGAACTCCGGTCCGCTAATGATTGGTTGTAGATTTTTATGAAATGCTGAGGTGCCAGCTCGACGCTCAACCTTCAACGAAGGCACGCCCATTTACGCATGCATGTCTTTCGAACACTACCTAACTGCAGGGAGGACATGCAGACTCCACACAGAAGGCACTCCCAAGCCCTGCCGAGAATTGAATGGGAGAACCTCTTGTGAGGTAACAACGCTACCGCCGTACCACTGCGGCATGCATGACAGATAATGTACTGTGTATTAAATCTTTGAAATAAAATAAAATGGAAAGCAAATGTTAACACAAGGCAATGCTGCAGGGGACACACAATAATACATTATACATTACTATTCAAGGTTCAGATATTAGTGCATAACCTATTTCATATTTCATTTATATCTTGTTTTACAGCTCCACAATCTACTGTTTTGCATAACAGCTGGTTCTCAGAACAACCTCAGTTAATTCATGCTGTCAAAGCCATATCTGCTGAGAAGAACCTGTACACATACTATTTCTACAACAACATGCCAGAGTAAACACAACAGTTTGTGGTATAAGTCTTTATTTTACTTACATGACACAGTGATTTACGACTGTATATCCTGTAGATCAATATTAGTCTGGCAAACTTTTAATTATTCTTTAGACACAGAACACACTACAACTACTGGCAGTAAACAATTTACTCCATCTTATTTATTTCACTATATACTGCAGGGTAGATCTGTAGTGACCAGCCTGTCAGCGCAGCCTTGTCTGTCTGTCGGCATGGGCCTTAACATTGCTAGCCCTCTCTGTTACAGCTGTAGGGGGAAAAACATTATGCATACCTGTCTATCACATACTCAGGCTAGAATTTGGTACAGCTATAGATGAGACACTTACAAACTACTGGAGCATTTTGTGCCTAAGCATCTTGGATCCACTGAGCCAAGAGCACCCCTTCTTACACATTATGTCAGCATAATGATGCCATACTTGCAAACCAGTTTGGGGGATTCCTGTGGCACTGGTGAGGTCACATGCCAGATGGTCCCAAGCCTATGCTTTGTACTGAGAGCCCTGGTAATGGCCCTGCAGCAGTCTGTCATCATGGTGTTCTACAAGGAGTCCAGCCATGACCCTGGACTCCAGAATTCTGCAGTGTTGTGCACAAAAGCATGCCCCTCTCCAACACCAGACATAGTTCCTGCAGAGATCAAACTACAATAGGTTATGGCTGTATTCCTACCTGTGTGGTTTAAATAAGGCCATATTCCCACCCTTTACCATTATTGGACCATTTTAAAAATGCTAAGCTCAGCTAAGTGATGCGCACATCCGCTAAGCTGAGTTTAACAGTGCTTAAAGGGGTAAATGCTGAGCACTGCTTAACAGTGCACAAATCCACTTAGCTGAGCTCACTGCTGCTTAGAATTTACATCTAAGCAATGCTTAAACTGGCTAAACAGAGCTGAGCACTGCTAAGCATTGCTCAGTTTTCATTTAAAAAAAATCAGTATTGTAAATTAATTGATCATAACTGACATATTATTAAGTGTATATGATTTACTTTATATGACGTCCCTCTATGTGCTTTCATTACATTACCTTAGGGTGTGACTATATTGTATGGGACACTTGTGTATGCATGGGTGCTTTCACATGCTATAGGCACTCACACTTCCATTTTGAACCAGCTACACTACCCTGGTTAACAAATATCAATTACTACATAATTAAAAAAAATAATAATTTTAACAATGCTTTCCCATGTAAAAATAAAGGGCCTGTCTTAGTACTTGAACTGCAAACTGCTGCATGTAAAGCCAGTATGCTAGCCACTATGCTTTCTCACCAATAAGCATTTGCACTATACATTTGTATTTAGATCCTATGAGATATTTAAGCAATGCTGAGCAGAGGGCCATAACATGCAAACCCACTCAGCTACACTTAAACTTTACTTGGAATGAAAAAAAAATAAATTTAATAAAAGCACTTTAATTACATGTATCACTACTACTTGTAAGTCATATTTGGTAATGCACTACCTGTCATTCTATCAAATGTCTAGGTCTGTATGGGCAATATCAGGATTGAAGTCACTACATAATGGCATACATTTGAGTTTCTGACTTATACTTCTAATCCTTCCCTACATTTTATGTTGATACAAAACCTGTTCCTCTATCAACTTTTTAATTTTGTAAGGGCAATATTTATAATCTATTTGTCCCTCCATCATTTTAGGCTGTGTCCAATGTTTTGCTCTAAGAGGTTGTGAAGTATGCCTTCATCATTTTAGGTTTTGTCCAGATTTTTGGCTCTAAGAGTTTGAGAGGTATGCTGCCATCATTTTAGGCTTTGTCCAGATTTTTGCCTCTAAGAGGTTCAGATGTGTGGTCAAAGTGCCATACAGCACTTTTGCAATGCAGGGGGTGTGTGACAGTACCTGTAACACACCCTCTCCATTGCTTCTTATTTAAATTCCTGCTTTCATTGTCTACGGACACTGAAAGCAGTTAGAAAGTGCCATACAGCATTTTGATAATGCAGAGAGTGTGTGGCAGTACCTGTCACACACACCCTCCATTGATTCCTATTTAAATTCCTGCTTTCAGTGTCCACGGACACTGGAAGCAGTTAGAAAGTGCCGTATAGCACTTTCAGAGTGCAGGGGGAGTGTAGGATGTGCAAGCACTACTGAAGCATGCCCCTTCACTGAGCAGTGTTCGTGTCCACAAAGCCGTTAATAAGTAGCATGTCTTCATTAATATATAAGGCACACTGTTATTATGGCTATGTGGAAGCATACACCATTCACTCCATGTGGGAATAACACTATTCCTACATGGAGTTTATTGAATCCTGGGTAAGGTGTAGCAATGGGTGCTAGGATGGTACCATCTTTTGCCAACCTAATGATGAGCTGGTGTGAGGATACAGTAATATGCACATGCTTTATATAGTAAAATTGTGTTCTATAGGCATTATATACATGATTTATTCCTTATATGGAAAGGAAATGAGGAAGAACTGGAAAAAGTTGTTACTGACTTAAATAGTACAAATTTTCTAACTCTAATCAGAAGTGAGCATGGAAAACCGTCAACTTTCTTTCAATACTAACCTCCCTTAGAGATCACATCACTGCACAGCACTTCATAAACTAAATTTTATTAAACTACACAATCTCCTATCCCCCAACCAACTAACATTTTATTCATTCCATTTTCCACCATCCAGGCAACTGTCCAGCACTCAAGAACAGGTAACTAAGATCCTCCAACAAACTAATACTAAAAGTAACTAAATGTAATAATTGTTATAGTAACCCCCTATTCTTTCACCAAATATCTAAGTCTTGCAATTCCATGCCTCAGACAATACTAAATTCAAGCAACACATCCACATTTGAACAACTGCTTAAGGAACACCTAACCAAAAAGTGGCTTTGCTCCTGCACTAATCCAGGCTGATCATTCTGTCCTTCCTTGTTCTTACAACCAAAATATCTCTTCTTTTACTAAATTCCAACATCCATACTAGCCCTTGCCTCACTGAATTTCAATTTATCTCTACCTATCTCAGTTCACTACTGCTCCTGTCTTTATCTACCTATCTGAAGCTTCCTACAGTTTCATAATATTTCCTCCTTTTTGCATTTCACCTTAATATTGCCTTAGCTATGACTGTTTAGAACAAGTAACACTAACATAACAATAATCAGCCATATTCTTGTTCATATACTATACATGTATCTCATAAATATTTACCACCAAATCCATGATATTGATCTACTGATCAGTCATTTCTCTATGATGGCAAAAGCTATTTCATGCAGTTGATTTTTTAGCTTTCTTTTTTTCCGACTTAATATTACTCTCTCAATATTTATTGTTTATGTATAAATTATTTACTACCTATATTTACCAAAGGTATATATTATTGATTGTTATTAATTTCTTGTATTGTTTGTAATGTGTTTTTGTAATGGAGCTTTTCTCCTCAGGCCTCCGTTGAAAAAGGGCCACTGGCCCAGTCTGACATCCCTGGTAAATAAATAAATAAATAAAATAAATAATGAACACGGAAGAAAGAAACATTAGTAGTATACAGAAGAAAAAACAATTTGTAAATAATTTAAATACAAAATGCCAACATCCATACTTCAGGAAAAGAAATGTACTTAAAGGACAGTTTGCCCATTTAAGTAGACTAGTAAGTCGAAACACAAGTTTTGAAAAATAAGTAATTTCTAAAAAAAATTTGTTGAGAAAGGGTATTATGAAGACATTTTGGACAGTATTATTTTAGAAGATAAAAGTCTAAGAGAAACAAGGTTTGCTTCTATTTTATTAGCAGGCTTTGATAAAATGGCAGGTATGAAGAATAAAGAAGCAGAAATGTGACTTCAAAGTATGTCTGGATATCTGCATGGTTACCTTGGTGAGTATGTGTAGATCAGTGTGTCATGAACAATGGAGGCAAACAACATAATCTTGCATGCATACCCTATGACACAGCATGCTACTCTTGATACATGTCACCTGGGAGTTTAGTAGGATCATAGCTTCATAGGATCATAGAAAGTTACTAGAGTAATGGCCCTGGGGCACTTACAAGGCCAGCCATTAATTTATCCCCAGAAAGAAACATCGGTCAGCACCTGTTGCCCCTGTCAATGATGGACACATGTAAAACCTCTTGGACAGAATTGTGGTTTCCCATCCACTCATCACAGTAGTGCTTGAAGAGGGTCAGCATGGTACTCTGCTTGGTGTGTATGGGAAGTGTATTCCTGAGACAGGGCAGCCTCTGGGAGACAAATCTGTCTCTCCAGTAGGTTGTGTTGATATCGTATATCAGATTCAGGCCTGTTGTGCAAGTAATGCACAAGGAGATAGACTTATGGATATAGGGCAGCTGTAGTAGGGCAGGGTCCAACATTGCCTTGTAGGTTTGACACAGCCCACATCTGAGCAACCTGTCTGATGCCGAGTGGAGCAATAGTGATTTCAGCCTGTCTGCATGGGACAGGTGTTGGAGGCCATGGAGTTTATCGATAATTCCAAAGTGGGGGATGGTGTCGAATGCCTTGGTGAGATCTAGATAGGCTGTGTGAACCACCTTACCCTCATCTATGGCTTTGGTGACTACTTCAAAGATGTCTATCAGGTTTAGGAGACATGATCTGCCTTTTACAAATGAAAACTGTGTGGGGTCCAGAGTTTGGAGATCTCCAATGTCTTTGTTTATGAGTTCCATGATGATACGTTCCATGGCCTTGCAGACAAGGCTCGTCACGCTAATGGGGCGGTAGTTCCCAGGGTGTGTTGTGCCCCCCCCCCCTTTGTGGAGTGGGATAACTGTTGTGGTGCACCATTCAATGGGCACAAAGCCTGAGGTGAGGCTACGATTGAACATGGTACTTAGGTGGGGTGCCAGTTCATTCTGTAGCTCATGTAGAAGGCAGCCTGGGATGTTGTCAGGTCCCATGGATGCTGTGTTCTTGGTTTTGGAGAGTGAGGTTTTTACCTGTGCAGCCTACTTTGCATTCTTCCAGTATAAAGATGGGCCCTTTAGGGGGTGAAAGGGGGGTAAAGTTAGCAGTGAATCTAGCTACCAGGATGTTGGCACTATCAGTTGGTTCTGTATATTTAGTGTCATTGTCCTGTAACTCAGAGCAGATCTGAGTGTTGCCTTTGAGATTTTTGAAATAGCTATAGAATGCTTTGTGGTTGTCTTTAGAATCAGTGGCAATTTTGTTTTCATAACTAGCTTTGGAGGATTTTATGAGGGGATCTCAGCTTCTTACTGAGGCTGACCAGTGAGCTCATCCAATCGTGGGATTTTACACTTTTTTGCAACAGTTTCTTTCTTCTGTTGTAGAGTTTGTTTATGGCAGAAGACCACCAGATTGGCTTCCTTTTTTGGATGATAGCATTTTAGTTCTGTTAGGGATAGCACGATCCATGCACTTGTGTAAGTGCTTATAATGTGCATTTGTGTGGGATTCAGCAGTCGTACCTCTATTGTCCATCTGCATGGGTGTCGTGACGTTTGCCACTTCTGTCTTAAGAAGCGTGAAGTTGGCTTTGGAGAAATTGTTTACGGTTGTTTTCCTAATGGCTGCAACCTCAAAGGAAGCACCCATACCTGCTCAGAAGTGGTGGTCAAGGACTTCAGATATACAAGTGCTGTAGATGGACCAAACTTGCTGCCTGACAGAGTCAGTGAAAACTTCACTCCTTGTCCCCCCATCAGTATGTCCCCCCATCAGTACATCAGAACATCCCCAGTACCTGCCCCCTTTCCCTTATATCTAGGGAACAGGTCATCACTGCCATCTCAAAGTCATGGAATACAGCCTTCATGGGACCCAATCAAATCACAGGATGCATCCTACATGACCTCAAGCATGAACCTGCAACATCATTATGCACTGTATTCAACCAAAGCCTGAATACTGCCTTTGTCCCAGCTGAGTGGAAGACACCTACTGTCATCCCTTTACACTAAGGTGAAGCATCCACTGATCCAGCACCTTATAGACCTATCAGCCTAACTACCCTGATCTGCAAGGCCATGGAGCAGATTATCATGCACCTCATTAACAAGGATATTGACGACCTCCACACACTTGATCACACACAGTTTGGCTTTGTCAAGGTGGGATCATGTCTGTTACATTTGGTTGACTTCTTTGACACAGTCACCAAAGCATGGATGAGGGGGGACAGTGCACACTGCCTACCTTGACCTGGCCAAAGACTTTTACAGTATTCACCACCAGGCCATAACAGATATACACTCTTAAATAGGCATCAATCCATATGTTACCAGATGGGTAGCACACTGGCGCATTGACAGCACCCACCTACTCAATATAGGGGAAGCCACCTCAAGTGGTAGACTTGTAACTAGTGGTGTAACCCAGTGTTCTGTCCTGGGACCTCTGTTATATGTGATTTACTCCTCTGAGGTGCAGGGCACAACCAGTGGACTATGGCCAACCACATTTGCAGAAGACTGGATGCTGGGTGCTGTCAACAAATCCCCTAGTGATGTGGACATCCGCCAAGAGGGTCTCATGCAGACGGATGAGTGGTGCCAGACACATGGCCTCAGGCTGCATACCACAAAATGTAGCATCATCCCCTTCAGGGAGAGTGATGTCCAAGCAGATTATCACAGTACTAACAACATCCTAAGCATGCAATCAGTTGAGAGTGATTTGTGCACACAAGTTGATGACAACATGACATTTGACCACCATGTTACTTCCTTTGTAAAGAAATCCATCTACATGGCCCACCTCATACATAAGGGTATCTCATTCAGGGACGTAGGGGTCATAACATCCTTGTATTCCTCCCTATAAGACCCATTATTGAGTATGATGCCCTTTTTGTTATGTATCTCACAAAG
Source organism: Protopterus annectens (assembly GCF_019279795.1). Taxonomy (NCBI): domain Eukaryota; kingdom Metazoa; phylum Chordata; order Ceratodontiformes; family Protopteridae; genus Protopterus; species Protopterus annectens. The sequence continues at coordinate 1,762,194,653 of NC_056739.1, forward strand.
CACATGCAGCAGATGGGGAGATCGAAGAGGTACCTCACCAGGGAATACCAGGGCCTCAAACATCTACCATACACAGATAGGCTAAAAGCCCGATCCCTCTATTTAGTTTCATACAGACTCCTCAGAGGTGGCCTCTGTTTGGCATACAAGGCAATCATGGACTCCACCTTGATGGGACTGATGGGCATCTGCAAGGCAAGCTCCACTCGAGTAACCCACACAAGTGTCCTCAACCTAGTCTATGACATCAACAGGCCTTGTTGGGGGGGGTCAGATGTGTGTCCCACACACTGACCCAGCTGTGGAATGGACACCCTGTCCATATCAGCAAAGTACCTCTTTACCCCTTTTTAAGATTATCCTGGATAACTAGATGGTAAACAGGACATACATCCTTGGTATACCACCTGTGTCCCTGTTGGACTGGGGCATTGGTTGCTGACTTGCATAAACATGGGCTAAACTCTGGGCTATGCTTATGAGGACCTCAGGGCCAATAGCCAATAACCTGCTATGATCCTAAGTATACCGGTTATGGCCCTGTGTGCTGTGATGGACTGTGTTGTTATGTCTCCACACCCATCACTGCCATCTATTGTGGTGCGTTCCCTATGGGCAATGTCCCAGTACCATGTCTACAGCCACCATCTGGCAAATAGGTGAGTGGTACTACAAGTATATGAGGACAGTCCAGCAACATGTGTGTGACACAATGACAGACAGCATTGCAAACATACAGTAGGGGTATCCTCCCTGTAGGTGTCTGATATCTGCAGTACACAGATGTTTGCAGAATGTGTACATGTGTCTGATATATGTGGACCCTCTACCAGACAAATGTGGACGTCTGGCAAACAGTAGTACAATAATTAATGGTTGTTCCCAGACTGTGGGGAATCAGCCTGTCACACACCAGACCCCTCAGAAAACAGTTATGGTACATTAATATATGGTACTGCATTCATTCCCTTACACTGTATGCTCGATATGTACACTTTGTTGCTGATGCCAAGCCTATGTCCCCCTACTTCTACGGGCTATAACCTGCTATCCTGTTGTAGGGGGTCAACAGGTATGCTAGGCATAGCTCTCAAGTGATGAGATACAGGTGTGGAGTACACAATGACCTAGCTAGAATTCATCAGGAACAGTCAGGGACACTGGGACAATGTTTGAAGTATGCCTGTGTGACATTCACAGACTGAGAGGAGCTGACTGACAGTACATAATGTGCTATGTCAGCTGTATCCACCAGTACTTACTGTCACTATTGTCTAAAACACAATCCAGTAGCATTTGTACATGAGCCGACCATTGTTGATGGGAATCAGAGGGCCAGAGCTGTGATCTATGTCACAGCAGACAGAACCAAAAAGGAAGCCTGTAGGTGTTGGACAGCTGACTAACAGCAACATGTCGTTCCAAGATATATACTACAGACCTACTGTTGTAATCCCTATTTCTCATAATGGCATCCTCCCATCTGTGTCCCATTACATGGGGACTTCTATTACATACCTAGTATAGTGCTGTTCTCCTTTATGTGCAGAAATCCTGTAGTATAATATTTATGTTCTCGCAGTCTGTCTTTGTAAAGAAAGTCACAGATCTGTTTACCATAGGCAGCAGCTTGTCTTTTGCATGCAATGCTCATAAACAGGTGATTGCTTGTGCACCAATCTGCAGCTCACACTTGCTAATTGCTTCCAGAACGGCTGGGTTGTATTTTCATTAGCCAATGGCATAGCACCACAGTGCTATATTTAAGGCCTTCATGTAAGCCTTGACCCTTTTCTTGGCCTGTGAGATGTACATTATCGAGGTGTGGGGACGACAGCATCACTGAGGGTAGGTAAAATACTGTCCACTGCCTGTGTTTATGTGGTATGTCCACAGTTTGGCATGCTATGTTTGGCCATTGTGAACAGACTTTCTGATTATGTGGCAGTTTACTGTTTAACAATGTGAGTTGAGGTCAGTAAGGAGATAGACAGCTGTGAGTGTCATATATCATTTGCATCAGAATATGCATGCTGCTGCAGTAGTTGCTGGTCTAGGAGTTGTATATGTTTGTAGGGGAAGGCTGACACATGGCCCTGTCACTTGATCATTCCCCCCACCCCTTTATGTATGTATGTTGTGTGGATCCCCTGTTCTTAGTGGTTGGGAGGTATGGTAGGTCTGTAGCAGGTGGCTGAACATACTGCCGCATATGTTGCAGGCTGCATTCTTCTCAGGAGTCACACTGGGGATTGTGAACACATTGGGTGACAGTAAGCTGTATATATTAGAGAGGAAGCAGTGTCAACTATGTTGTCACATCATAGCCAGGGTGAGGGTACCCATAACAGTCCAGGTGAGGCATGTGCCTCAGGTACATATGTTATGTAATAGTGCCATCCAGAGAGTGGTGGATGACATTTAGAATGCCTATACATATTTGTGGTGTGTCCCAAACTACAGGTCTTTGACATGCTAATATGAGTGATAGTGACTGCAGTAGCAGCAACCAGTTCTGCTTAAAACTGCAGGGCTCATTCAGTTATCTGTTGTATTGGCAAGCATGTACTTGACATACAACAGGCTGGAATGGAAGCCAGGACTGTGGGTGGCAAAATGTATGCTAGGAATGTAACAGATCAAGCTACTGAGTCAATGCCATAGCAGGTGTATTTGTAAAATATATGTGCGTGCATACAGTCTGTTACACAGGATTGGCATGAGCATGTGTGTTCGGATGGGTATGATGTCTGACACTGAACTGTCTGTCATGATTTTCTAATCTCAGGCTGTACTGACTTGCCACTACTTTAGCACACAGAATAGGTTTTGTGACAACCATGCTAAAAGTAGGTGGCACATCTGTGGACATTCTGCAACAGTATGTGCAGTTGTCAGCTCTACCTGATATCCTAAGCCTCACATACATCCATCAACATTTATTTGGCTGTGTACTGGTTTGGTGTATGCATCACAGTCCCAAGTAAGCTGTCTTCTTTTCCCATTATATGTACAAGCAGTGTGGCACTGGCACTCAGGATATGTTTATGGAACTACCTGTTACACTTCACAGCTGATTAGCCTAGTGGGCTAATGCACTATGCTGTACTTGACAGGGTCCTGGGAGTAGGCAGGGGTAAATTTTTTGCTGATGGGCATCACTGATACTCAGGATATGTTTATGGAAACAGCTGTTATTGTTCAGAGCTGAGTGGCCAAGAGGCTTTTGCATTATGGTGTAGTTAATAGAGCCCTGAGTCCAAGACTTAGAAGGAGTGAATGTTTTCCTGATGTGCATCACTGATACTCAGTGGAAACATTTGTTACTCTTCAGAGGTGATTAGCCTAGTGGGCTAATGCACTATGCCCTAGTTAGCAGGGGCCTGGCTTCAAAACTGGGCAGGAGTAATTATTTTGCTGATGTGCATAAGAATGTCAGAAAGATAGAGAATGATTAAAGCAGTTTATTTATTTTATTTATTTATCTGACATTTGTTAACTGGGTTAGTCTGTCTGGGCAGTAGTCCTTTTTCAGCAGAGACCCGAGGAGAAAAGCTCCAGTATCATTACTTAGGCATTAATTAACAAAGCTAGTAATTTACAAAAGAAATAATACAATAAAAACTAACATTCTTTGTACAAGGCATTTTCAGTTTTTACAAAAGAAAAACATTATTCTGAAATGAATACAAAAAGCACAAGTATCTGAGAGATTTATACACAGGGATTAAAGACATGTAAAGACATTGTAGAAAGACAAATAGAGACCTGAGTTTTAACATAATTGAGGAAAGTTGTAGTGAGAGATGAGAAGAATATAGAAATAGCATAAGGAAAAGTATATTCTGAAGAGGAGGCTACTAAGGTATATGGTTGGATGTAGCATAGAGTGGAACAAAAAGTAGGAGGAGTAGGGACTAGAAAGAAGGAGTAAGAACAAGCAAGGAGAACAGGTAAGAAGCCAATGTGAGGACAAGTATGGCATTATCTGAGAGGGCAACAGTGAATATAAAAGAAGTATAGCTTATGTTGGGTCATGGCAGATTCATGTCCATAATCTGTGAAAATAGTTTTTAATTGCTATTTTAAAGGTGTTAGGGTATCTGATACTTCTGACTTCTTGGGGTAGTGTGTTCCATGCCTTTGTTATGGAAAGCTATAGAGTAGTTTACCAATATTTTTGTTAGGCATGCAGACTTGCAAGAGGTTCTGTTGAGAGCTGTGGAGAGAGCGATTAGGGGTATAGGGCTGGATAAGAGTGGAGAGAGAGGGACAGGAAGATGGCTGATGTAGAATTGCATGGGCCAAGAGAAGCTGTGGTATTAGGATTTGTAGTGAAATTCAAGACATTGCAGGTTACTTAGAGTGATACAATGGTGGGTGCGGTAAGGTAGGTTGGAGGAAAATCAAGCTATTCTGTTGTAGGTGAGTTCAAGTTTAGTTAGAATGTTAGACTGGAGGTGTGTAAGAATAGGGGTTGCATATAGCAGTGTGAGGAGGAGAAAGGCTTGAGCTAGGGAGAGTCTGGAAGCATTTGTAAGGTATTTATTATGTCTACAGAGCAGACCTAGTTTTTGATGGGTCTTTTTTATGTACTACTGAGTGTGTAGATCAAATTTGAGATGGTTATCAATAATAACATCAAGTAGTTTAGTATGGGGTTCAGATGAGATAATAGTATTATTCAGGGAGGAGAAAGTGAAGGAGGTTTTGTGATGGTATAGGGAGCTGAGGATGGACAGGATGAGTTTGGTTTTCTTAGGGTTCAGTAGTAGTTGGGGGGAAGTAAGCCATCTTTCTATAGATTGGAGGGATTCTTGGGTTAAGGTGTGAAGGTGGGTGATGTCAGAGCTGGAGATAATTGTGGAATCACTGGCATATTGAATGATAATTAAGAGTAGACAGGCTGAGTGGTGGTCATTAATAAAGATGTTGAAAAGTAGAGGACCAAGGCTGGAGCTTTGGGGAACCCCAGTTTGTGCTGGAAGAAAGGGAGAGTAGTTGCATTGTCATTTCGCAGCCTGGAATCTATTAGAGATGTAGTTGGAGAACCATGATGTAGTAGAGTTAGAGAGGTTGAGTGAAGCAAGTCTGGAAAGTAGTAACCTATGTAAGACAGTATCAAATGCTTTTGATAGACTTAGGAACAGGCAGGAAACTAATTTATTGTTATAAAAATCCACAAAGAAATGGTGAAGCAACCAAGGCACAGAATGTCCTAGTTTAAACACAGTCCAAGGATAAATAAAAGGTAGGTAAAATCCAAGGTAAATTTATTCACTCAGGTAAGCGTTTTCATGATACACATATCACTTCTTATTTAATTTCATTTCATTTCATTTGAACAACCTCCTATTCTTCAAAACTGATTTCAAGGGTATAGCTGTCTGTCAGTCTTGCCCACATAAAATGCAGAGCATTTCTGACAGACAGCCAAGTAGACCACATGGTTTGTGTTACAATTAGCTGCTACACTAAAATCATATATTCACTTAGTGTCTGGATGTGTAAATACATTCTCATGATTTACGTATATGTATTGATTGCATCTACCACAAGGAACCGTCCATTTTACTCCTGCCATATCTTGTCCCTTATTATGATGTGGATAGCATAACATCCTTTACAAAGATTTCCTGTTCTTAAACATAAAACTTGGATTTTCCCCTACAACTTGTTTGATTTCTGGATTCTGTGTTAATATATTCCAGTTCTTTTTTTATCACATTGGTTACTATATTCACATCGCTGGTAAAATAAGTAGAGAATCTAACAGATTCATTTTTAGGTTGAACATAACCTGTTCTATCATTATTGGGCATTGAAAAATATGGCTTGCCTATACTATCTCTCCATGAAGTAGATGCATCCAGTATACCTGAGGTCATACTATCAGTGTAACCCCTTTCATTAAATCTGCGTTTCAGACTAGTTAGTTCTTCCTTAAATTCATCATCCCTGGCTGTTAGCCTTGAAGTCCTAAGGGTTTGCCCTTTTACTACATTCTTAAAGATATGTCTGTCAGAAATGCTCTGCATTTTATGTGGGCAAGACTGACAGACAGCTAAGATTTAGAATCAGGGAACACTTATTAAATATTAGGAATTGTGTTGCCACTAATGCGTTAGCCAAACATGTGTCCGCTGAAGGCAATCACAATAATTTTATGTTCTCGGTTATTGAGAGAATTATTCCTAATGAGAGAGATGGTGATATAAGGAACCATACAGAGACCTCTGAAACTAGGTGGATTATCAGATTAAGAGCGAATAAAGGAAAGGGCCTTAATGACAGAATACCCTTGAAACCAGTTTTGAAGAATAGGAGGTTGTTCAAATGAAATTAAATTATTTTAATGAAAGACATATTAAATATATATTTTTATCATTTTAACTAATTCATTTTTAACTAATGCATTTTATGTTACAATATTTATTACGTATCTATACTTGAAATGTTTTCCAGTATGACTTTGTACATATTGTAGAATGACTGGTTTTACTTTAAGTGCTAATTACTTCAAGCATTAATTGGTTTGATTTGATTGGTTTGAATACTGTTTAAATAGAGTTGAGTAGGAAGTGTTTGTTTGAAGGTCTGAAGAAGTGATATGTGTATCATGAAAGCGCTTACCCGAGTGAATAAATTTACCTTGGATTTTACCTACCTTTTATTTATCCTTGGACTGTGTTTAAACTAGGACATTCTGTGCCTTGGTTGCTTCACCATTTCTTTGTGGATTTTTATGACTTTATTGTACCTTGGTGGAGTACTTATCCTAGCTGTTTCCTGTCTAGCATTTTCTTGGATCTTTAATTTATTGTTATCTTGTGCTTTTGAGAGAGCATTAATAAAGGAAGTCAGAGCAGTAGCAGTACTGTGCTTTGACTAAAAGCCATGTTGTGTGGGGCTAAGGGAGATTTTCTTGGAGAATATGATCAAGAAGCTGTTTGTGGATACATTTTTCTAGTATTTTTGACAGGGGACATAAGATGGAAATAGGTTTTTTGAAGGGTCTGTTGCTGTACTGCCTTTATGCAGAGGAATAACATTGAATTTTTTCCAGATATCTGGCACAGAGGTTTCCTTGATGGATCTATTGATTAATATAGAGATAGGAAAAGCAATAGAATTAGCAGCTAGTTTTAGGAATTAAGGGGGTAGCTTGCCAACTGATGGAGAACATGTTTTAAGTCTGGACAGAAGATTTTTTTATATAGGATGAGGGGACTGCTTTAAGAGAGAAGGTGGGAGAACTGGTAGTGATAGGTGGTGGTGGGTGGGGACTAGTATCAGTTTTGGTGAGGCTGCGTATGGAGTCGATGAAGAAGAAATTTAGAAGTGTAGCTGTCTCAGAGGGGGAGCAGTTTGGGCAAGAACTAGGGGGAGATGGACACCCAGGATGCAGCAACTTATTGACAGATTTCCAGAATTTCTTGGGGTTAGAGTGTGGGTTGTTAAGTGGTTTATGGAAATAACTTTTGACCAGACTGAAGTCCCAAAACACGAAATGCTTTAATGGTTGACCACAGAATAAATATACAACGATAATACTACTAAGCGCTTTCACCCGTGATTTTAACCGGGCTTCTTCAGAGTAAAATCGTTACCACTGCAAAAAACTTTTTAAATAGTATGAGTCATACACACACCTCCCACTTACAACCAATCACAAACAACATCAATCACTGGTAATAAAACAGTTCACCAAACACCTTCATGTTTTCCTACAAGTTACATTATACTAATTCGCAAAATCAATTGTTTTAAACACACAAAATTCAAATGCATCCATTTAAATTCAACAAAAAAGCCTGTTAAAACTATTAAATACAATAAAAATACAATAACATATGTATATACTATTGAATCCATACCATCCTACTAGCAACAATCTAATAATAAAAATGAATGCAATTTTAGTAAATATACTTACATTGTTAATATAACAGATGAAATTAATCAGCTAAATACAATCAGATCTTAATTTTAAAATACTAAAGATTGAAATACGGACATTGATTCCCAGGGGTTTTGATGCATCAAGTCTAAGTTGCCATAGACATTCTTTTACCTCAAGTAAAGTCTTGACATCACCCCCTCTGTTATTATATGGGACTCTATCAACCACAAAAAATATAAATTTGTTGAAATTCGAACATGACTGACTATGCATATATAAAACATTGGAACTTTTTTTGTTTTTAATATCTGTTATGTGTTCATTAATTCTTAACCTTAATTTTCTAATGGGTTTACCTATATAAAATGTTGGACAACTCAAACAGGTAGCAATGTATCTCACCATTTTCGTATTACAGTTGACATAACCTGGGCATTTTATAGTTCTACCAAAATTGTGAACTGCCACATATGGTCCATTGTTAATAAACTTACAAACCCCACAGGAACCACATTTACTCATACAATAACTCTGGTATACACTTGCACAATTGTCCATCTCCATTAATTCTTTAAGATTTTTACCTCGGCTGTAAGGATAATGGGTTTAATACCCAGTCTGTTGATAGTGTCCTTATTGAACACACTCTGCCATGTATCTAATAGAATGGACTTGATTTGTCCTGCAATTGGATTGTATGGTAAAATTGTTACCCTTCTATTACCTTCATTAGCAACATCACTACTAAAAATAGCTCTCATACCTGTTTTCATCAACCCTCCTTTTAATATGGGTTTAAAAACTGTTTTCCTTTTAATCTCTATTTCAGAGCGAATGTCATGTAGGATGTCCATAGGATATCCTCGCTCGGAAAACACGTTAACTAACTTGGTGAGCTCTATTTCAAACAAACTGTCTTCACTCACTAGTCTCGAAAGTCTCATCATTTGACCCTTAATTATGTTCTTTTTCTGATAAAAAGGATGGCAACATTTAAAATGTAAAAAGGAATTAGAATATGTTTTTTTCTGATATAAACCTGATTGTAACATGTTCTTTTCCTTGTCATACAACAAAAGAAGGTCTAAATAATCACAAGTCTCTTTGTGTAATTTATAGGTGACCTTTAAAAATGATGTAGTAGTATTGATATAGTCAATAAATTCATACACCTCTTCTTCTGGTCCACTCCAAAAAATCAAAATATCATCCAAGAAGTGCAAGTATAATTTTATATTATTCATAAACTTGGAAGTGAAAACGTGTTGTGTTTCCCAGTCTGCCAAAACCAAGTTGGCATAGACTGGTGCACACTTTGCTCCCATTGCTACTCTTGTTGTCTGTTTAAAGAGCTCACCTTGAAATGAGAGAAAATTGTGGCATAAAACAGTTTCTACAAGATCAGCTATCAAACTGACCTTAACCTTGTGATAATCACTGTATTTGGCCAAACAGTTACTGAACTTTTCAAGGCCTTGATTGTGTGGTGTAATGGAGAACAAATTAATCACATCAATAGTCACCATCACAAATGTTTTGTCCATAATTATACTGTTAATTACTTCTAAACAGTGCCAAGAGTCTCTCAAAATATGTGGACATTTATTCAAAGTTTGTTTGCTATGAAAATCAACAAAGGAAGCTATAGCTTCCATTTTGGATCCCCTTGCTGACAATATCGGACGAAACGGTGGATGTCTGGGGTTTTTATGTATTTTTGGAATCCCAAATATTGATGGTATAACTGGGAAATCTATTAACAAGTATTCATATTCATTTTTGTCAATAATTCCCTCCATCAGCCACTCGTATAAGTGCCAATCAATCTTTGCATATGCTCTATTAACTTCGTTCTTGGATACTCTTGTGTACGTAAGACTACTGTTTAACAAATTTAACATACTGTTAGTGTAGTCTATAGTAGACATGACCACATCCCCACCCCCTTTATCAGGTTTCATTACTCTATAATTCTCTATAATTCTTATTAGTTGTTAATTCTTTAAGACAGAATCTTTCACCTGAGGTGAGCTGTAGTTAGTGTGTATGTGTAATCGGGTTAGGTTTGAGATAAGTTGAGAGAAGCCAAAGAGGTCAATGGAGGAGTTTGGTGATTCTGAGGTTAGGGTGTTCCAATCAATGCTTACATCTCCCAAGATAATGGTCTCATAAGAGATGGTTTGGGAAATCCAGGAGAGAAGTGTTCTAAGGTAGGGATGTTTTTTCCAGAGGGCCTATAGATGGAAACAATAGCAAATCTTGTGTGCATGTTTAAAAGACAATTAACTATAAGGGTTTCAGCAGGATGAACGTCTCGGGGGTGATAAAGAGAGGTTGTAGGGAGAGTTGGTTAGAATAGAGGATAGCTATACCTCCACCTTTCATTTTGATATGATCATGCCTTAGGATATTATATCCAGGAGGAAATATTTCAGTATCAGCAATGTGAGACTTGAGCCAGGTTTTAGAGAGGCAGAGAATATCAGGGGAATGTATAGATACCCAAGCATGGAAAGGGGAGATTTTGTTTATTATACTTTGAATGCTCATAGATAGTATAGTTAGGTTCTTTGTTGAAGTGGATTTAGGAATGTGAGGATTAGTTTTAGAGTTGGGGAGGTGTGCCGGGTAGAATGAGAGGGAAGTGCAAGGGCTAGGTCCAGGGTTTGGTTGTATGTCACCAGATAGAAGTAGGTTGAGTATTAGTTTTCTGAGGAAGTCAAAGTTGCTATTATGGGGATGCCATCTAGATTTGGTTATGAGAGGTGAGTTAGGGAGAGAAAAGAGTTTAACTTTATGTAATGATGAATTAGGATGTATAAAGAGTGATGGCACTATAGAAAAGGAAAGACAGTGAGAGTAGTTGGTTGGGGGAAATGCAGAAGTAGGTGAGAAGATTTTTGAGGAGGGACTACCTACAAGAGAGGTTGTTGTGATAGCTAGAAAGAGGATGGGAGTTGTAAAGAGAAAGAGGAGGAAGATATTTGCCTTAAATGGGTTGAGAGGTGACATAATGTGTGTATTTGTAGTAGAGGGAGGTGTTAGTAGTGGATAAATTAGACAGTAGAAGGTTGAGGAAATAATGAGAGACAGAAGACAAATGTGAATGGTTAACAGTATTGATGAGGAAGTGGTGGATGACTGGAGAGTATCACTGGAAGTTGAAGGGAGGGAGGGGATGTGTCCAGTGCGTAAAGAGTATAAAGGTAATGGAAATAGGGGTGGGTGAGAAAGGGGGTAGGGTAGGGGAGCAGAGCGAGCCCAAGCATAGTGAGGGCAAACAGAGTGGGTTGAACTGGTTGAACCGGGTAACAGAGAGCTAGTAAAAGAAACTGCAGAAACAATCAGTGAAGGTAACGAGTTTAACCAGGAACAGGAAGACAGTGTGAGCAAAGCAGAGGTTACAAATGGGGGGAGGGAAAAAGCAGGACAGATACAGAGTATTAGAGAGAGCTAGAAGAGTGAATAATTAGGTCAAGCAAGGTAGGTAAGTACAGCCGAGAGTTTTGTATCAGATTACAGGGTGGAAAAACAGGAGCAGTAAGGGATAAAGTTACAAAGGACAGAGGTAAGGGAGGGGAAGCAATTACTGTAGAGATCTGTAGCTTAAACAACAGTAGGGTGGAGGTGATATGATTAATTGCAATGAAGAGCAGAGAGAGAGAAACACAGGGGAGGCTATGGGAGTGAAGAGTAATACAATAAAAATCAACCTGTAGGAAAAGCTGTTAAATATAAAGATGGGGGGTTTATGGGTCTGGTGGTGTGTCTAACAGTTAACAAACACTCAGTAACATGGTGTGCAGATAGCAGGCAACTCTATATGTAGTATTAGATAACATACATAAAGCTTCAAACAGTAAGCCAGTGTGAGTATCAGAGTGGGTAGTTTCAGATTCTCTTTGTCTGGCTGGGACAGAGAAGTTCAGCACTTAATGTTTAAAGCAGCAGAAACCTAAGTTTTAAGTGGGTTTGTGTAGATTTGTGCAGCACAGCACTTAGCTCCACTTAAACCTGCACTATTTTCAAAACAAAAAAAGAAAAAAGGGGAAATAGGAAAGTGGTGAAATGGGGGCAAGCAGGAAGAAAAACAATATGAAAGGCAGGTAGAGATGCGCAGGATGGGTGTAGCAAAGGATCATAGCTCTCCATTTCTTGTACAGCAACAGCTGTGCAGGTTGTAGACAATTTGAAATTCAGAGCCTCACATCACAGATAGAGGGGTGTGGGTGATGTAACTGTTGATTAATTGCTATAATTATTGATTGTGCACAGTGCACATGGGGCAAAATGGAAAGCTATGTATGGAGCGATATTTTTTTGTGGAACAGATGCCCTTTATTTTTTATTTTATTTTTTTTTTAAGTAGAGAGTGAAATGTTGGGAAAGGGATATAGGTACATGTGGGAATTTAAGTTGGAAAGGAGAGGTTGCATTTGCAAACAGACAAGACAGACATGACAGCACACAGGGGTCAGTGTATGACACATGAGGGTGGGTAATCACCTTGGATGGGGAGCGTGTTGTGGAATCGCCCCAAATGGTAGCAGTGAGACTGAGCTCCCCACTCACGGGCAGTCAACAGTGCTCCCTCACTGCCCCAAAGGTGGCTGTGCTGCTGTGCTGTGGGCTGGGTGCTGGGGCCAACCTGCCCCTCCAGATTGGCCAGTCTGGCCTCAATCCAGTGCAGTTGATCATCAAACCCTTGCTGTATGATCCTGAGCACTATGCCTGGTAGCTGTCACTGGGTGATAACTCCCTCTCCGCACCTGCTCCTGGGGTGGGCCCTGTCCCCTGAAGTGGTTCCACCCTGAGGTGATGCAGGAGCAGCAGAGGGGGCAGCTCCATGTTGGGTCCCAGACGTGCTTGGACCTGGTACTACAGCCAGTTGAGGTAGGGTAGGTGGATCCATGAGAAGTGGCCTACCCAGTTGAGCTATGGTGTTGTTTTTTTCACAGTGTATAGGTTAGTAATGAACAGAACATTTAAACATTAGTTATTACAACATGCCAAGTTGTTCCAATTAAACCAGTAACATAACATTGCATAGCATATGGAACAAAACAATAAGTGGTATAACAATCAGTATTGTAACAGCATGCCAGTAACAGTTATGGCAAAAGGTCAACAACATAGGTAATTCAACAAGGTATGTTAGACTGCAACCATTGTAATATATAACAATAATAAAACACAAGGTCCATTATAAAATTTTGAGAACAACATATGTTAAAAGTAAGCCATACCAGATGTATAACAATAATAAATTATGATGCAGATAAGGGGTTGGGGGAGAGAGAAAGACATTCCATTACTACCAGTATAGGCTATGTTGTTTGCAACAGTATTCTGATATACTCTACAGATCTGCCCTTACTTTATGTATAAAAGTGCTGTATAGCTTCTGTAGCACCTACATACCTCTCAAGCTATCCACATGAGACAGTATTGGCCAAGCTGTAACACCTACAGGTACACAACTAAAGAGGACTATTACATATCAGGGGAACATATATGAGTATCAAGCTATTGTGTGGACTGATGTACTGTGACTGTGCTATTGACATAAATCAAGTGAATGTTAAATCTGTGTCCAAGGGATTTGCCATCAGTGATCACAGTCCGTGACAGCGTGACACTTGAGAGACATGTATTGTGCACAGTACAGAGATGTTACACTTATCATGCCGTCCTTGGCAGGCATGGGGTTAGACTATCAGCAGACATTCAAAGACACAGCAGGCATACAGCCGTACCAAGATTAAACAGTTTTATTTGTTTTATTAACCTGTATTAGTATAGTACTTGTTGACTTTTTATATACTGATGTCTTATCACCTTGCTGAGCAATGCTGTTAACACTATGGTACATTTGGGCATACAAATTAGTAACCCATTTGAACAGCTACTACAGCCATTTATTTACCTGTAATTTCTGTGGGGAGAACATCTGTTAACAATACATAACTGTTTCTAAAAATATTTAGTAGTACTTGTCCCTGGATTTGAACCCCAGCCTGTGTGTGACAAAAGGTACATTACACCTAGTGTTTATCAAACTGAGCTACTGAGCCACTGCTGAATATTGATTGACTGATATGTGCCTAGAGTTCACCTGGTAACAAACTGTGATGTAGTAATAGAGGTAGAGTGTTAGACAAGACTGCAGTGACACTTGAACACACATGCATGAGATTAATCCATAACAGAGATAGTAGGTGAACTATGCATTAATACATGGAATGCAGATGTAGACAATTAAACCCTAGTGGGTGGAAATATGTGTGATGTGTGCAGACCATATCGGAGTGCTGGGTTGGCTACGTGACCCATATACAGTTGCAGATGGTATATTTGAGGTCTACAGCTATTGCAGTTTCATACTTGCCTACAGCAGCGTAACTAAGATCAGGAATGAATATAGCTGAAATGCAATGGTTAACACAAGACAATCCTGAGATACACACTATATACCTTGGCTGTTTGTATTCTAGGTTCAGATCTTAGTGCAGAACAAATATCATAATGCATTATATCTTGTAGTACAGCTCCACATCTACACTTTTGCAAAATACTTCTTTATTAGCTAACCTTCAGTCACTTTGTGGTATTATTCCCATTTTTACTTCACAGCAGTTGTACTACTCGATTTCATGACCAGTACCCCAAAATGCACACATATTGCACAACACAGCTTTATGTGGGGTGACATCATGCAGTGATTGGTATACATGTGATAGTCTTTATTGATGAATGCTTCCTATAACACAGGTGATGCAATACAGCACACATATTGCACAACACAGCTTTATGTGGGGTGACATCATGCAGTGATTGGTATACATGTGACAGTCTTTATTGATGAACGCTTCCTATAACACAGGTGATGCAATACAGCTGTAATTCCACAATTAATGCAGTAGAAACTTTATTTCCTTAACATTATGAAGGCAGATGAACTTTATTTCCTTGACATTATGAATGCAGTTGGACTTTATTTCCTTAACATTGTTCATGGAGTTGAACTTTATTTCCTTAACAATATTGCTGCAGTAGAAACATTTATTTTCTTAACATTATTAATGCAGTAAAAACTTTATTTCTTTAACATTATTAATGCATAGAACTTTTTTTCTTTAACATTATCAGGTATCATGCTTTCATTTTTATTGAACTGTACCTGGTATTACTCGGTTATATCAGTCCAGGTTTATTCATTGCAGTACACTCAAAACATACTGGCAGTTACTAATGTACTCCTTCTTGTTTATATGACTATAGATTGCAAGATACACCTGTACTCACCATATTCTCAGTGCAACCTGGCCAGGTGCCCTGCATGGGCTTGTGGTGAGAGAAACACACCATTATACATACCTGTCTATTACACATATAGATTAGTTATTGGTAAAACAATGCTAGCAATACTTACAAACTTGTGAGACATTGTCATCCCAGCCATCTTGGATCCAAGTTGCCAAGTGATCCCCCTTCCTACACTTCATGTCATCAAAATGGTGACACACCTGCTCACCTGTGCAGGGGATACCAGTTGCACTGGTGAGGTTGTGTGCCAGCCAGTTCCAGGCCTCCGATTTGTATTCCAACCCATGTCATGGTCTTTTACAAGGAGTTCAACCATGACCCTGGACTCCAGAATGCCCTGCAGCTGCACCCACAAGCACGCACCCTCTCCAACTCCTGCCATAGTCTCTGCCAAGATCAAACCCCAAGAGATTCTGGCTGTGTACTCACCTGTTGCACTTAAAATAAGGCCTTTTTCCCACCCTTTGCCACCATTGAGCCCTTTCTAAAAATGCAGCACTTCATTTAGAACAGCACAAACCTGCTGAGCTCATCTGACCAGTGCTTAAACAGGCAATGCTTAGCAATGCTTAGAGATGCACAAACCAGCTTAGCTGGGCTGAACACTGCTCAAATGGAGATTGCTTAGCAGTGCTTTGCAACGCTTAACAATGTGCAAACTGGCTAAGTACTGCTAAAACATTCCTTGTTAAAGCAGTGCTTGGCTAGGCTTAGCTATGCTTAACTGAGCTTAGCTGAGTTCATTATACATTTCATAATGATGTAACTGCAAAATAAATGCTTCATAAAATGTCTCTGCATACATACAATATTCCATCAAGGGTTTAAAATACATCTCTTACATGTATTTGCAACATACATGCTTAATAACGTGTCTGTGTATTCATACCAATTTCAATCAGGGCTTACTAGTACATCTCATAAATGTGTATTGGCACAATAATATTAATAACCTGTCTGTGTAATCACACAATTATTTCATCAGGATTTAAAATAACTGTCAGAATGTGTATTTACAAAATAACCGATTTGTGTATTTGAATTCTGCAACTACTGCACATGCTGTCAGTTTAGCCGTTCAGCTACATAGCCTTGTGAAGCTGTTGTTATACTTTTATATATATCTTTACACTACATTTAAGCACCACTGAGCTATGCGGCTCACCGCACAAACCCACTCAGCTATGCTTAAACCTGACCTTTTCATTTATAATTGAATCCATCTGGTTTCTATTTTTAGATGTCTGGTATGTGTCCATTGCTAAGTGCCACACAAACCCACAAACAAAAAAAATAATAACTATTTAAAGTTTATTTTCAGTGCCATGCACTAACTATTCAGCACTTTGACAGTGCAGGGGGTGTGTTACTCACCTCCAGACACTATAACACACCTCCTACTCTGATTCTGTAACCATGTTGCATGGCTCTCTCTCGGTAGCGCGCCTTTATTAATATGCAAGGTGCACTGTCAAGCGGTATCCGCAGACACAGACATGGTACCTTCCATGTAGGACTTGCACTATTCCTACACGGATTTTATTAAATCCCCAGGATAAAGTTTTTTTCTTTATTGATGTTTGATTTAATGTACTTTTAACTAGAATGTTGTATGTGAACTTTTTATGTAAAAGCTTTTTATTAAATCTGGAAGATTTTTAAACTTACTGTCATGTGATTGATTATGCAGTTAACTAAAAGTATAAGTAGAACTGAATGTTTCATAGAGCTCTTAAGGAGTTTATTAAATGTTTGGATGAAAGTACTTAGCTTTGCAAAACCGGTTCTCTTATTGTGTATTCTTTTGAAGAAATGGGCAGTTGAACAGTTATCAATGGTATTTAAACTTAAAAGTACTTTTATTGTGTGTACTTTTGAAGAAAAGATCAGTTGAACAGCAATTAGACTTTGGTACTTAAAAGTACTATTACTGTGACACAGTACTGAGGTATTACAGCTATTGCTTTCTTTGATTTTTTTTTTAACACTAAACTTTTCTGCCATTGAAACTCACATTCAATGAAGTGGCATTGAAACCCACATTCAAAGCAGATACATCTGACCAGTGGCAAATTAATTTACCTTTGTGCTGTTTTCAAACCATAGGTCCCTTGTGCATACTGTATTTTAGGACCATGCATGTATACATGCATGTGTTCCTTGATTCACCTTCCTGATTGTATTAACTCATGCACTCCAGTGGAACTCAGGAAGTTTGCAATGTAACTTTCAATGGATAGAGCCTAAGCCTTCTGACAGAATCAAATTATGTTGTCACGTCTCAAACAAATGTTCACATCTCTGGAACCATAGGGGGTTATGATAGAATTATAAATGGCAAACTCTTCAGCACAATTTATTTTTACAGTGGCAGTATTCTTTAGGTTCTAGATCTTAAACTGAGTTTTATAAGTCACAGTAAACACAGTAACTATAACATTTGTAATAATTTGTAAACAAGTTACAATATCTCAGCAACCACTTAAGATACGTACATACTGTCAGCAGCATTTTATTTATCTAGATGAGAGCTTTCATATGAGGCTAAGGAGTTCTGTGTTACTTGGTTGTTGAGATATTTAGAAAAAATGTGAAAATTATATTTATGTAATTTAATACCATAAAAATAACAATTGAGATATTTAGAAAAAATGTGAAAATTATATTTATATAAATTAATATCATAAAAATAACAATCAATATCTATTTACCTACACTAGACAGAGGTTACATACTAATGCATTTGAGTTTCCATTGTGTAAGCTTTAAGATGAAATCTTTTAAAACCTTTTACATAGCATGGCTTAGGAACTATTGATGCAAATCTGAACAAGCAATATTTGATGCCTACAGGAGTCAGCAGGAGTTAACTGCAGATGCACCTGGAGGCGTCACTTGGATGCAATGAGCTAAATTATTTTCCTTGTATTGTAGTTTTGAACATTTTTCTAATTAGCAATATAACAAAGACTCAATAATCTAAGCAGCACAATATTGACAGAAAAATATGTAAACTCAAAACTCTTTAAACACAAAATATCTACAAATTCAAAATTTTACTATGGAAATGTGCGCGCCCTTTTCCCACAATGTCAGATTTTTCATGTGAAGACTAATAAATATTCATCACTGTAGGTGCTGTAAACATGTCTGCTTACTGCTATTCTTAGTCCTTTTGGAAAGATGTAACAAGTACAAATGTTGAGGTGGGAAGTACAGTCTGAACAGTACAGAATTTCTGAGGCAAATTTTAACTGAATCAGGACTAAATTATATCTAAATTCAAGTCAGTGGAGATCCCAAAAGTTGAGGGCAGAGCATAAAGTGCTTTTGCTGACTTATTTAACTTTTTGTTATAGAGAAAGCAGAAGACATGTAAGATAAAATATGAAGAATTGCAGGAATATAAATTAAATATGCTGCTGGATTATGGTGTTCAGAGAATTTATCTGCATAAAATTATGATTGGCATATTAGCTGCAAAATACTTGGCCACTGGAGCATTAGGTGCAGAAAATCTGAGTGTGGGAAAATATGCACCCTGAAAGACTTACAGCAGAAAATTGTTTTGTGCATGTATATAAAATATAGTGCAACCCTGCCTATCAGAATGTTGTGAGTCTCAAACATTTTATTTTGATAACAAGGTTTACAGATACAAGATAACCCTTCAACAGTATTTAGAGTTGTATGCAAGTCATAGGCAGAGTGGTGATGCATGACAGCTATTAAAACACAAATTATATAATTAAAAGTATTTTGCTTTTGCATCCCCAGTAGAGAGGAAATGTGCATGCTGCTGTGGCAGGGAATAAAAATTCACTCTGATAAGGAGCATTCAAATGTGGTTGCCAAAAGGAAGCATTGGTTCCTGTTAGTATGTTTCCTTAAAGAAAGGGGCATTATAGTCCATACACTGTATTCAGTATGCTTAATGATATTCCAGGATGTCACTCAATTATTCATCAGTATGAAGAGGTACTCAATTATGTGCAAGAGGCACTGGCATTAACTCTTCTTGACAACATGGAATGGTTCTCAGCCCTAAATAGCTGACAGAGTTAAAGAACAGACCCAGTAGAGAAGAAGAAAATAAGAAATACAATGAAATATTATTCCATAAAACTAATTTAGCTATGGAAAAACTGAAATTAAATTCTTATGCTACCTCTCCTAAGCATCTTCATAATATATCTATGAAAGTTAAGATACAATCAAAAATTAATAACATTGATATTATCTTTCATGAAGGGAAAAGGAAAAAAGTCTCAGACATAGGGGACATTCTGAAGGCTTTTAATTATCATTATGCAGAGCATCATAAAAATAAAATAAGTGCAAATGAATATGAGAAGTTAGAGAATATAGTTCCCAACATAACAAGAATTCCTGAGGAACTTAAGTTAGATCTATAAAAACCTATTTCTCAAAATGAAATTATAGAAGAGATTAAAGGAAGTAAGTCTAATAAAGCACCTGTAATAGATGGCTTAATTATCGAAATTTATAGATTGTTTCCTTCTTCTATAATCTCTCTCCTACATAAAACCTTTCTTGAAGTTCAGACATTAGCAAATATTCCTCCTTCTTGGAGATATTCTCTAATTTCTCCTATATTAAAAGAGAATAAGGACCCTAATCACTGCACCTCATATAGGCCAATTTCTTTGTTGAATAATGATTATAAACTATGTATGTCAATTTTGGTCAATAGATTATTGCGGTGGTGGTGCTGCGGTAGCATTGACGCCTCACAGTAAGACGTTGTCCCGTTTTATTCTCAGCTAGAGCATCTTCTGTGTGGACACATGCGTGAATGGGCATACCTTCATTGAAGGTTGTATGTCAGGGCTGGCAACTCGGCATGTAAAAATCTACTGCCAATCATTAGCGTACCGGAGTTCTGCTGTGGCGACCCCTAACCAGGAAAAGCCGAAAGACACAACAAACATGGTCAATAGATTGAAAATACCCATGTCTAAAATAATTAATGAAGACCAAACTGGTTTGATACATAACAGGCATACATAGGATAATATTAAAAAGTATTAACTCTGATAGATTAAATCAATAGAGGAAATCATGAAGCATTGATAATAGGTCTAGATATTCAAAAGGCCTTTGAATCCTTAAATTGGGGTTATTTATTTAAAGTCTTACAGTTATTTGATTTTCCCTCCTTTTTTATAACAATGATAAAGAAAATCTATGAAAATAATTTAGCATATGTCAAATTAGGTCCCTTTACTTCCAAAGCAATCCAAATCACTAAAGGTACTAGATAAGGATGTCCCATATCCCCTATACTATTTGCTCTGGCCATAGAAATACTTGCCATTTTAATACATAATAACCAAAAGATAAGAGGTGTAACTATATGTGATCAATATATTTCTAAAATAATGACGTTTGCTGATGATGTCTTACTTACCTTACCCAACTCTAAGGAAGTGTTAGGTGAAGTGGATATAGTAACAACAATTTTCCAAAAAATCTCAGGACTCTTCTTCAACAAATCTAAATCAAAATATTTATTATTAAATAAAAATAATAACATACAGGTTCCAGTTAATCATATTATTGAAAACCAAGTTCCAACTCTAGACTATTTAGGAATAGTCCTAGGCAAGAATATAGAGGAAACCTTACAGCTTAACTATGCTAAAGCCATAGACTTAATCAAGACATTAAAAAGCAAATGGAATAATTTGTTTATAACATTTGATGATAGGTTACAACTGATAAAAATGGTTTTGTTACCTAAAATATTATATATAGCACAAGCCCTTATACTTCCACCAGGAAAGAAAACTATTAAAGAAATCACTTCAACTCTGATGAAATTCCTATGGTACCCCAAAAGAAGTAGAGTGGCATATTCTCATCATATCTGAAAATGAGAACGGGGGGGGGGGGTTAAAATTCACAGAGATTGAAACTTATATAAAGGCATCTATAATTAAAATAGTGATGAATTGGATAAATCCTAGATACTTTTCCAATTGGAAACAGTTACACTCTATTATACTAATGAATGAAAATTGTTTATCAAAGAATGCTTTGGTAACTGACAAAGATAAGATATGGCACTATTTAAGTTTAAATTTACAATATAGTACAACAAAATCAGCTAAACTAACACTAATAAACAATATTTTTGATGTGTTTAGAAAATCAATTCACACAAATTTAGATATAAAGCTGTGGCATAGATTTTTAATACAAATTACTATTACAAGCGATTTCCCTGATAAAACACATAGAGAGATTTTTGGTTTATAGGAAAATAACCAATTTTGTTGGTTGCAATGCATTGAAAACCAACAAGCTTTGAAAACACAAAGTATATTATCAACCTATGGCCTATCTCCTAATGACTGGTTGGTTTTTTAGAGTGCCACAGTATACACTAAGGATCTATGAAGAATAATGCATAACTCATGCTTCAAAACCGTACCAAAAATTATAAACTGGATTTTTGGAATTCTATATTGTATCAATGTTAAGAATGAATTATCATATCTATATAACACTTTAATTCTCTATAGGACAGTTCCTAAAGATTATTACTGGCAATACCTAACTAAAGGGTTTCAAGTATCATGATCAATGGAAGATAAAACAAACATTTTATTTTCAGTTAAACTAACTTATTACTCACAATTCTGGAGGACTTTTCATTGGAAATTTCTACACAGATCCTTTTTGACACCTGAGAAACTCTCAAAAATGAACTCTTCAAGCAGCAAGTTATGTTGGAGATGTCATCTGTCCACTAATGCTGACTGGTGTCATATTTTTTATGACTGTACTAATATTAAACCATATTGGAATGAGATTAACACATTTCTTCAAGCTAGCTATACTGATATATTTGTTTTGACAAAGCCTTTAAATTTATTGAATGTTATTAATAGTAATAATATGAAGAAAGATGACCTGTATTTGTTGTGGACAATGTTAGCAATAGCCATAAAATGTATAACTATTAGATGGAACTCTAAGGTAGCACCCACAATGGAAGAATTCCTATCATTGCTGAAGAAATGCATACTAATGGAGAAAACAACTAAATAGTTAAGAACTGTTCCTATGCCATTGGTTAACAGTCCGTGGAGGAAAGTTTTGAATTTGATTGATACCCTACAGATGGAACCAAACTCCTCTTAACTATC
This sequence comes from Protopterus annectens, assembly GCF_019279795.1. Taxonomy (NCBI): domain Eukaryota; kingdom Metazoa; phylum Chordata; order Ceratodontiformes; family Protopteridae; genus Protopterus; species Protopterus annectens. The sequence goes on from NC_056739.1 coordinate 1,762,217,057, forward strand.
ATAGTTTATATATTAACTTATTATTCAACTACAAATATTTTTATCTGAATCCTTTTTGTTAGGCAGAATGTAAATATTGTAAATAGTTATTGAATATTCTGAATTTATTAAATTATTGTGTTATTTAAAAAAAACAGACCCAGTACTCACATCTCCAGGCCCAAATTAATCCAAGATGCAAATCAACTACAAATGCTGGAAAAAGTTAGACATGCTTGAGACCTGAAATCCTGTCATTGGTTAAGTGGTGTGCTTATCCTTTTATCTTTTTACTTACACTTCTTGATAGAGAAGTGTAGTAGGAGTAGACCATCTTTTATGTACTCTACTTATGTTAAACAAGTAACATTATGGTACAACTGGAGCCATTAACATATATATATATATATATATATATATATATATATATATATGTGTGTATATGGGTCTACTTTTTCTTATCGAAAGCTCATCCTTTCAAAAAGAAAAAGTAAAAACCCATTTATGTGAAAGTGCACTTAAACAAAAGTGCACTTTTGTGACTACTGGTTCAATAAACTTGTAATATTAAAAAAAAAAAAACACTGCAGCACCACAACACACTACAGTGGGGATAAGGGAAGATACCAGTTTCCCCACTGTAGGGCGATCTCAGAGTTATTATATATAAAGTAGCGGGGGTGTGGGGGGTGACTTTGTAGTGGTTTTTTTTTTTTTTTTTTGTAATATTACCGGTTCATTGAACTGGTAGTTGCAAAAGTGCACTTTCATTTAACCGCACTTTTGCGTAATTGGGCTTGTACTTTTTCTTTTTGAAAGGATGAGCTTTCGATAAGAAAAAATAGACCCACATATATATATATATATATATATATATATATATATATACATATATAAATGTATATATATATATATATATATATATATATATATGTATGTATGTATATATATATATATATATATATATATATATATATATATATATATATATATATATATAAGATGCATATGTATATACAAATGTCAGAATTTATTAAAATTGAAAGCAATATGGCTTATGTCTAGCACTTACAACTACTGTTACACAGGCACATTTCTTTTAAATAATACCATGAGCCAGCTAATGGGGGGATGTTTTTTCCACTAACTAACTTCTAGATGAAATTACTTAGTATACATGTGAATAGTATAAACTCCCCTATTAAGAGGTCCCCTCTATGCACATGGATTAAAACATGCACTTGACATTTTAACTTTGCATGAAATTCATCTTTCTTATAATGAACATTTAAATTATCAACCTGAGGCTATGATTTCGTAATTTCTTCAGCCAATTCTACATCTAAATTAAAAAGAGCATCAATTTTATTAAAGAACAGAAGGCCACATTATTCAAATAATGGATGCCTTCTCTCTCCTGGGTGCAGAACTAAGTGGCATAACAGGTAGCTGGGGAGGACAGTTAGATTATCTGCTCTATATCTGCTTCCTGCCAAACGCATAAAGGCAGTTAGGCACTGATTTTCCTATATTCAGTGGAAGATCAGTGGCTTCTGATATTAAAAGAAGACTTCGGTTGCATCACAGAAGCAAGTGACACCAGTATAGTGACCACCTTGGCTATCTGTATGTGCAGTTATTTTAAGTCTTGGACAGATGAAATGCCATTATTGGATTTAGGAATATATAACAATTCCCAGTGTGTACCCATCACTCCATACAGTTTGGAGACTTCTGTCAAACAGATAGGATATATGTAGCTAATGTGATGCTAGAGTTCACCTCTGATTTTACTGTTGTCCCATGCCCCAATTCTGACCATAATGCCCTCTTGTATTCTCTTTCTAAAATTACTGCTGCTCTGCCTATAACTTGGAAACTCTATTCTAGCCAAGAAGGGCAGATTTTACACATCAGTTATCTGAAGCAACCTAGGAATTTATGCTAGCGCACTAAGGTAAGGTCTATCAACCATGTTACCTGTGGGAAGCTTGTAAAGGATTTTTGCATGCCAAATTAAGGTTGTGGGCTAATGATTTATAAAAGTCATGAAATCTAGAGTTATCACAATTGCAGGCTGAGCACAAAATAATTTTTGATCAAAGGTTGCAGTCTAAAATTCATACATCTCTCAAACACTTAGTCTATTAAATACACATTTCAGGAGATTATTAATAAAAACACAAACAAGTGTTGCTAACTACAGCTCCAGTATTATGAAATGTTTGCCTAAGCATTCCCAAGATAGGCCAGGAAATGCAGAGCAAAAGCTGAACAGTCAGTGCCCCCACTTGCCGCCATCAGAAAATAGAACAACTGCCACATTACAAGAAATTTTAAAATCTTTCAGAACCTGGTTTCAAGCTCTTTATAAGCATTCATTAGGTCAGCAAACTTCATATCTTATATAATCAAAGACTGAACACAGCATTCCATCTATTTTCCAGTTTACAAAGGACTGAAGACTAGATTAGATCTCTTTCTAATCCATTAGTTAGTAAGTGTTTATGGCCATTAAAAAATCAAAACCGAATAAGGCAGCAGGGGCAGACAAGTTATCACTGGAGCTGAATAATGCCTCTCCCCATTGGTTTACTATCAAAATCGTGGAATTCAAAACCGTGAACATGGATATCCTTGATGCATTTCATCGCCTCATGCATATTAATGAGGTCAGATGATCAACGCATACAAGCAACAGTCAGTTGTCGATCTTAATATTGATGATTGCTATTTAAAGACATGCTGCTTTTCTCTGCCCTGCTGATGTTCTACTGAACCACTATTCACCTGACTACCGACATACATTGTCACTCCTACCATGTTCGAACAGGAGCAGGTCGATCATCTGATTTTCAATATTTTGATTGTAAACCCTCCCCATCTGTTCTTGCCCCCCCCATCTGAAATGCCTGCTGTAGCTCTGTAAGGGGGGGGGGGCTTCTCTTCCTCCTGCATGGAAATAATCCCTTGTAGTCTCCTTACTGAAACCTGGCAAAGCTCCATCAGTTTTTTGTAGGTACACACCAATATCTTTATTAAATGTCGGTGGCAAAATTTATATGCATATTTGGGCATAACAACTATCTCCAACTCACTTAACCCTTATCCATCCTGAGTGAGATGGATTTATTAAAGGCAGAGCACCTTGGTACAATATCTGAAGAGCAGCACAATGGCTAGAAAGTGGGAAGTCTTGAATCAGTCCTCTGATCTCAGCTCTGATATCATTAGATGCAGAGAAAGCACTCGCCAAAGCAGAAATGGTTATATGTATTTGATGTACTAACAAATGCTGGCTTTGCTGCATCTTTTGTATAAGACATTACATCTATCTACCATGGCTCTATAGCAACTATATGGCTTGATCTACATCTCCAAACCTTTAGTTGTTTTTAAGGGATTAGACATGGCTGCCACTTGACCTCTCTTATAATTTCAACAGAACCTTTAGTCACAGTTGTCAGAATCTCATTATCTTCTGCCTTCTTTGATAGGGAAAGGCATTTCTTAGTTGATGGAGTAGCCTTACTTATATATGGCCTCTTAATAGTTTTAAATGAATCAATTCATACACTTCCATTGTGCTGGAATATATTGCAGGAATGGAAATCCTTTCTGGATATATAGTAAACTCCTTGAAATCTGTACAATTTCCCAGAATATTGCTGACCTTCACTGTATTAGAGAATGGTTTGTATTCATCTTAAATCCTCCTAGCATTAATTATTTAGGCATACAAATAGCCCTTACTTCAGAGACTTAAATCTTCAAAACATACACTGGTAGATACCAACCTACAAGGAATTTGATACCTGAATTATTTTCTGAGACGCAAAGTTTTTCCTCATTAAAATGACACTGGAACAGATAGTATTATATATATATATATATATATATATACTCCAGGGCCACCTCATGCAACTCTCACTTGAGGCACTAAGAAGATTGAAAAGGTGATTAAAGGTTTTGTGGTCTTCAGCTTTACTTAGAGGCTCTCCAGATGCCCATTAAGCCCCAAAAATATTAGGTGCCATTAGACTGCTTAGTTTACTTTTAGCTTATCAAGTGGCCCAATTAAGATGTTATGGAGATCTTTACTTATCAGTTCCCCATCCCTCACCACTTTGGATGGACCTAACGGTCGCTAGTCTGAACCCATCTTTAAAACTAACCCCTTTATATTTAGGCAAAGATAAAAGAAAGGATGGGTATTTCTATTATATACAATATTAATGGGATATTACAAGACTGAACAGTATTGGCATTTCTCGATATTTAAAATCCCTTTACTGGAATATATATGCTATATTTAGAAAAGCTGATGCAGCCAACATCTTACCAGAGGCAATTTCCCATTTGAAGCACATCCAAAATTCAGTACTATTTGTTTATCCTTCCCTCTACTTGAGTGATTAGAAACACATTCTGATTACTTTTAAAGTCAATGCTCAAACTCCGAAAGAAAGTAGTTCAGGGATACAGTTTCCCATATAATCAGTATATATTTTGCTTTCAACTTTTCTCATTACTACATCCGGTTTTAGATACAAGTAAGCTGGAAATGACCATTCACTCCCCATTATTTCAAATCATTACCAGTATGACTGATCAGAAGGCTATTAATAAGAGGGATGTGTCTCAGAAGGTATTCGATCTTGATAAAAATACAATACAATTTGAAAAAAAAAGATTTTAAGCTATTCTATTGCAAAGAAAGGGATCCAGAACTCTGCAATGTACACTTATCTAAGGCACTGAAACTCCCTCACACAGTTATCTCCTTACAGAAGGGGAGACCTTTTGCATGGAGTTGTCTCCGTAACATTATTTTACCCCAGAGAATGTATCTCACTTCATTCCTCAGGTAGAACCATATTATTGATGCCATTTAGGTTATAACTCAATTCTATCACAGGGACATATCATTTGGAGTTGCAATCAACACCAGAAATATTGGACTGACTTCTGGAAATAGATAAATATGATATTTCCCCTTAGAAAAACTGATAAGAGCCTGGTATCTAGTACTTCATGTTTTTTCATCTAACTCCCCGAAAGTAATTATTCTCTATACTATTAGCTGACAAAAAAGCCATAATTCAACACTGAAAAAATACCATCTTCCCCTCAACCATAGAATATTACCAATCCCGAAAAGTATATGTTATGCCCCCCTCGACCACAGAATATTAGCAATCCTAAAACATATATGTTATGCTGAATTTCACATAGTCAAGAGGCAAGTTAAAGAAATTCCTTTACTTGTGTTTTAAATATTACAGAATGATTACAGCAAAGATTTCCTGCAATACATAAGCATCCAGTTTTCTTTTCAATTACATCTGTAATCAATGCATATGTCTCTGCCTTTATACTAATAAGGCAATTCAAATTAATTCAATGTGAGCTTTGTCTTTCCTTCTTGCCTTTACTATACCCCACTTTTTCCATATATATTCCTCCATTATATACTTATAGGTTTTTTACAACCCACTACATCCTAGGTATCATGGCTGCATTATTTATTTATTTATTTCATTTGTATTTTATTTAACATTTATTTATTGGGAAAGTCCAACTGGGACAGAGCCCGTTTTCAATGGAGTTCCAGGGAGTAACTCTCCAGACACATGTCTTTAAAATGTGGGAGGAAGCAGACCCCCCCCCCCCCCAGAGAAAACCCATGTGAACACAAGGAGGACATGCAGACTTCATACAGAAGGCATGTCAGCCGAGAACTGAACCAGAAAACCTCATATTGTGTGGTGATAATTCTAACCACTCCACCACTGCACTGCCCATTATACTTTTCATTAATTTAAATATACTTATAAAACCTCTATAAATAGTGAACGTCTTTCCTTTTCTACTTGTTAGCAGTGATATTAGTATGATAACATGTTAAAATGAATAGTAGTTTCTATAGTTTTAATAAAAAATTAATGTATGCAAACTCATAGGTACATAGTTTCATAGGTGTGTACTATGCTAATGGCCCTGGAGCCTTTACAAGCCTAGCCCATAGGATTACACTAGCATTGTGCAACCCGACCTTAGTTCCCAGTGCCTCTGTCGAGTAAAGCCACTGAAGTGATCCCTGTGGTGAATTTTCTATTTCCCATCCACTCATCAAGATTTCTCTTGAAGAGGACCAGTGAGGTGCTCTGCTTGACATGACATGCATGGGAAGTCTATTCCATAGCATGGGCAGTATCTGGGTTATGAACCTGTCCTCCAGCATGTTCTGTTGATTGTGGTAATGAGGTTGAGGTCTCTGGAGTGTGTGGTGCAAAGGGATTTGGATTTCTTCAGAAGTAGCATTTCTAACAGAGCTGGGTCAGACATGGCTTTGTAAGTCAGGCAGAGATCGCCTCTAAGTAGGCGATATGAGACAGAGAATAGCTGGAATTTTTTTTAGTCTGTCCATATAGGACAAATGTTTAAGGCCTAGGATCCTCTTTGTGAAGTACTATTGTGGCCTCTCCAGTTGTTGCCAGTGTTTAGTGAGGTACATGCCAAATGGGACATTGTACTCAATGATTGGCCTAATTAGGGAAGAGTAGAGGGAGAAAATGACCCCTTTCTTCCTGAATGTAAAACCCTTAGTAATGTGATGTGCCACATAGAAGGACTTTCTGACCACAGTGGCAATGTGGTGGTCAAAAAAGAGGTTGCTGTCAACCTGTATTCCCAGAGCTTTTATAATGCCTTATGTGTTCAGTGGAATACCATTGATGTGGCAATTCATGGGAACCATGTTTTTTCCAAAGGGGATAATGACACATTTTTTGGCATTGAGCTTAAGGCCATGGTTCTAACACCAGTCGTTGGTCTCAGTGAGGCCTTTCTGTAGGATGTCAACATCACTTGGAGAGTTAATAATAGCTCCCAACTTGCAATCATCTGCAAACATTGTCAGGCAGAGTCCCTTTGTGTTGGCCTGCACTGTAGAGAAGTAGATACCAAATAGAAGTGGACCCAGGACCGAACCTTGTTGAACTCCACTAATGACTCATCAGCAGTCTGACCAGGAGTCAGCTACTTTCACACTGTGGGTTCTACCTGTGAGCCAATTTGCAACCCACCTAGTGATATAAGGGTTGATGCCTATATCATGATTGGCTCTTTTGTTTATTACTAGCTCAGTAGTATTTTATAGATAAGATGCTCAATTAATCACCTTACAAGCCAAAATATTGTATGAAACCAGTTGAGTAGAGTTGTCTGCATAAGTCTATTGCTTCTGCATTGAAAATGCAAATAAATAAATACAATAATAAAAAAATGGTATCCTGGGCTAGAATTCAGTTGTACTGCAGACTCCCAGAGTGATCAAACAATAAGGATGTTAGATTCTAAGCCATCTCTGATGCCTTGGGGCCAACATCGACGGTGTTAGTGCTAGCCTGCAATGTGGAAAAGGGTCAACACTAACACACTTATACAAATTCTACTTGCTCAAGTCTAGACACCAAATGATTCCAGTGCTGATGTTGTCAGTGCTGAGAATGTTCCCAAGGGCATTGGTGCTTTAATTGGAAACAGCTTGTTAATGGGCAGGATATGAAACAGTCAACTTTGGTACAATACAAGTTGACATTGAGATCAGTGATGTGTGAGAATGTAATGGTGCAGAACAAGTAATGATTATAGATTCTGTGGTAAGGAACTGCAGAAAAAAACATCAACTCTGTCTCAACTGATGCTGCTATTGAGATTGGAAGTAGCACAAGGGATGACAAAGGGACTGGAGCCTTTTTTGCAAACCTGGGAATGGATGGGGAAGGCAGGACACCTGTTTCAATCTGTAACTTAATAGGACTTCTCACAATGTTTTCCCAGTCAGGACTGACAGCAAAGGGAGGAATGAAAACAGACTTGGATAAATGAAGAGAAATAGAGGATGATGACCTGAATCCAAGGTATCTAAATAACTCCTTTTCCAAAGAAAAGCTACTCATTCTTTTTCTTGGCTGGGGTTTCTGCACCATAGACATTTCTATTTGCAAACCCATCAACACCAAAGGCTGACTTTGAACTGGGGAGACTCTTAGTATAGGTTATGTCTGTGGGAGAGGAGGAAGTTCTCTCTGTACCCTCACTGCCCAATACTACTCTAACTTCCTCTTCTCTCTCTTCTGAACTTTAGAATTAAAAGAAGATTCACTCAACAAGAAAACCCTGAAAATAAGTTTATTCCTCCTTTATTGCACTATCCTGCACTCAATCTTTTTACATGTGGTATACAGTGGACAGCTAAGTAATCCACCATGAGATAAACCACAGTTAAGGCATGTTTGTCCTAGGGGTCAGTTTTATGTCTCCACTTCAAGCACTTTCTAAAACTTGAAGCCTTCCCTTTTTATCAAAAAAATCCAGAAATCATTAACTGCAAACAGAAATGAGCTAAAGTAAACCAACAAGAGACACAGTAGTGGCAAAGAAAATCTAAGGGAGGCACACAATCAAGTAACCCTAACAAAGTGAGCAACAAACACCACAGGAAATTAAACATGCCAAAAACCTGTGGCCTACTGGACTGGAAGCATGGATGATTAAATCAACACTCTAATCTGCAATAAGCAACCATAACTGCTTAAAAAAATCAAGGAACTAGCTGAAAAGACAAACAATACCAGGGGGAAAGTATGAGTAGAGAGAACACACATGAATGTGAGCATAAAGTGGTGTGAAGCATGGCAATATGTTGCCAAGGGGACAATCTCACTACACACTACAGATCCCTAGCACAGCCTTCCCCCATATTGTTCCACCACTTACTCCATCCACATTAGTGTCCCCCAACAGGACACCCATCCAGACATTTTCACATCTACTACTATAGGACTCCCAGTTACCTCTCTCAACACACACACACACACACACACACACACACACACACACACACACACACACACACACACACGTTTATACCCAGAGTTTTGCAACAAACACAGCTCAGGGGTGTAATGACCACCCTGCTTGTCAGCCTCTGAGAAACATGTACTGCATGAAGACAGAAGTGGTAATCTTACTACCAAGGCCTACTTTGTGCAACCCATGAACTCATGCGTTCTGCATGTAAGCGTGGATCAGCTGTAAGTTGTTTTTTATGGGGTTTGTCTTACTGCTCAGAAGACTGAGACTTATATGATTTAGTTATACCTGTTTAACTTAAGACATCAGTCAGATCTAAGCTTAAATACTATAACCAATACTAAAGAACATTCACTGATATATGTAAACTATGGCAGTGTTAATAGGTAAGTTGCAGCACTTTAACAAAATAATGCAACTTGTACAGATAATCATAAAAATAATGGCAGTAGTCACAGCTAAGTGGCAGTAATAGTTCAGTGCAGACATAAGACAAGAAATCATACCATCCCCTCCACCTGGTGACACTCTACATTCTCCTCTGGAACAGAAGAGAGTTCTCTATGATCTCCACCTAGGTTGCAAAAAAAAAAGGAGATATAGCTTTCATAACTTAAATGTCTGTTATGAATACAAATAGGTATAATATAAATAACATCACACATATAAAGCCTGCATACTTAAAATACATCTCAGGGGCACTTGTTCTGAACACTTTTTCCCAGTAGCGTAGAAGGTCAGGCTGTCACGTCTGCAAACTGATGTAGGGATGCCATCACTGCTTACCAGAGCGGAGTATGCCAATGTTATCAGACACAGGCCTGGCAAGACAGTGCAGGCATCAGTGCTATACAGGGGACCATTATTGGAGTCCACAATCAGGGGCACACACTGGTCCATATGAAGCAGGTAAAAAAAGATTATGATTTTCTTAGGGCACTAGCTGAGAACCCTACTGACATTATTGCCCTTGGAAGCCATGGCCATTTATCAGACCAGAATTCAGAGGACTGTGGTAGCCCTCTCATGATCATACATATTGATAGAGGTGACATATAATGCACCACAACAGACAGCAGGTTAGAGTCTCTAGATGAAGTGACATCATTGCACTGCAGCCAAATACTTGATTTGACATGGCATGATGGCATTAGAGTGTGAAAATTAACACAAAAAGAGTGCACAAGCATCATGGTGCCCAGTTCTGTTAAAACCTTTGCTAGTTAGTACCTCTTTTGGCTATACAAGTGCAATATATACCCCACATTCCCATCAGGGTCATTTACCCACCTATGTATGCTCAGTGTGCTTCATAGGTGCTCATGTGAGTTCACAAAGCTGAATAAACCTCTAAGAGTGACATTGCTTAAGTGCACAATTATAAAATGTGATTTAGGAACATTCATTTGAATAAGGCTTATTAGCATTGAGGCCACACTAGAAGCTTCAAAAGTGCACAATAAGAGCACATGTGCCTACTGTGGGCCCTATCACAGAGCACAAACATTGTTCATTGTTGTTTGCAAGTTTTGATACAAGCAGCAGGTGTTTCAGAAAGTTAATTTAGTGGGACTGACATTTTACTTATATGTTTGTTTAGGTTGCTGTGTCAAGTGACAATGGAGATGCCAATGTGTGGAGTAGTGTATACACTGAGTGAAAGTTCATTGCCGTGACACACATGGTACATGGAAAATGACTGATGCTGTAGAGAACATTCTGCATAAGTTATGAGTCTTCTGTCCAAATTCACTGTACATGCATCATAATCCTATTGTAGGCCAAGCAATGAGTTTTCAGTCTATTGACTATTGATATGACAGAGTTATGAAGTGTTGTGATGGATAAGCATTGCAACAAAAGCTGTGTCAGTACTGCTTGGGTAATGTGTGTGTGTGAGGGGGGGGGCACTTATGTCATGTGTATATTATGCTGTTGGAATCATATACCTACTTCATGCAATTATGTTAGGGCTAATGTGGAAGTTAATATGGTTTTCTATTGAAGGTTGCATATACTGAAGAGATGGGGCACAGGTAACACCATGTAAAGGTGTGCATACCCTTAGCATTTACCCAGTAGCCATCCACGCTGTTACTGTTTATGGGCTGTGTCCATACACACTCAAACTTCCTGAAACCTACATGTACAACAGATGATGGAGATGCATCTAAGCTATTATTAAGGTGGTTGTTAATGCGGAATTTACCATTTGTAGAAGGTCATTTCTGTTGTATATAATGGATTTCATGTTTTTTCACTGCCCTCACCTGACTGGCCTGAGTATCAGTCTAAGGGATATGCAATCCATCACCTGTGTAACACATACAATCATCATCTTTACATTTGTGTGTCATTGCATTTTACGTCAGGCCTATTATATTTCAAATTGTGTTGGGGGTAGGGGGTGGCCTGCAGTCTTACTTACACAGAGGGGTGTCTCTATATTTTATGAGGTTATTGCAGTCACATTTTGCAGGAAATCCTGCTGTAAGGCCCAGGTCTACATGAGGGATGCATACACATATCTTCTGATGTCATACCTAGTTAATTGAAAATGTTGCCTAGATACAGTGCACTACATAACAGCAGTATATGTAATTGACAGGTAGGGTAATAAACAGTGGCAGTCAGAGCCTGTTGAGGGCTTCTTTCACCTACACTCTCTGTACTAAAATGCCTGCACACACTGTTGCAATCCTCCAAAGACTGTATGGAAGCATTTTGTTGTATTATGTGGTCTATGCATCAACAGCTGCCAGAAAGTATTCCATATACAGCAGTGTGTGTATTGCGTGTCATCCTTTAGGGTAGTTAGTCAACCCTACGCCATGTGCATAACACACCAGGACAGGACACATATTACAACCCTAAGAGGATTCTAGATGTGCACATGGGCAGCTCCCCCTTACACATTTCAAGGTTACATATGTCTCACCATGTCTGCCCCATTGACTATGTAATTGTGTAGGGCTATGTTGTATAAGACCATACTACATCTCGTAGGCCTATATCTTTGCAATTTCAGGTTATCATTCTAGAATTTAGGAAATCCAGAAAGAGCAAATTCTCACATGCAGAGAATAGATCCTGCTTCAGGCACTCTGTGTACATGATTGACTGATGTTCTGTCATGATAGTTCTGACTGGAACCTCTGTGAGCATACTATATGGAACATAATAGCTGATATCAGTGGTGTTAGTGGCCAAAACTGAATACATGATCAGGTCAAAAGAGGGGTTAATGACATGTTCCATGGTACAATCAAGGGCAGCCTGTCTGTATTGAAGCAGAGGGCCATACGATGGAGTCCACTGATTGAACCAGTTTTGACAGCGATGGAAGCATGGCCTCTCTGCATGGGGGTCCAGATAGTTCTGACCTCTATGGTGGGAAAACAGACACTGGTGTCAAGTTAAACAGAGTGCACCTCATATTCATTGATAATTAATTCCCTGTGTGGGTTTGAGCATGGATTACTATCAGTAATAGCAGTCTCCTGCAAGCTGATAAAATGTATGTCCATGACTTCTTTGATTTACAGGAATATCAGGATTCAGTTACAGAGGCAGCCTGCCCCAAGGTTTGTGACTCATTAAGTTTATGATCCACTTCACTAAATGATAGCAGTACTAGTTTATTCAGTATGCTGATGGCAGTGGTGAGGATTATTACTTAATTTGGATAATTCATTGGTGTTTTCACAGGTGCTGTACTATCAGGCTCCTCTACCTTGCTTACAGACCTGGCTGATGTCTGTGAATTCTTAGGAACTTACAATGATGACAGCCACATCCAAGCAAGGTCAGATGTAACTGTTGTGCTGGTAGACTTGGAAAAGTGATGGCCACATCCTAACCCCATTTCACAAGCACAGCTTCTTTGCCTGTACAATCTAAGTTTCAAATCCAGTATGACATGAGCAGGAAAATGCAAATGTATCTGCAAGGGAGTATTCACATCACCATCAGTATTGTTCTATTTGGTTGCCACAAGTTCTGTATGGCATGATGATGACAACAAAGGATCTTGTGTCAGTGAGCAAGTATGCTATGGATACCATGCACCTCCAGAACCGAGAATGTCTGTGGCCACTACCCAGCATTTGTGCAGAGTTATAACACACGGGTGGAGACCAACACAGGCATAGATGAACTGGTTGAGATAGTACATCTTCTATATGATGACCTCATGGGTCCATGGTTAGTTATACAAGACTGTGGACATGTGTCATCGAAAGTTTGCAAACAATATATGCCCCTGTGTGGCCACACCTTATAGTTAATGCACTTCCCATGTCCATTCCATCCCATCCCTCAGTGGAGTGGACCACAGTGTGATGGTAGGGGTAAGGCTTTGGACCCATAGCATTACCATCTCCACACATTCCTCCATTGGTGAGGACACTATAACATCATGGATTAACAAATAGAGTCATTATAATCATCAACACCCTTTTTTGCTCATTTTCTACATGGGGTCAGGGTGTCATGTCTAGTGTTGCCATCTCTCTTGATTCAATGCCACTCTCCTGCTTTCTTCAACACTCGCACCTGACCATCACAGATCTCTCACACAATCCAGCCACCTCTTTGCTGGATGCCTTGGTTTCCTCTTGTCTTCTTTCTATCTGTCCCAGTTCCTCTTCACCAGATAGTCTTCTGCTTTACTGCACATGTGCTCGGACCACCATAATCTGGTCTGTTTGGCCTTGTCTGCAATTGGAGCTACTTTGGCTTCTGTTCTGATGTCTTCATCTCTTTTTCTGTCCTACAGTGTGCAACCTACCACCCATCTCAAGCACATCATCTCCATGACCTCTAGTTTCTTCAACTGCTCTGCCTCTACTGTGCAGGTTTCTGTACCATATACTGGTATTGATCACTCCAGTGTATTGTATGCCTTACTTTTCAGTTTCATTGACATTCTTCTGTTATACACTACACCTGACACTCTATGATAGTTAGCTGCAGACCCTCTGATTCTAACTTTGACCTCATCATTCAGGCATCTCTTCTCCTCAATCATCCTTCCCAGCTGTTAAACTGTTCTATTATTTCCCCTTCTATCTCAGTTCTCAACTTCTCATGATATCCCCCATTTGCTGCCATTACCAGTGTCTTATCTGTACTCATTTTCATCCCATATGCCTTCAGTTTTGCATTTAATTTCCTTATCCTGTGCTGAGGTTCTTGGTCAGAGTCTGCCTCTAATGCCACACCATCTGTGTGCAGCAACTTTGTTGATCTGTCCCCTCTAACCTGTTTGTTAATGTAGTTCATCAACAGTATGCATGGGAGTGGGCTCAGATCTGAACCTTGATGCACACCCTCTCCCACTTTTTCTAAGTCTAACAATGCCCACCTGGACTCTTTTTCTCATCTCTAGCCTGTCTCACTGAAAACATCATGTTGGTTGTGTTGCATCCTGATCTGAATGTGAATTATGCATCTTACTTTCTACTACTCCATGTATTGGTTTATCAATCATCCATTCCAGAACTTTCATGCAGTATGACAGGGATATGATACCTTTGTACTGCCCACAGTTGTGAATGCTCCCTTTGTTCTTGACATTTCACTAGCATGCTTATTCCTCAGTTATGTGGTATACACCTTTCTCTTCATACTAATATGGGTACCTCATGAGCCATTTCTGCCCTACCATCCCAAACCCTGATCTTATCCACCAGGACCTCATTTGAACTTGAAGATAAAGAGCTGCATTCCATAATGTTGTTCTTACTTCTTCTGGAGTGGGCTCCTCTTCTTCTTCTTTCTTTGTATGCTGTGTTTGGGACAGTAAGTCTGTGAAGATTTCTTCATTCACTGCTGGAAGTAATCCTTCCATCTGCCTTTGATGTCATGTAGATTAATATGCAGGTTGTTGCTGGCATCCTTTATGAAGAGTGTCTGATGACTATCTTCTTTATTTTTTGTCTTTGCTTTGCAATCTGATCAAATGATATGTTTCTGTATATTCCATTATAAATGTCACAGCTATCTTCAGCTTGCCATTTCATCAAAGCATTTCTCTTTAGCCAGACTTCTATGCCCCAGAACCAGTCTTAAGCAATACCTGAATAGTTGTACTAACATCCTCAGCTGCATACATAGTTTTGTGACACTGCTCACTCCGCTCTATACTTCTAACATAAACATTATGATAACCATATCTATATCTATATCTATATCTATCTATCTATATATATATATATATATATATATATATATATATATATATATATGGATCTACTAACTATACTCGAATGCTAACTTCACCGAAAATTAATCAACTGAATGGAAACCAACGAAAGTACATAAAATCGAAAACACATTACATCGACTTTCAAAATCACCGAAACTTACATATAATAAACCACTGAAATTTTCACATAATATTTTAATATGCATCCCATCTTTAATTGTCACTGCTTCCCGTAAGTAATTGTCAGTTCACATTTAAACTGCAGACAATGCTAATTACGAAGTACTAACGTACTGAATCAATATGGCAGATATGTGTAGGTTAGCACCTGGAGTACTGGGTCAAGTGTATAGAACTGGAATATCTTAGTGAGGAGGTGAAATACTGGTATTAGATGGGGATGTACACAAGTTAGAAAAGAAAAGTAAGACTTGTAAATATTGGAACTGTAAATACAAAGTAACAGGTAAATGCAAAGGTAGAGCTATTACCATTCCGGTATCTAATGGAGAGGAGCTTGTTAAACGTACTGAGCATTGCCAAGCAGGTGAACCACAAGAGGTGGAGAAGTATCGTATTAGAAATGAATTAAAGAAGAGGGCAGCCTTATCTAGAGATACAGCATGTGTAATAGTGGACGACGCTGTAGCATCCACATCCTTAGACTATGCACCGTACTTGCCAAATAGGCGTAGTATGTTACAGAGCATTAGGCGTGTTCGTTGCAAAGGTAGACCTGCTTCACAATTGCAAAACATAGATTTAAGTAACATAGATGTTACACAGTTTCCACTTAAAAACAGGACATTCCTAAAATAGAGCTGTGAAGAAGGGACCAATAACATTAAAGTATTAGTTTTAAGTACAGAGAAAAATTTGCATGATTTAAGTACTAATATAATCTGGTTAATGGACGGAACATACTTTAAGAAAGGATCAGAATGCCGGCAGTTATATACAGTGCATAGTGTTGTACAATATGGAGCGTATAGCAGAAGTCTACCATTACTTTATTGCTTCATGAATAAAAAGTCATACCGTGTGTATAACTTAATGTGGAGATGTATTTTTGATCTGTTTAATGAACAAAACTTAAATGTGCAGATTTCTTACATTCTATGTGATTATGAACCTGCTGCCATTCAAAGTGTAAACCGTAATGGCAATGCAGTCTGTAAAGGGTCAAACTAGTAAGAAACAGATACTGTAAACCAAATGAAGGCTCTGAGAAACTCAGGACAATGAATATTTTTCAAATGTTTAATGAAGCGCTTTTCGTCGCTTTCAATAAAGCAACGCCTTCCAACAAAGTTGCATACCTCAAATGCACATATAAATAGTTAAGAAATTTCGTCACATGATCCAACCTCAAAAAAATCACGATGCAAAATCACATAAAATAGTTCACGTCGTGAACAATAAATCAATGTAATAGAATAAAAATCACGTTATTAATAGTCGTACCACTTCCAAACCATAAAACTAATATCATATTTTCCCCTAAAAATTACACAAATAATACAAATAAACATGTTCACCTGAACTGCTTTGAATAAAAACTATTATATGTTAAGGCTCTTTAATTTAAGTAAACAACTAATGTTGCAGGATTCATTTAAACCTGGGTTAGCAAATGCATTAAGCCTTATTTGCCATGCAAGTTCACGTTCTTCAAGAAGCAAGTCAAAAGGGCCACCTCTAATATCACACTGTATCTGATCTATTGCTTTAAATGAAAAATTGTGTCCTCTATTCGCTAGTGTGTGTTTAGCCAATGCATTGTCAAGTTTGTTCATCTCAATTGCATGTGTATGTTCATAAACTCTATCGCGGAGTCTACGCTCCGTTTTGCCAACATAAAATGCCTTACAAGATGTACACTTAGCAATATAGACAACAAATTTAGAGTTACAGTGTAACTTATGTTTTAACACATACTTTATTTCATTGATGGAAAATGTCCTGCCTGTTTCAATAAATTTACACATGCTGCATCTACCACATGTGGACATTCCAACAATTTTATGGGTGCCTGTTGTTACATTCTTTTCAAGAAGATTTTTAAGGTTCACACCCCTTCTAAAAACTAATTTCGGAGAGCTACCCAACTTTTCTAATAAAAGTTTGTCATACTTGATCAATTCCTAATTTTTAAATAAGATGGTTCGAACTATTTCACTATCTATAGTGAAAGCTGTAATAAAACTGCACTCATAAGTATTAGTGGTGGTGTTATTAACAGTCTGACGTCCATCTAATTCTGTCAGTGAGTGATTATCACTTACTGCCATCTCTTCGACCCCTCTTGTGAGTACATCTTTGTTTAAAATGGGGAAAATTATCCCATTGTATCTTTTCAATTGAACTTCTTCGACTAATGACACAGTAAGCTTCAAAGGGTACCCTCTTTGTTGAAACATGTTGCTCAATAAATTACATTCACCCAGGAAGTCAGCTTCTAGTGTTACCATTTTAGTTGCCCTAGTCAGTTGATCCTTTATTACCGAACACTTCTGTGAATGTGGATGAGAAGTAGTGAAATGCAAAAATGAATTACAGTAGGGATCTTTCCTAAAAATTTTTGAAATATATATATGATTCACTGTATCTTTAATTAATTTAACATCCAAATAATCAATAGAAGAGTATTGAAAATTAAACATAAACTTAAGGAAATCTGTTGAATTATTTAAATAATCAACAAAGATTTGTGCTTGGCATTCATCCCCACAAAACAAAATGAAGATATCATCCAGAAAATGTGTATAATATGTGATTTTCGCCATATATTGCAAGTTATTAAAGATAAACTGTCTCTCCCAGTAGACCATAATGGTGTTAGCAAAACTCCCACCACACGGGGAGCCCATAGCTACACCTCTTTTCTGGACATAAACTTCATTATGGAATGTAAAATAGTTAGCAAGTATAATATCTAACAAGACTTCAATAAGGTAGATCTCCTGGGAGGATGCTCCTTTGTTAATAAGTGTAAGGCTAACCCATTCAAGTCCTTCAGCATGTGGAATTGAAGTATACAGTGAGGAAATTATTACATACATCAAAGTCAAGGTTATCAATGTTTTGTAAAAAGGACCATGAATCTTTACAGACCTGGGACTCAGATGATAAATATTTTTAGAACACTATCAACAACTTTAGCACAGGGATATGTGTAGAGCCTTGCCCATCAATCATTGGTCTCATTGGTGGGTTAACTATGTCCTTATGGACATTTGGAATAGCAAACATAACAGTTTTTTTGGCCATAACGTAGACAAGTGTCGAAAAGCGCTTCATTAAACATTTGAAAAATATTTGTTGTCCTGAGTTTCTTACATACATACATATGTACATACTGTATATAATGTAAATATGTTTTCTAGTTTTTGAAAACTTTCAAGTTTTCTATCCTCTTCTTGCTTTTCCTGTTTTCTTTTTCTTTTCTTACAGTCTGGGCAATTAAAGGTATCCTGCATGTACAATCCCAGCACTCAATCTGCTCTAATGTAACCCCTAGATATGTTGTAATCATCTCAAATTGTTAGGCTCAAAGTTTCTTGCAAGTGTTTAAATGTTTTCTCTGGAATGTTTGGTTACCTTTACTCATTTATGTAATACATGCTGTATTTTCTGCAATTATTTTGTACTTTTACTTTTAATTTGTATTTGTGGAAAAATTCAATAAAAAGGATTTTTCAAAAAAAAAATTGTTATCCTAGTCCTACAGTCTTTTTTTTCTCTCTTTGCACTATAGTCTAAAGTTTACACTTGTCGATGTTTTAGCAAGTAATATGTTCAGTATATGAAGAACCCAAGTGAGGTTTATTGTTAATTACATAAAACCAGTTAAATAGTTCTGCTATTGCTTAGTGAAGAGCTGCTCTTAATCCATGTAATTGCAAAGTTAGACAAAGGATAAAAAATTATAAGAAGCCGTCATTTTCCTTACTTGGTCATTAAGGAACAATTGTCAGTCACCAAGAATAACGATAAGTTTTGCATATACAAATGTGGGGAAGAGAATTTCTGGACTTTTTAAAGAACCATGGCTTTGAGTACTTTATACTACCATAATTGTATCTTATTTTGTTGTGAAGAAAATGTAAATGGATCATGAAAGGCAGTAACTAAAAGAAATAAAACAACAAATTAACACAGTTGCAAAGAAGCACTTATACTATTTTCATAGAACACGAAAATAGCCAATGTCTCACAGCATTGTCACTGTAATGAAAGTGAACTGTAAGAAGAGGATGGAGACTTAAAATAAAATAATATCAATATGGCAGGTTCAATGGTAACCAGTGGAGTCATAAGATTTTAAACTATAATAAGAAACTCTTATAGTGATTGTGATGCATTAATATTGCACAAAATGTAATGGCGTTATGAAAATACACACATATTTTAGTTTTACAGAGGGACTTTTCTTTAACATTGCAATGTGTGGCTTAGTTGCAATATATAACTAAGTAACTAGGTAAAATTCTTCCGAAACATTTGCTAAGAAAAATTAAAGGAAAAATGAGGAATGCATTGTTAAACATGAGTACTAAATGCATGTATGTATTGGAATTTCATGGGTCCCTGACAAAGAGTGAGATAAGTAATTATGTGTTCTGCAAGCACACACACAAAAACAAAAAAAGAGTGCAACAGCCAAGGGACTACACTGTATACCATCAAAATGCCTTGGCTGGCTGGCTGGCTAGCAGGCTTTATTCCTCCATCCCCTCAAAAGTTGGCTTAGGTTGTGTACCGCACTCACCTACCATTTACCTCCAAGATCTCTGTACCTCAGTATGAGGCTGCCAGTCCAGCTATCTGGAATTTTGTAAATAATCATATGTCATTTGTGAATATTAATATGATGTATATGCTCGTCTTACAAAAGAGAACTATATGTTATGTGTATATTAAACTACTGGTGCAGAAGTGTGTGTTGACCTGTATGTTATGTACTGAGCTTCAAGAATGTAACCACAGTGTACCCAACTGGAAAAGAACAGAAATGTATATATCTGTTCAAAATTATGTTTTGATAGTATAGTTGGAACATAAAGAGTTAACTTGCAAACCTTCAAGGAAATAAGTTGAAAAGTAAAGACTTTTATGACTGTGTTTCAGTGCAGCAAGCAGACACAATGCCTACAGCTAGAGGTTTTCCTTGTCTGGAAACAGAAATAATTACTAGGTTTCAAATGTTGATTATTTGTTTTACAACTTCCAGTTCTAGGCAAACTTCTGAGAGGTAAGCATTTTTCACAGAGAAAAGTAAAATTCTGTTGGTATCTGTTTAGCCTGGGAACTGGAGGCAGGTGACAAATACTGATGTCATCCAGCTGACCCAGCAGTAATGTTTTGATATTAATTTGTGAACTCTCTCAGAGATTTGGCATTTTGTATTTGTCTTTGTACCTAGAAACATCCTCTCATCAGCACTTCTCCCTTGCTAATAGTAAGTACTAGATTACAATAATTTCTTAGATCCAGATAGGAATATAGTACGATTAGTTTAGATGTTTTCTGTATTTATGTGAGACTGTTCTGCAATGTTGTTTTAAAATATTTCCTGTGATTCTGAACTCTGTTGTCACTGTATTGAGTTACTGAGTATTGTCTTGTTCTTTGTTATTTATTATTAAATATATTTAAATCTTTTTAATTGTGGCTGGTTTGTTTAGAGATATTTAAGCTCTTAGAATACTTGCATATGTATTTGATGACACTGTACAGGCCACTCTTAAATAGCCTTGCAAGTCTTTGTCACACTTACCATTTGGATAATAGTAACATCACACAGTAGGATTGGTAATCACTCTTTGGTAAGGGCCTTATAGTAGCTAATAAGTAAGGGTAGATGGTGGCAGTGATAACTACCTTATAATCTGTGCCAGCCTTCCCCAGGAGTGTCTGTGTGTTTGTATATAAATCAAATCTCAAAGTGTGTGTGTGTGTGTGTGTGTGTGTGTGTGTGTGTGTGTGTGTGTGTGTGTGTGTGTGTGTGTGTGTGTGTGTGTGTGTGTGTGTGTGTCTCAGCTACTTGGGTAGGGGCACAAAGCACTGGTTGGACAGAGATGGTGCTGGAGGTTTGGGTTTGACCACTCGGCTGAGATCTTAACCCTATAGCTGTGCCAGTGGGGAGTCTTACTGGGGATTTAGAGAAAGAGGGAGAAACCAGCCCCAGACTGACTATGATCTCTGTGTGCTCTTAAGGGAAATTGTATTTTGCTGTGTGTACACTTGTCATCCTCCCAATGTGTACATCCCTAACTGGTGCTAGTGGTGAGGATTGAGGCTCCTTGATTACTGGGCCAGTGCAGAGGCATCACACTTAGAATAAGGGAACTTCAAGACACAGCAACTTTAGACTTGATATATAGCAACCCACTACTGTGTAGCACTAAAAAGCCCAAATTTGTTAGAACTTCCCCATTAACTAACATATACACAGCTTCTTACCACCTATAAAATTATCCAACATCCATCTGCTTGTCCAACACTAAATACCATTCTACATAACTGTGTTCCTACTCAGTCTTTATGATACCTAGACCAAAAACTCCTCTCTTTCCACAAACCTATCAAAACTGCTGGGCATGGTCTGTACTCATACTACGTTGCTAAGGCCTGGAATTCCATACCTGTATCCATCAGGTGGGTACCCTCTCTCCAGTCCTTTATTCTGAAAGACTTCTCAGCCAAAAACTAGCTCTGTTTTTACACGACCTTGGGATAACTATACCCGTAAATATAAAAAAGTACATTTTCATACCTTACACCTCCTTACTTCCCCTTCTTTACTTGCTTCCTAATTTTAATCAGTTTCTCCTGTTTGTGTTACGTTTACTTACTTTTAATTTTTCTAAGCTGGCTAAAATACCTCAAATATTAATTCATTGTCATATAAAGTTTATCTATTCTAAATCAAGGTTTTCACATGATGTCTAATTTGGTGCAATTATTTAAACTATAGATGGTTTTGTATAATTTAAAAGACTGTAAAATTATTGTTCTTAACAAGTTTTTGTAACACTTTGGAGCTTTTATTCCCAGACCTCCTTTGAAAAACTTTGGAAAAAGCTCAGGCCTTTCACAGAGTGGACGTATGCACACACACACACACACACACACACACACACACACACACACACACACACACACACACACACACACGCACGCACGCACGCACGCACACACACACACACACACACACACACACACACACACACACACACACTATATATATATAAAATGGCATTGGAATTATTTTTTTAATTAAAATTCAAGGTGTAGCTGATCTTTTGGTTTTGAAATGTCTTAAGTCATTTTATAGATAATAATCCCTATAATTCACAACATTTCATGAAAATATTTGATACATTTTGGAATCAAAGCCCTCTGTGGACAAAGACCTAGAATTCCTTTAAGTATGTGAAGGATTCCAAACAATTTATGTAAACTGTAATATGGTATGTCACAGCTGTAAACATTAGCATGATCATTTTTATTTTAAAATAATACTTGGATTGCTTTATTCAAATAAAGAAGTGCAAAGCCTTTTGTTTTCATTGTACAGGCAATTCTTTTTACAATATGGAGGTACACTGAGCTCCTATAAAGGGAAAATAAAAATTCTGTCAGAGATGCCTGTAATTCTAAAGCAAAATGCTGCCATATCTAGCAGCTACTGTAACCCAGAAAGATACACTGATGGCTGAAGAGCTTGTACTGCCTGTATCTTGCCTGTAGTTTGACCTGCAGCAAGGTGGTGACCTGTTAGGCATTACCAGAGATGAAATTTAGACCAGGTCTCTGGCCAAGATACTGATAGGTATAACAGTGAGTTGGTATAAGATGTACTAGCCCTGTACATGGCTTTGCAGTGCATTTTGGGGAACCCAGTCCCCTTGTAAATAAAAGTAAGGCTGCTGCTGTGTATAGTAGCATCATGGATAAAAGCCAAAGGCTTTCATGACTGCAGCCATTTTATTAACAAACCATAAAATAATGTGACTTTGCCTCAAAACAGAACAAACAGTTGTGGTGACAGATGAAATAAAACAACAACTTAGTTTTCCTATAAAAAGAACAGTTCAGCCTATGACCACTCTAGTAGCATAACTAACTTCAGGTGCAAAGATTTGAGTATGACAGTCTCAAATGGACTTGTGGTTTAACAAATGCTCAAACAGTAACTCTTTATAAACTTTTCTCAATAGGCAATTTTAAATCTCTGTCAATACTTTCACTTATGAGGAATATCGTCTTTACCAACAACCCTATAGCTAATCATATTGATATCTCAGTCAGCAGGGCTTTCACTCGTGATTATGATTTTATAGACTCCTATCTTGGAGCTGACTACTATGGACTCGTTATTTTCTCTCCTTTCAAAAATGCGTTTCAGACTCCTCTGGATTCTCACTTCAACAACTTTTACTATACCAAGTCTGTTCTGGTGTTATAAAGGCAAAGGTATAAAACTAAATTAATTATGGGCCGGATTCATGAAGGCTTGTGCGGAGTCTAAGAGTAGAGTAAGACTCCATCCAGCAAACATGTCTGCCGAGTGATCCAGGAACAGCTGGCAGGGGCGTGCAAGAGAGCTCCTAAAACGGCAATTGCACGGACAGTGTTAGTTTATATAAATTACCTTATTTGCTACTGAAAGCTATGCAAATGAGGTAAATTTGCGATCTGGGAAACACTAACCTGAACGAGTAAGAGTAGTGTTATTTGCAGAAATGCACTCGGTTGGCAACTGAGTACCATTCTGCAAATAGCAAAACGGAGCTATGACAGCTCCAAATAAAGGATGCATCCAGTTGAGGAAGCATGCCAATGGCCAAATATACGGCCATTGGCATTTTTATCCGTTGCAAAATAATAACATTTTTTTTACCTCGATCTCCGATGATTAGGTGTAGCTCAATGCCTCGCAAATGTGTAGTGCTCTAAAAACCCTAAAAACAAAAAATAAAAGCCACAAATAGGGATTTTATTCAAAATATTCATCTGCCATGCAGGTGAATGGCAGGCTGAAGACAACATGGCTACTGAGTAGTGGTTGCTAAGGGAGGAAGCTCGGTCTGAGAGATGTAACCAAGCATTAGTAGGCAATCCTATGCAAATGAGTATAAGGATAGTGAATCCCAAATTTCCCTGCCATGTGAACCATGTCCTTAGAGTGTAAGAGTAGGATTAGGGGAGTAACAGAGTAGAAGATAGGTGGCATCATGAGGGGGTATGTATCAAAAAGACTTTAAGCTTATTGGAGCAGAGTGGCATGTGGTTGCTGTGAGTTACTCAGGACTGGAAGAGGCGTGTCTACAGTTGTCTAAATTGAAACCCAGAAACCGAAGGTGTACACTGTGGCTATCACTAAAGTTTCTTGCAAAGCTGCTTACACTGTGTGCGCACCAGTAAACCCGTATAAGCCTATGTGCATGTGTGTGCGCCCGTGTAAGCCTGTGTAAGGCCGTCTAAGCTTGTATGCATGAATGTGCAACCGCCTAAGCCCGTGTAAGGCTGTGTAAGCTTGTGTGCGTGGGTGTGCACTCGTGTGAGCGTGTTTGCACTTGTTTGCACGGCGCTGCCCCCTGTGGAAACAGAAATGGGAAAAGGAAGGAAAGGAAGTAGTAGGAAATTAACCAAGGAGAACTATCAGAGCTGCCAGGTGAAATCAATCAGAATCAGCCAATTACACAAGCAGTACACTAGCCCAGCCCAGCCCAGCACTCAAAACTCTGCAAACAACATTCCCCCATGTTTTTCTCAGAAACACTGCAGTCTACAAAGAGAAGTGAAAACTTAAAAAGCCTACCTGAGACAGAAAAATGTTAGGGGCTGCCATTGCTATTATAAGACAACATGTGCAAGATGCTGAGGGTGGTGTCATTGCAAATGCTGCTGAGCAACCCACAGTGAGGAGACGGAGAAGAGTGTACAGACCCAGGGTAACCTACCAGGGGCTACATGAGCTGGAGATAGTGGAGCACTATAGAGTGGACAGAGAGCTCCTGCAGCATATTGTTGAGCTGTGCAGACCACGCCTCACATACAGAACCAACAGAGGGGAACCCATCCCAGTGGAAACCAAAGTATGTGCTGGCCTAAGTATACTAGCAACAGGTACCTTCCAGAGACCAACTGGTGATATGATGGGGATTTCACAGGCATCAGCATCCAGGGTACTGCACCAGTTCCTGAATGCCATGTCAGCTCATGTCGGTGATCATGTATATTTCCCCAATTCCCATGAGGTATTGGCCAGCAACATGCGTCTCTTCCATCAAATAGCAGAATAACCTGAGGTAGTGGGTGCAATTGACTGCACGCACATACACATCAAAGCACCAGCCGGAGAGTGGGGAAGGGCCTACATCAACAGCAAGGGCTTTCACTCCATCAACTGCCAGGTTGTGTGTGAAGCCCAGGGCATAATACTGAATGTTATAGTAAAAAGAGCAGGTTAACACCACGATGAGTATAAATGAACCTTTATTGACCAAAAATGAGTGCTTTCGCGTGCCCACAGACTGCACGCTTCTTCAGATGAATATAACATCACAGTGAAAGGCATTCTTTATATATACAATGAAGTTAATTGCTAAAACCATCAATTCATCTAATTAAACAATAATCAATCAATTATCATATTTATAGTGTTCATTCATTTAAAGCAGTAAAACCAAATAACGCCAAATGTAAAACAGAAAACAAGAATAAGTATCGTTTTTATGTAATAATATCATTCATTGTGTTTCATTATAATTATTTCATCAAATAATGAGCAAGTGTTGTATTAAGCAACCGTAAATCTATCTATAATTATTCAAATGTAACGGACTTTCCATAGTTAATAAAAACCAGAAAAAATGTAACATATCCAGCTTTTTAAAAATATGTAGACATATATGAATCAATTAATAGCAATATATTGTATATAGATTAAAATCAATAACAGCTTTGAAATTAATCAACTGTAAAAATATACAATAAAAATGTGCAATAGAAATAGCAGCAATAAGAGAAAATAGCAGCAATGTAAAAAGTCACAGTAATAAAGAAAAAGTAGCAGCAATAAAAAGTAGCAGCAATAAGAAATAACAGCAATCAAAAATGAACAGCGACTAGAAGAATTAGCAGCAATGATGAATAAATGAATGCCAGTGAATAACCAGAAGGATTGAGCATAATATATAATTAAAATGTGAATTAAAAATATATGCATGTAAATCTAATGAATATAGTAAGTATAATAAATATTTATATATAAATATTGAACTAGTGACAACATAATAGTATTGAAGTCTCAGTATAAATAGCTTTTTATACAGAAATAATGATGAATTATAATAATATTGGTCATCATGTAAGAAA
Organism: Protopterus annectens; assembly: GCF_019279795.1. Taxonomy (NCBI): domain Eukaryota; kingdom Metazoa; phylum Chordata; order Ceratodontiformes; family Protopteridae; genus Protopterus; species Protopterus annectens. Next base: position 1,762,243,512 of record NC_056739.1, read on the forward strand.
TCATGTAAAAAATGTAATAGAATTGACATTTTAATAACTAAGTAATAAAAGAGAGGATATATGATAAAATATATATTCATAAATAAATAAATATGATAAATAAGTTAAAATCCAATGAAAATATATATTTATAAATAGATGAATTTGTAAAAATATTTATAATGTAGATTAGCCTAAAGTAGTTATTAAGAAATATAAAACTATTTTATTAATTCATATCTTACTATAATAAATCAGGAAATTAATATGAATATATATATAAATTAACTGAAGTAAATATCTATATCAATCTATAATTCTATTTTCATAAAATTAATGATATTTGCGCTTTTTCAAAGATGATCTAATACTAATATAACTATTTAGGCCAGGAACTTGCTGTGCCCGAAATCTGAAAATCCAATCAAGTTCTAAATTTTCCAGATTATTAAAATTATCCCCTCTTCTATTATTACTTAGTCTTTTTTGTATCACCCTGAACTTAAAATTATGTGTTGGAAATTCTATAACATGTTTTGAGAGAGCATTTTTGATGTCTGCTTTCTTTATAGCATACAGATGTTCCTGTATTCTCTCCTTTAATTTCCTAGTTGTCATTCCAACATAAAATGCAGAACAATTTTCACATGTAGCCAAATATATTACATTATTATCTTCACAGTTGGCAAAGCATTTAAATTCAAAAGTAAATAATAGTTCAGGATGTATAAAGCCTTTATCTGTTGAGATCCAATGACAAGAGCTACATTTTCCACATGGGTGAGTGCCCGTCAATGTTCTATAATGTGTCATATCAATTAATCTCTCTTTACATAATAACCTTTTTAGATTTTTCATGTTTTTATATGTAAAAGTAGGTCTTTCACCTATTAATCTTTTAATTTCATCATTTGTAGTTAAAATAGACCAGTGTTTGCCAATAATACTTGTTAAATATTTATTGTCACTAGTGTAACTAATAATGCATCTAACTTGCTTAGAATTTTGTCTTTCATATTGCCTTCCTTCTGCATTAGATCTATAAAAAGCTTTTGTAGTTTGTTTCGATCCATTCATAAAGTTCTCTTTTATAGTGGCCACTGTTCTTGGATTATAACCTCTATCTATAAATAGATGTTCTAACTTGTCAAATTCTTCATTACGTTCCTCTTCATTTTGACATTTCATTTAATACTGAATGTGTGTGCTGGCTGCCCTGGAAGCTAGCATGATTCCCATATCCAGCATCTGTCGCAGCTGTACCAGACATTTGCCAATGGGGACATCCCTGACGGTCACCTAGTGGGGGATGCTGGATACGCACTGGAGCCATGGCTGATGACACTCATCAGAAATGCACACACACCTGAACAAGAACTCCATAATGAGGCACATGCACAAACACAAAATGTAATTGAGCGTGTGTTTGGGATGCTCAAGTCACGTTTCTGTTGCCTGGACACATCTGGTGAAGCCTTGCAGTACTCACCAACTACATGCACCCAAATTGTCATGGTATGTGCCATGCTACACAATATGATCCTGTGAAAACAGCTGCAGCAGGAACAGCATGGGGCAGGGCCAAACAGTCCCCCACCATTGCCAAGGCCTGCACAGGCACAGCGTGACTTGGAGGAGGAGCAACCTGAGCCTGCCCCAGTAGGCAGAAGGAGGCGTGCCCAGTATGCCTTGGCTTTGGCAAAGAGGCAACGAATAGCACATACACTGGCTCAGTAGGAACCCTTGAAATGATACCTCCCTTTGACTCGCACATAAAATAATAGAGATGCCTAACTTGACACTACCTGTTTCCAAACATGTATAGGGAGTGTAGTATGTGCATCCGACATAGGCAGCCCTGCAGCACCACCTGAGGCATGATTGCCATGTTCCAAGCAAATAAAGCAGTGCTAAGCAGCTTTTACCAGTGTCTAGTATATGTAAACAAGATTGCTCGTGCCAACTAGTGCAACGTCGGGCAACGTTGAGCAATGTTGGCCAAGGTTGGCCAAAGTTGACCAAAGTCAGTTAAACATGCTCATATCTGCTTTACTGTTCCTTAAGAAGTCTGGTCTGTGTAGCATGAAAATAAAAAGCAATGATAGGGATTGAACCCAGGAAACTGTGCACTATAGTCACAGTACTGAACCACTGAGCCATGATAGCATTCCAGTGGCACAGACACAGCAGGACAATTTTACACTAATGCAAACACAAACAAATGCAGTATCGTGCCCTAAAGAGGCAAATGGGTAACCTCCCCCACACGCCTATGCAGACAGAGAACATCAGGCTAGGTGGTGTGATGTGGATTGTGTAGGCTATGAAGTCGCAGTGTAATATATGTGTCATTGGATGCTAACATCTGTAGTACAGTAATATGCCGCAAGTCACTACGATAGGCAACAGTACAGACTGAAATGGTGTCCTGTACATAGCAGTGCAGGCATAGCAAATGTGTATAAGTGTCAGGTGAAACCCACATCCTATGTACACCCACTGTAACAACCAGGCATGCCCCTGGGTAGAAATGTACAAAGAATAGCTGTCACCCCTGCATGCAGAAATGTTGATAAGTCTATGCAAAGTGTCGCATGGAAGCCCTGCAGGCACAGCATGATCCCTGTTGATCTATGACACAAAGGTGAGCCCTGATGTAAAAATACAACTTGATTTTCCATACACATATAGTATAGATGTCTATACCGGGCGTGCTCACACACTCCAACAAATGTAATGGAATCCATTCAGCATCACACTGAAAGGTCACACTGGGCATGCTCACACACTTGAAGAAACAAAGCAAATGACAGGCAGCAACATACTGAAAGGTCATGCTGGGCATGCTCACACACTTAGGCTGAATACGGATGTGATAATAAGGGATCTATGGACAAATGTGGATAACCATCTCAATTTCCAGAAACACATTCACAAAATGGTTGGAAAATCATGCTATGTGTACACACAAACTGCCAAGGTCTGTGCATGTAGGTCAAAGGAGATTCCCACTACTCAGCAGATCTGTCAGATAGTACCACAACACACTTGCGATGAATACGACTAGGCATGTTCAGCAGCTAGAAAGACCAATGAAGTACCTTAACAAGAGGATTACTGGCCTCAAATAGTCACCCTATGCAACAAGACTGACTGTAACCCAATCTGTACTCTGTTGCATACTGTCTACTCAGGAGATCCCTGCTCAACAGACAGGTTCATGTCATGGTTACACTCAGATCTGTTCTGAGGTACAGCTCAATGACAGTAAATGTACAGAGCCAACTGATATTGCCAACATCCTGGCAAATAGGATCACTGTTAACTTTACCCCCCTCTCACCCATGAAAGAGCACATCTCTATAACTGAAGACTGCAAAGTTTCTGTCATCATGGCCGCACAGGTAATAAACACTCTTCAAAGCCAGTATCACAGCAGCCATGGGACCAGATAATTTCCCAGGCTGCATAGTATCTACCTCCCAGAAGTAAACATTAATATGGCAGGTCTGTGGCTGATGAAGTTTCCAGAGGACTGCAAACTAGGAGCCATAATTGTAAACACATAAGATGTGGACATCCTACAAAAGGGCCTCACTGAGACAAATGGCTGCTGTCAAAGCCATGGGCTCTAGCTCAATGCCAAAAGGTGTATTGTCATCCCCTTTGTTAAAAACTCTGTAGCCAAGAACTACAACAGAGGTGGTAGTATACGTCACACAGAAAGTGTGACAAGAGACCTTGGGTCACAGGTGGACAGTGGATACAACTGTGATAATCACATTCCCACAGTAGTCAGGAAACCCTCCTATGTGGCACACCTCATCACAAAATGTGCCACATGCAGAATAGAAGAGGACAATGTACCCCTCTACTCATCACTCACTAGAACTATAATAGAGTACAACGTCACTGCTGCTATGTACCTCACAAGACAACTACAACAACTGGAAAGCCAGCAGCAATACCTCAGAAAGAGCATTAGTGGCCTGAAATACATGCCATACACAGACTATCTCAAAATCCTCCATCCGTACTCCCTTGCATATCGCCTACTCAGAGGTGTTCACTGCCTAACATACAAAGCTATGTCAAACACAGAGCTGTTGGATATGCTCCACGTAAAACACTCACAATCCCTCCGACCTTCGGACCCAAAACCACGAGTTAAATACAAAAGGAAGGGGTTTACCCATTTACCTTATGGATACCCCCACCTTCAGGTTAGTGGCACAGCATGAGGCCTAGGAGACCATGCAAGTGCAACTAACATTGTCCAAAGCTGCCCATCAGATTGTAGCCTGCTACAGATCACGTACCTTGTCTCAGGAACTTCACTCAGTATTCCGGAGAATAGTGGAAAGTATAAAGGACCTATCAAACACCATTATCTGAGGAGATTACAACTACCCAAACAGTGAGTGATGGAATTAGATGTGTACAAAGTCCTTCGCACAAAGTTTCCTAGAGTTTAAAAACCCTAACACCATTGAACAGCTGGTCACCATGCCCACTAGAGGTGACAACATACTGGACATGATCATCACCAACATGGGGTACCAGTGTTCCACTACAGAGATAAACCTTTCGCTGGTAATATCAGATCATGAAGTAATCACACTGGACATCCACATCCGGCACCCCCTCCAGTCAATGAAACCACAGTGAAGACATTTTCAAAAGCAAAATGCACACTTCCCAAGACCAAAGTGGAGTGTTCCAAAGCCCTCTTGCTATAGGATAATGGTATACAATCTGCAGAATCATTTACAAGTGCATCCTATGAGCATCCACAGGGATGCATGGAATGAGACATCACAAATGAAACCAAGATGCACTCCTCCAAAAATAGTACAACAATCATGTGGTTTGCCCATAAATAAGCTAGACAACAGAAGGAGGAAATGAACACACGATAGAGCCAACTTCACTAAAGGAAAGGCATCACTGATCATTATCAGGAAGAAACAATGATCACTCATAAAATAATCCAAGGACAGTTTCAAAAGACAAATAGCCAAGGAATGTAAGAATAACAACCACAAAACCTTCAGTAGCTATACCAGACATGTAGGTGTCAACTTCCAAATATGCTTCAGCTACTGAAAAAATGAAAGAAATACACCAAACCAACTTCCATTGCCCATATCCAGGGGGACAAGTTCAGTGTAAACTCCCCCCCATCACCCCCAAAAGGGCCTGAGTCCATCACAGAAGGATGCAAAGCCCCAGACGTCATGGACATCCAGGTAAAGACTGCCCTCACCAAAGCTAAGAACACAGCATCAATGTGACTGGATGGTGTCCCAGGCTGCGTCTTACACTAGGCCCATGAGGAACTAGACCCTCACCTACATTCATTGTCCAGACACAAGCGTACCACAGGCTATGTACCCAAAGAATGGCATACAACAAACAGTCATCCAGCTCCACAAATGGGGTGCCACAACAGAACATGGACTCCATTGCCCAATATGTCTACTTAGCCTGGTCTACAGAGCTATTGAGCTAATTGTCATGGAACCCATAAACAGAGACATTGGAGACCTCCAGACACTCAACAGTTACCAAGGACATAGATGGAAGTGAAAGTAGTCCACACAGCCCACCCGGACCACATGAAGGACTTTCCACACCATTCCCCACTCTGTCATCATGGACAAGCATACCAGCTGGAACATTAACAGCTATGTCACAGGATGGGTGGCCAGGTGGCTCACAGATCAAACACACATGTTCAGAGATGCTGGTGCCATGTCCAACCCTAAGCCAGTCACAAATGGCATCCCACAGGTCTTGGTCCTGGTACCCCACCTGTTCATTAGATACTACTCAGAGGTACAGGCATGCATGGGAGGTGTATGGCTGAACAGTTCTGCAGATGAATGGTAACTGTGGTCCATACGGCTAACATAGACACCCTCCAGAAGTGTCTTACAGAGACAGATACCTGGCGTCAAAATAATGCCCTGAAGCTGAATGCCAAGGAATGCATAGTCATCCCATTTGGGTACAACAGAGTGCACACAAATTACCACCTAGGTGGTAATCCAGTATGTACGGAGAAAGTCATTATGGCCCTGGGGACACAGGTAGATAGAAAACTCCCCTGTGATGATCACATGGCCAAACTGTTTAGACATTCCTTCAATGTAGCCCACCTAATGTCACCTAATGTAACCCACTTTGTATAGTCTGATAATGTCACCATCCTACAAATAAACCTGTGGAAATGACATCTCATAGTAATGAGTATAGCGCAGCATGTAAATGTGTATTTCTGTAGTTTCGTAAAGCAGTTAGATAGTGGTTTGAATCCTGTACTTGACAACTGTGTATGTGGTCTCCATGGGAAGGAGCAACCTTTTAGTAGAGTAGTAAAACACCTTAAAAGTGTTAAACCAATCTTTGTCAAGTCTGATGATGTCACCATCCTACAAATATACCTGTGGAAAAGAGAATGCCTCCCAGCAATGTGCATAGCGCGTCGTGTTAATGCGTATTCTTCAAGTATCATGAAGCTGTTAGGTAGGGGTTTGAATCCTGCACTTGACAACTGTGTGTGTGTGTGGTCTCCTTGGGAAAAAAGCAACCTTTTAGGAGAGTAGTAAAACACCTTAAAGGTGTTAAACCAATCTTTGCCAAGTCTGATGATGTCACCATCCCACAAATATACCTGTGGAAAACAGAACCCCCCAGTAATGTGTATAGCGTGTTGTGTTAATGCGTACTTTTCTAGTATCATGAAGTAGTTAGGTAGGGGTTTGAATACTGCACTTGGTGAGTGTGTGTGATTGTGTTGGGGGTTTTGCTTTTACCACCGTATGACATATCAGTAGGCATTGCACATGTGAGGTAGCTGTGAGGCAAATACATATACATACATGTTACCTCAATCATTACATGTGTGTGAACTCTGCTTTGTCCAAGTACACAGTTGTCATCTTTGCCAAACGGTGCTGTTGCTTCACAGACCTTAGGTCACATCTGTATGCTTGTGAAAAGGCAGCCACTGCAGTGATGCCTGGCCTAGGTCATCCATGTCACACACACTCATTACGGTTTCTATTGAATTGTGTGAGTGAGGGTTTATGGCTGAGGCATATGTCAGACCTGTTCAAACGCAGGCGAGTCTGTCAATGATGACTATGCATTACAGATGTACAACAACCTGTGTGGACATGCATGCAGACCCCTTCTTGCTTATGTGATCCACCGAGGGATTTCAAAATACCTTAGGGAATGTGATTATCAAAGGAGAGATGACGTAACACTAGGTTGCATGTACACATCTGTACCAGTTCATCATGTTGGTAGCTACTACCTATGTGGTACTGTGGGAATATTATGTTCTGTAAAGGTAGATGACTACGCCTAGTTTCACTTATAGCTTCACAGCATGGGTTTGACAACAGGTATCTGTCTGCATGATATGCTCGTGGAGGATGTGTGTGTCACCTGGAGAATGCAGTATAGGCCACAGTATGCATTAGCACACGTGGACAGACATATCCCTACTGTGATTGCTTGTACCTAAGAGAGCCATATGCCGAACAGGAGTGGTCTCAGTAATGGATGCAGATGAATACCACTGGTTACTGGTATAGTATAGTACCTGAAGGATCCAAATGTTGCTGTGTGTCCCACATCTGTGTGTCAGTTGTCAAGACGTCATCTAACGATTGGTTATGGTCAGACTGTTGAAGTCATGTATACTACCAGAATACAAAACAATGACAGATAGTAACAGTATCACCCACAGCACAGTGTCAAACCATGTCATACACACATGTGAAGTCAGGTTCCAAAACGTGTGTAGTACAATGCATACTGGCCACCAATAGAAACTACAGAGTGTTACTGTGTAATACAGAGCATGTCACCCTGCCCATGTGTCCACTATGCACGTACATGCATACAGTGCACCTCCACCATTACCACAACTGTACACCTGCAAATATGTGCTACACACATCCCACACATACTGCCCACTCACTAACACATGCTGCCAATACTGCACACATCAGCCAAGTGGCACGTGGGCGGACAATATACAACTGGAACTAACACTGGTGTAAACCACACTACAATGACAATCATAGCTTTAATGCATCATGCCTGCTCAGATACACCTTCAAGCATATCATTACACTCTACTGATGACTACATGCTAACATTGCTATACTGCTATAAAGACACCCTGTGCATCAGCACCATGGTAGCCTATTCCTGCATCGATGTTACAGATGACAGGAGGTGGCACAGGTTTCATCATATGCACAGAGTGTGTTGTTGTTCTGCCAGAGGCCTACAGTGAGCCATCCGATCGACATGTATGTGTGTGTGTGTGAGGGGCAAGAATAATGGTATGGGCCAATGTTGATGTAATGAGTGTGGGTATGTGTTAGCCCTAGATGTCTGGATTATGTGTGTGTGTGTCTGCATGCACACAGTTCCACCATGTGGCTGCCACGTATGGGTACTTGTGGGATAGCCACAGACTGTGCCTGTGAGGCTTTACAGATCACCATCTCTGGCCACGGATACGGTGCCTGTGCCTGGCAGGGGTGCTACTGACACTATCAGGTACCAAGCCAGACTGGGTACTATCCCCAGAGGTAGATGGATGTACACTGGACCCAAGTCCCTGCTGGGACTGTCCAAAGCCACATGCACGTGGTCTTCTAGGATGTTCTATGGACAGCCCACTCCCAACATTGCTGGGGCTGGGACTGGCACTAAGGGCGTGGCTGTAGCTTGAGGGATGTCTGCGGCAACTGCCAGCTGCTGATGTTGCTGGCATACGTCCACGTCGACGACTCTTCCATCCCGCACTGTCCTGACACATGGACATGACATTGCAGAGGACATCTAATGTCTCTCCCCAACGTCTATCGGTGACCTCAGTGTGATTATGGATGGCAAGCAGTGGGGCCTAGAAGCAATGAAAAGGGTGATGGGAGAAGGTGCCAGAACTGCATTTTTGTTGTCATTGTTAGAATATAGTCTTACACACAACTATTTTGTATGGAAGAAGGAATTTTACCTTCAGGTCAAAGGAACAGTTATGGGAGCGGCCTTTGCTCCTAGTCATACAGTTATATACATGGGGAAGTTTGAAAAAGAATTTATGTTTCAAAATAATTTTTTTTATTAATAATGTTATTTTTTCAAAAGATATATTGACAACCTCATTTTTGTATGCAGGGGAAGGCCATCTCAATTTAATGCTTTCATGCAGGAGTTGAATTTGAATTTTCATGGGCTTAATTTTGTGTTTGAATATTCAGAGGAAAAAATCTCTTTTCTGGATGTTAAATTTTATGCTGGGAAAGATCACAAGGTGCAATTTAGACCGTTCAGGAAGGCAACTTCAGTGAATAACTTTTTGCATGCTAGCAGCATGCATCCACCACATTTAATCAGGGAGTTGCCTGAAGGGGAATTTAAAAGGATTCTAAGAAATACATCTGATCCAAAATTATGGGAAGAAACACTTAATGAAGTATTTCTTAGACTTTCCAATAGAAGTTACTCAGAAGAGACATTGTTAGCCATTAAAAGCAGATTATGTGGGGGGAAGGGGGAAAAAAGCTAGTAAGGGCTATAATAAATCATGTCCAGTTGAAAATGAAGAAAAATTGTTCTTCATCTCCAGATATTCAAATTTTTCACTAGTAGTGGAGAAGATTATCAGTCAGTTTTGTCTTTTAGTCTGTGAAGATGTGACAGTGGGATGTTTATTTCCCAAGCATGTCACATTTTCTTACAGAAGATTTAACAATTTGAAAGAGTTGTTGAATCTTAAGTTAGAATATTCGATGCATGGTTTGAATGTTGGTATGGAAAAGTGGGGAAAATGTTCTGTGTGTCACATGGCCAGAAATTTAGATGGAAAGAAAATTAATGGAAAAAAGTATCGGGCCTTTGAAAGTTTTAATTGTTTGTCACATGGGGTAGTTTATATTTTGGGTTGTGATTGTGCCAAACCATTATGGTACATTGGTCAAACTACTAGGAAAATTAAAATTTGTATTTTAGAACATTTAGGAGACGTGAGAAGGGGAAATCTGGACAGCCCCATTGCCTCCCATTTCATTGGTGTCCACAATAGCTATACTGATGGATTTATTTTCAGCGTTTTGGCTAGACCACAGTTTGAGGAGGGCAATTTCAAAGCTGAGCTCAATAAATTAGAGTATAAGATGATTCTTAATTATCATACTTTACATCCAAAGGGTATGAATTTGGATATGGGTATACCTTTATAAACTCAATTCTTCAGTACTGAAACATGTACACATTGCACTTAGGGTGAATTGCTAAATAGATTTTGTATTGTGATATGATTTTTTTTTGTAATATTTAATAAATTTATATCATGCGGTTAAATATATATCAAATTCATTCAATATTTTGTGTATATTGTGCATGTTGTATGTTTTTGAAATATCCACTTATTTATTCATTATGTAGCTGATATCATGTAATATGTTTGCACTGGGAACTATGGATTTTGAAATAAGTCTTTTGTAAGATGAATTTTGCATTTTAATAATGTAATGAGTTTGTTTGCAGTGCAACTGAATAAATTAGTTTAATTGATCAATTGGGGTTTGGCTAATGAATTAATTACTGTTGTATTTAAGGAGAAGGTTTTTGAGTGATGAATTGTTCCATTGAAGGTGAAATGCCGAGGTGCCAGGACTCGTGAATAAAGGAATTATTTCATCTTCTCTGTGGTGGTGTTCCTTTTTGCTACCCAGTGCAGTGTTTTGCATTTGTTTCTGTGTTTGTGTTCACAGTTGTTTTGTAATTATGGATGGCACCAGCTAGGTCACGGATACTGTCTATTATGGAGGTGTTATGTGCCTTCTGTGCCCTCATTCCCTGTCTGGTGTACTGTTCCATACATGCCTGTGCTTCCATGACAGCCTGGGACATGCGTGAGGTTGTTAGACCTGTGGCACATCTGCCAGTGGCATGATGGGCAGCAGTGCTCTGATGAGAACCCCTGAACATCTGCCTATGTGGTACCCTTCCAGACATCTGGGTATGGCTGCTGTGTCGGGATGCATGTGCCATGGATACCACACTGTCCTGGCCAATGCTGACTGTATGCTGTCCCTCTGCTAAGGGCATTGGAGATGGATGTATTGGCAGTATTACTGTGTGCATGGATGGGGTGGACACTTGTGTAGTGTTGATTGGTGGCCTAATGATATACCCTGGCAAACATGCCTGTGCTTCAACACACCTATCATCATTATCACTATCATGCTCAGTGACATCAGTTTCCCCGCTGCATTGAACGAGCCCAGAATCAGCACCTGTGAGAGGGAGACAGGAAACACACTTTACGACCTGTACATGATGTCAGCACTCATGCACACATGTACACATGAACACATGCACACATGAACACATGCACACATGGACACATGAACACATGCACACATGAACACAGGCACACATGAACACATGCACACATGAACACATGCACACATGCACACATGCACACATGAACACATGAACACATGAACACAAGAACACATGCACACATGAACACATGCACACATGCAGTCATGCAAACATGCACACATGCACACATGAACACATGCACACATGCACACATGCACACATGAACACATGGACACATGCACACATGCACACAAATATACTCCTCACTAGAACAGAAACACATACACACACACACACACACACATACACACACACACACACACACACACACACACACACACACACACACACACACACACACCACCAGCAATCCGAACATACTCAACAGCGTGTGATGTTGGGGTACAATATCACAAGCCAAACATTTATATCAAACATGACAGCATGCTGTACGTGTGTTGCTCAGCAGCATGCAGTGTAACTGTAGACAGCCCTTGCTAATAACAGTATACATGGCCTTGATGCATGTGTGTTTTGTTCAGTGAATGGCCTCACCTTGGAACACAATTTGTACATGGACACAACATTGCTGTGCAGGTATTAAAAGCCCTGCAGTGTCCTGTGCACCATCAGTCACAGATATACATACCATGGCCGGATGTGTATCAGTGTGTCACATAGATATCCATTGCTGATTAGAGCATCTGTGTCTTTAGTGGATGATTGTGGACACAGGTGTAGCACATGCATGCTATGTATACACACAGGATGAGTGGTGCATGTATACCTGATGGAATACCATTGCTCAACATAGCCATTGTACAGTGGTTATGGTGAGTGTAGGACATATTGTGGACATGTCAGTTCCAGCCATGACATGGCATGCTACCACACAACTGCAACATGAAACATCACACATACACAATGTGTGTCATGTGACCTATACACCCCATAGCATTACAAGACATATGTGTGTCACTTTCTACAAATGGGGATTGCTATGCATATTGCGTATAGGTGCGTATGTCTGCACACACACAACATTGAGGTGCATAGCAATTTATGATATGTGTATTATTGTGGCCACTGTAACTGGATGGTATGTAGTACCATGAGCCATCATCATGCAGCATCATGTGGTCACTTAAGGCTAATAATGTGTGCCAGACCGGCACATAGCATGCTGTACCTGAACTGCAGTACCATGGCTACATCCACTATTTCATGACCAGTTGTTACATGGGTTTGTGAGGTGCCCAATAGGGGGCACTGCCTAACATGAATGTGTTTTGTTTTGAAGAGTGTTGCACAGCCACATGTGAGGCATCTACCTCTCAGGTATATTATATGTGCTGTGTGGATGAGGTTTGGGATACTGTAGTGTGACCTTACAGCGGGTGTCTGAATATGCCATGTGTAGCATGTTAACGTTTACTGCATATGGCAAAGGTGTGTATGCTGTGTGCATGTGTATTGACTCTGCCTATCCGATGTCCACTACAGTGTTGCCACAATTGTGTGGGATGCTCTGTGCATTGTATGTGTTTTAGGCAGCTACCCACATTGCTAGGATGTGCATAGTCTCACAGCAAACATGCACAACATGCATTACCTGTAGGTGTGTTACGTGTACATAGCCTACACCTCACGTATGACATGCACATTTAGTTAGTAATATTAAAGGTATAACACACTCACCAGCATGGCTCTGCTGCCTTGCTGTCACACCAGAGGGACCTACAAGGATATCAAACACTTTGTCAGTGGCAACAACTGTGGCATTGCTACTGTGTGTTTGCAATCTTACAGTAGTACAACAGTGGACAGTCACAGGCCTACAGATTATATTCCTAATTATTAGTATTGCACAACACTAGGCACCACATTGTCTAACTACACAGTACACATCTCACATAAGCATGCTCTACCAATAGAGGTAACAGTATTCTACAGCTATGCCATGTTACATGCACGCTCCATGTCAACTTGCAGGGTAGCTCCGGCCTCCATGATGATACATGTTAATTGTTGCGGTTGTTATTGGCCAGGCGCCACCTGGCTCAGGAGCAGCTCCTCCACTCTGGTGAGGGGCAGATGGATGGCTACCCCCCACCTGTGGCAACCTGTTGACTGTGGATATCAGACGCATGCTGCCGGACATGTCTAATTAAATCACTGCAGTGATGGTGTACCTGCTCATATGTCTGGTTATGCATGCCTATTTCATTTACCCTATGGACAAGATCTTGCCACAGCGCAGCCCACTCATGCTGGTCCTGGCTGGTTCTGGAGAACAGCAGCGCATAGTGCTGCACCAGGCTTGCTGTGATGGCTTCCTCCTTGGCCGTGCTATATGCCGGGTTACGATGGTGGGACATTACCCTAGAAGACAATTAAACAATATGTGTGAGCAAGTCATGTGGCACACGTAACATTCTAAAGTACAGATATAAATTAACTGCCATATGTAGCAACCTATTGGCTGTCAGAAGATACACACTTTCAATACCACATATCAGTTCTCAACACACAGATGCCTGACAGTGCCTGGCACACTCTATATATCAAACCATGTTTTGCACAGCAACAAAGTTATAGCAGTATGTAAGACTATACAACAGTACATGGCACAGTGTATGTGACACAATGCACCACCTAGCCACAGGAGGTATATATCATGCTAATGCATCATGTAATATGTAATCCATTGCAATGAATGTAAAGTTCACTGACCGTATTACCAGTATACCACACTAGTCGTTGATGGCGGACCCCTGCCTAACATATGTGCACATTCGTTAATATAGGTAGCATACTGCTGTACTAGACTATACATGTTGCTAGATACACAATTATATCCTGTAACACACACGTGACCGAGGCCATGGTACAGGCATACCCACACACACAGCAGACATACATAACAGACACAAAGGTATGGCAACCCAGGTGACCTTTACCTGCGTACCTTACAGTAATGTGTCTGTAGTTACCAGACCTTATGCCTGAGGTATGTAATCTGTGAGGACTACAGGGAACACACATAACAGTGGTTCAAATAAATGTGCACGTACACCATACTGTGCTGTGTAGGCATACAGCTTCAGGTAGTACTACAGTTCATACAGGAGTTGGATTCAGCAGCAGTAATACTGAATAAGCATACATGTACTGCTTTAGCATACAATGGGACACCCCAGTTGACAACAAGGGACTACATCAGACCGTATGGCATACTGATTTTTCTGCCTACCAATTGCATACACATCTTTTGCTGGGATCACAGCTAGGACACATAATACCATGACTGAAACAGTTTCCCTCTAAGTTATGACACATATACCAAACTTTGACACATTCACCAACACATTGACCATCACACTCAGTCAACCTCACATATTGATTATTGCAACAAGTACATGTGGGTGTGTATCACTTCATAGGTGGGTAAGAGGCTAGTGGCCCTAGGGCCTACTGAACTCTAGCCATATGCTACCCTGGCCTCTGACACACAGGTATTTAAATTTAACGTGGCCCAGTTAAGCAGAGACACTGAGGTGATAGCCTGGGTGTATTCACTATCTCCCATACAATCTTCAGGATTATTTATGATGACTGCTAGTTAGGGGTTTTGTTTGCTATGGATAGTTGGTTTGTTCCAGAGTATGGGATGTCCCTGAGATAGGAATCTATCCCTCCAGCATGTGCTGTTTATTGTGGTCAAAGGGTTTGAGTCCCTAGAGCGAGTAGCTCGTACAGATTGTGTTCTGTTTACGTGGAGCATGTCCAACAAATCTGTGTTTGATATAGCTTAGTATGTCAGTCAGAGGACACCTCTGGGTAGGCGGTATGCGACACAATCTAGTTGTGGGTTTGTGGGATGGTCTGCAGAGGGCAGCTGTTTGACACCAGTATCACTCTTTGTGAGGTATGTCTGTGTCCTTCCCACTTGCTGTAGATGTCTTGTGAGGTACATACCACATGGGGCATTGTACTCTATACTGGGTTTTATGTGTGTGGAGTAGGGGGAACACTGACCTATTTTTCCCTGGATGACACACCTTTTATGATGACATGTGCCACATAGATGGATTACATGACTAGTGTGGCACTGTGACTATCGAAGGGGAGACTACTGTCCACCTGTGTCCCATGGTCTCTTATCACACCTTCGGTGTTAAGTAGACTACCACCTATGTGGTAGTTCATGGGTACTGAGTCTTTGCAAGGATGGATGCCAATGCAGTGTCAACATCGAGCTTGAGTCCATGGCTTTTTCATCAGGCATCTGTTGCAGTAATGCTCACCCTGTCTCTCTGTCTCTCTCTCTCTCTCTCTACATATATATATATATATATATATATGTATATGTATATATATATATATATATATATATATATATATATATATATATATATACATACATATGAACATCCATTGCTGTACATATAGATATACATATAGGCACATATACAGTCTACCTGTCATGGTGGGAATATCAAGTATGGGAAGGTTGTGACGATACAGTTATGTCATAACATTGCACAGTGTTGTGCAGAATGCATTGAAGGTGTTCTCAGCCCATGTAGGTTTAGCAGGCCTCACTGGCTGCAACACTGCAAACCTGATGAATCATACCCACAGCATTTAACCACCACATGTCATATACCAGCACTGTATGCTGTCTGGTCTGCCACACACTACAACCTACATAGAAATATGCACATAACAACCTTCAACAACATATATATATCCACCTTTCACAAACAGTTGCAGTATGTCCCTTGCTCAATGCACATGTACAGATGCTAATATATCTGACACGGACAGATCTCTCCATATGTGTGTGCCATACACACACAAGGACCACACTGTTGTAAGTACATGTACCTCATGGCTGACCTGTTGGGCCTTGCTGCAACATGAACAGGTGTCACATGTGAGCACACAGTAATATTAGAGGGTGTATACATAGCTGCTAATGCTGAATTAGCATACTAGCCTGGTACAGCTGTTGCCAATGCTACGCTACATATTAATATGACTATCATGCATTTGTTACTCTGTCACATCCATGTTTGCATAACCGTATGGGCTACTACCCCAAACAGACATTGTACACACTACTGTACAGAACACAGATAACATGGATCAGATGTTTGATATTTAATGCTGAACTACATATGTCACTGTTACATCCCACTACACACACAGCAACACACTCATTTCCCCATGCCAGTGGTTATGCAGGGCATCTGTACATCGATATGTACCGCTGCCACATATGGATGATTCAAACTATATAGAGTACTCTTCATAAACATCTACTACATTCCAGTATATACATAGCTGTTACATACCTTTCCTTTGTATGTGTTCATATCTGTTGCTGTATATCCTGGTATACTTTTTCTCCCAATATACGTTTTGATTTCAATATCTCTTTTACTGTTCAAGTTTTTTTTAAACAGATTTTTATTTCAGAATATATTGATTTTCAATATTTTTTCAATATATTTTTTTCTAAATATTTTCTTTCAATATATTTTTTCAATATATTTTTTTTCAGTTTTTTTTCTATAAATATTTCTTTCAAATATTCTTTCAATATATTTTATTTCAATAAATGTTTTTCAATATAGTTTCTTTTCAATATATTTTTTCAGTATAACTTCTTTTGTCAGTATACACTGATTTATTTTCAATATATTCTTTTTGTTATATTTCTTTACTTTACATCACTTTTTCTTTTCTTTCTCTCTCTCTCTCTCTCCTCTCTCCCTTCATACCTGCAATGGAATGATTGCATGTGTGGACAGCAAGTACAGACTGCTTTTATAGGTATCTGCACATTTGCATGTGATGGCCTTTGTACCAATTGGTGGCCACCATTTGGCAATTGCATGCAGCCTGCTGTGTGGTACTTGCAGTACTCACTGTCATAGCAACCCAGAGCTATAAATTGCTAGGTCAGGTAGGAGTAGCCCTTTCAGAATTCCAGAGTGGGGACCATGCTTGTTTGCTGTAGACACCGTTGTGTAAGTCAGAAGGTTGGTATACGTCTTCTAACTGTTGCTAAGGGTGCAGCCAGTTATTCGTATGTTGTACTCAGACCGGAATGTTGCTTCTTCCAGTATACAGTTGACAGTGTAGAATTGTACTCACCCCTAGAAATGCTAACACAAGTTACGTGGGAGTATGGAGTTTCTTTACAACTTCTACAATTAGCTGCCATACATATGTAGTTATTGCCATGTTTTCATTTGGCACATGAACTGTTTGGGAACAGCTATACGGTGGATATTAATGTACTCACTTCTGCACTGTTTGTGCTTTTTATTTTGTTGACATTATCACAGGATGCTCATGAAACTGGACAATTCCAGTACTGAGTATATCTACCTACATCCTTGCTGTACCTTGAACACACTGGTATTTTGTACATTTGGGTGGGGATTGTCCTGATGTGATACTGTGTGGGGGTTGTGAAGTGTTGCTGTAACAGTATTTACTGCTAGAATGTCTGGTTCTGTTATCACAGTCATGTAATGCAATTCCACAACAACTGCTGGTAAAGTTCTACAGAACAGGTTTTGTGTTATGGCATTCCAATCTTTCCTTTACATTCACACATTCTGATGCATGATATATGTATTTCAGCAACATCCTGCTGTATATCTACTGTGGCCTAGTGGTACTTCATGCAGTCTTGTGTGTCTAAGGTCCAGGGTTTGAGACTGACAGTGGTGTTTTATTTTGCTGCTGAGCAGAACAAGGCCCCTCATATGCAGGGTGACTAAGGCACTTTTAAGCAGTTGTAAGCGCACACATGCACACACTTGCTCAAACCCACTTACTACTGCTTAAAAGTGCTTACTTCCGCTAACCCCCGTGCCCATTTCTTTAAAAGAAACGAAAATGGGGAAATAGGAAAGTGGTGAAAAAGGGGCACAAAGAGAGAAAGACAGTAGGGAAAACAGCTCGGGATATGCAGGACAGGTGTAGGGAGGGTCCATAGCTGCCCATTTCTTTAACAGCAACAGTTGTGCATATACTAGTAATTTGGAGGGAATTTTGAAACCTTCCACCCCTGAGAGAGGGGTGAGGACAACGAAGTATGTTGTACTGCCAATTGATTTTCAGTTTCTGTGTCCAGCGGACATTTGTGCAAAATGGGCAGCTATGTATGGGGCGTAATTTTTTTGTGGGAGCAGATTGCCCATTTTTTTTTTCAGGTGAGAGTGGAATGTGGGGTAGGGGAAGTGGGTATGTTTTGGGAGGTAGGATGGGGAGGTAAACAGACAAGACAAACAAGATGCATACAGGGGTGGAATATGACACATGGGGTGGGTGAACGCAATTGACGGGGAAGGATGTTTGGAAATCGCAAGCCCATGAGCCCACAGATTGTAACAGTGGAACTGAGATCCCCACCCATGGGCAGTCACCACTGCACCTTCACAGCCCAGAGGGTGGCTGTTTTGGGGGCTGCGTAGGAGGGGCAGGCTTACCCATGAGTCATGCCACTCTTGCCTCGAGCTGACGTAGGGGATCAGCGACTGAACGCTGGATCTCCCTACGCACCATAGCCCGGACCATTCAGAGGGTGACAGGTGTCCCTCCTCCGGCCACGCTTGCACAGGGGGATGAGCCCCATCCCCTGCAGCACTTCCACCCAAAGGTGGCACAGGGCCAATGGAGGAGGAGGTCCCGGGCTGGGCACCGGACCTGCTGGTGCCAGGTGCCATCGCCAGCTGAGGTGGGACAGGTGAGTCCGCTGGGACTGGCATTCCCATACATTCTGTGTTTAGGTGTATTTAATGACAATATAGCCAACAGCATTCCAAATTAGTTGTAACAGCATGCAGTAATATTCCCATTAACCTAACACACCTCAGTTCCAACAGTTGAACAGCAAGCATAACACATGCATATACTGAATGACAGTGGACATTCCAATAGCATGCAGGAATGATTGGTGGCAACAGGCCACCAAGATTGTGGTGTTTGAACAGGGCACATGCATCAAAGTTATGCAGATATTTATAAACCAATAGGACATATGTCCCAACAAATGTTTTGAGATTACACATACCCATTGACGTGTGGAATTGCATTGTTTATGCACATACAGTAGGGTGTAAAAACATACCTCCATTAACAGCTTATATGAACTTATAGTTTACACTACATTCCTATTGACTGCAGGTATATATCCACTACATATATTATTACACTAGGCAATGTCCAGTACGTTGTGGGATGTGTTTTGCTAGTTCATTATGTACCTGACCTGTATCTAATAAACAAACTGTCCAGGATGCAGATGTTACCGCTACGTATTTATATATTTTATTTATATTCATATGTCTATATATCTGGATGTGTTCAGGTGACATTACCAGTTAAATTTTAACAGCCCCCTACATTTTTAGCAGCACACTGACATTTCCAGTGCACGCAATTACAAGCTACTCATGTGCCAGATTTACCTATACATGCCAGCCTAGAAACTACAGTTGAGGACTGTATATATGTTTAAGAGATATTGGCACTCCCTTCATCCTCTTTCTATGGACCTACCCAAGTGTGGGTTGACAGCGCTTAATACAACACTACTATTTCTATACTGCAAGAGTACATCAACATTTAATAGAAAGTGACACAGACACAATACAGGTGTTATACCTTTATTAATTACATTACACACTTTTCTAGTGGCTCTCTCAACAGTGCATGCAGCCATCTTATTCAGGATGTATTATACCTTCATTTACAGTTTACAACACTCTTTTTCAGGCTCTCTCACTTATTCTGTATAACAATACATGCAGAGAATTCATTCAGGACTTATTATACCTTTATTAATGGGTTACAACACTCTTTTTCAGGCTCTCTCACTTATTTTACATAACAGTTCATGCAGAGAGGTTATTCAAGCCTTATTATACCTTTATTGTTGGGCTAAGACCCTTTTAGTCAGGCTCTCTCTCTCTTATTTTATATAACAGTACATGCAGAAAATTACTAACCTGCCTGGTGGCGCAGCCTTAGCAGCCTATCTGCATAGGCTTGCTGATTCGCAGCATGGACACCTGCAGCTGTGAAGTAAATGAAGTGATATTGAGACATATACCTATCCATACTATCGACTACACTGGCAATTTTTACATACTTCAGTCCATGGCTACCTACTCAGTAGTGGGGCACTCTGCATCCCACGGGCCTCCTGTATCCATTTGTTCAGTTGGTCCTGCTTGCATCTCTTCAGGTCTGCATGGTGAAGTCTAACCTGCTCCCCAGTCCGAGGGATGCCTGTGGCACTGGTGAGTTCATGTGTGAGATGGTTCCAGGCCTCCGTTTTGTATTCCATGCCCTGGAACTGGCCCTGCAGGAGTCTAGCATCATGATGATGGACGAGGATCCAAACCATTACTTTTGACTCCTCAAAGCCCCACCGTTGCGCTCGGAAGCGAGATCCCTCTCTGACACCAGCCATTCCTGCCTGCAGATGGGAGCTACAACCAGTTATGGTGAGTATACCCGCCTATGGAGCTTAAATATGCCTCATTTCCCGCACTTATTTGTGATTGGCCGGATTTGAAAGTTCTCAGCTGAGTGCACACCTGCTTAGCACTGGGTAAACTTTGATTCATATGAATATGGGTGTTGACAGTCCATGAACATCAAATGCTGTCATGGCTTAGTGGATCAGTACTGTGATTATGGTGCACACTATCCCAGGTTCGAGACCTGTCATTGCTTTTTTATTTTACTACTGGCCTGACCGGTAGGGAGTGTGGATGTGTTTAGCCGACTTTGCTCAACTTTGCCCAACATTGCTCAATGTTGCTCTACATTGCTCTACATTGCCCGACGTTGTGCTAGTTAGAGCGGTGCGCACATCCACGCAAACATGTTTGGTTTTCGCTAGTTGGCGCAATGCGCAGCTCCGCGCAAAGCTATTGCGCTAGTTAAAGCAGTGCTTAGCTATGGGCAATTATTCTTAAATGTGCTTAATACTGGTAAACGTTGCTTAGCAGTGCTTCACATTGCTTAAGATAGGTTACTTATGCATTCATTATCATGCATGACCGTTTCACTTTCTTATATATATTTAAAATATCGTTCACTACTGCATAGGCCATTTTGATGCATTTTAATATAATTTAAAAGGTAAATGTCAGGAATTATTTTTATGCACGGATTTCCTACAGAAAATGGAAAGGGGAGTGGTGGAGCTCGAACCGAGAATGCCTCCTCTTTGTGCGAAGGCTCTACCACTACACTATTGCTATTTGGCTTAATTTGCATATAAGTGGTTTATTATCCTCTTCGACGTCTAAACTGCTAACTGTAGCTAAGCAATGGGCACACCCGCGCAAATACGGGCAGCTATATGATGAATTAAAAAAAAATTGTTTTACATTTTATTTCATTTGTACAGGGCTTTTGAATGTGGGGGAGTGTAGTGTTGGGGGTATACACATTTGAGCGGACTCACTCATATCTGCTGACATTTGCAGAGTTAGGCACTTGCAGGGGCGTGGATATTTGGACTGCTCAGCAGTCTGACATGCCCCCTGCACTCCTACATGCTCTGTGTTAGCCTGGGAGTTGAGTCAGCATGTCCTCATGCATATGCATGACGCGCTGACGTCTAACTCTTAGACGGCAGTCTCTGAGTAGGACTTCATTCGTCCTACATGGAGAATTACTGAATCCCCCCCCTACATGTGATGCAGGTAACATTTCTTAGATGTACTGATCATTACTTCCTTCCTGTGCATTTAAACATATACTAGCTATAACCACCCTACCAAATACTACATTCATCTCCCTGCTAGTACTGGCTGTGGTACATCTCAAGCATCATACAATGGGCTCACCTTGCTATGTTACAAGTACATATATTTATTATGTTTATAACAGAGACATTACTTTTGTTGAATATTGTTTTGGTCAATATCTTTTTTGTTAACTGATTTTGGTCAACTAAGCAGATGTTGACATGTGTGTGAGATCAGACAATTATTGGGCTATTGCCCAATATTGTGCAGTCTCAGAGCTAGTATGTATATATATATATATATATATACATATAGATATTTATATATATATATATATATATATATATATATATATATATATATATATATATATATATAAAATCTATATATATGCGTGCAAATTATCAGAGGACAACCCCCACAAGGGAGATGCAAGGGGATTGCCCCTATACAAAAAATATGTTTTCTTTGTTTATTTCTGGTTTACACTTTCATCCTCCAAGGTTATTTCCTGATGGATGCATAGTTGTTTTTCAATTTCTGCATTTTCAATGTGACATTTGGGTCATTCAATGGTTTAAATAAAATCATAGCTATAAATATATATGTGTGTATATATATATATATATATATATATATATATATATATATATATATATATACACACCCACACACACACACACACACAGTAGACAGTCGATTATCCGAGCATCAATTATCCAAAATGTCAGTTATCTGAAACAGCCTTCCAAAGTTTTCAGGTAGGAAAAATCATAAAGTCTAAATATGTAAACATTATACATATTCGCTTAAGCATGTTCTTGTGTGAAAAATATTCTTTATTGTCCACTGGAATTGCTGCATGGTGGAAAAGTGTATTCCTACATGCAGAAAAAAACAAGATTTTAGAAGTTTTTTATCCACTTCAGTTACATGTTTGATTATCCGAACAGTATGATTATCCAAACTACTCTAGATCCCAATTAGTTCAGATAATTGACTCTCTACTGTGTGTGTGTGTGTGTGTGTGTGTGTGTGTGTGTGTGTGTGTGTGTGTGTGTGTGTGTGTGTGTGTATTTATATATATATATATATATATATATATATATATATATATATATATATATATAAATAACGGAAGTGTGGCATTCTGCTATTCTGCACTAGAAAGTGTGAACACCAGAGTATGCATTCTAATGCAAACTTTAAAAAGCAAAATAGTATAGAAGCAATGAAGTGTTAACAAAATGTCTGAACACTGTAAGGCAACCCTTTCAAGTAGGTTGTCTCCACAATAAGGTTTATGTTGTCTTTTATCCTCCTAAGATCAGTAACATTGTCTTATGTGTAAAATGTGCTTTCTTACTGTTGGGTTCTTCTAATGTGGCTGTTCTCTGGTCCACTGCTATGCCTCCATTGTCTTAATAAACTCATTATGGCTTAAAATATGGCACACACTGCTTGCTCCAAAGTAGTGTCTATTAATAAACCTATCCATAAGAGGAACTAGGCCTTTAATATGTGTGGCAACTCAGCTGACATCATACACATGTTATGGACATGCTGCTTACTTAGTTTTTTACCAACACTGTATTTGGTTATTCTTTAAGATTTACTAATGAACTTATTGAAGAAGAAGAAGAATTTTTACTTTGAATTCTCCCAGTTGATATTAATCAGAACCGCAGACACCTTTTGATAATTTCTTCCCTGTAGGCAGTGTTACTGAGTTTCAGGCACTGGGAATGCCCAGCTGATAGTGAGTCTCAGGCACTGGGAATGTCCAGCTGATAGTGAATGTCAGGCACTGGGAATGCTCAGCTGATAGCGAGTCTCAGGCACTGGGAATGTCCAGCTGATAGTGAGTCTCAGACACTGACAATGCTCAGCTGTCACTAAGTGTCCGGCACTGTAACTGTCCAGAAACTCCAGGTCAGTAAGACAGGAAAACAGCAGTCAAACAGAGCTACCTCTTCTAAAGTCAATTTAAGTTGGTTATTAGACTTGAGAAACTGGTAAGCAATGTGTACAGGTGAACTCTTTCCCCCCTTAGGATGTGAACTTATTCTTTGTGTCCAATACCTGGTGATAATGGAGATCACTGTACTGAAATAATGTTGTTACATGACAGGTGAAGTGTTGTGGCGGACGTGTAGTTGTACACATAAGCTGCTGTCATAACATTGTCATAGTGTCCTCCATTATTGACAAATGAGGCACCTGTTGTTAAACCAAAACAAGGAAATATACTAACAATTTGGAATAAATATTTGTTAGCTTTCCTCCAACTACTACAAAACACTGAGGCACAATAGCCGATAGTGGTACCAGGCTGAAAGAAAACATGAAAAATGGCAAAATGTCCTATTATGGCAATTAAAGTCCTCTTTACAGTCCAATCCAATAATTAAGTTATACTGTAAGAAAGCAGAGTGCTTAACCTAACCCAGCTATACTATTTTGCATTTGTAAGAAACTGTCTACACTGACAACCTCAGAAATCTTACTATGATGAACTTCACTATAAAATAACTGCTGATTTTGGAGTTATGTTCATTTCTACCCATTTACAGTACATTAGTGAGCAAGCCCCAGTATGAACCTATTTGTTGTTTTCAACTCATTTAATTACCCTTTTAGGAAACATTAATCTGTTAGGGCTAAACGTCTTTCAGCAGTGATAATCAGGAACACTGGACTGAGTGTAACTTATGTTTGTATTCATAGACACAAGTTACGCTCAGTCAAGTGTTCTCTTTTATTGCCCAGTAACATACGGTTTTGCTAGTGGCTTTGTATCCCACCCTTTATAATCCTACTTAATGTATCCATATTTTCTGCACACATTGTGTGTATTGTTTGGTGTGTTTCTGACATCTCATTTATTTTATAAGGCATTAGAGATAGGATGGCGTGTGCTCTGTAGCTTGCAAATGAGGCATGGAGAGTGACATTTTTTTCCTTTCTAAAATGATACTATGATCATGAATTTCAAATTTCCACAAAATGCATCTAATAGGGAACCACTTTGGCATCAGTTTGTGATTAGCTATTACACAATATGATTATATTACACTATTCTTTGACCGTGTGTCAGCCTATTGTTCTACATGTATCTTCATGAATTAATGTCATCATGAATGTCCAAATGTATCTCACTATATAAAAGCAAGTAAATAATATTAAAGTACAAAAGAAATGCATGGGTTAAGGCTGATGAGCTCATAATTTACAGGTAATCCATCACTTATGAGAACAAACTTTATGATTACTATCATTATAAAATTATTTCAAACTTTCCTATACAGGCATAGCACAGAACCAGTCTGGTAGAGACATCTGTGACAAAAGAAAACTGGGTGTTAAGCATTGCGCTGCCTTGGATCATAAGGTGCTGAAAACATAGGACAAGACAATGGCTTCAGTGGGCAGTCCCAACTCCTGCACTCAGTTTGGAGGCTGATAGTGGGGAGGACACTTCAAACAATTTGACATAGTTTATAGAACACTCACAAAATGTCGTGCTATAGATGTGATGCCTCAATGACATATTGTTAAAATGAACACACCATTAATATAAGGTAAATAGGTTTGGCTGTTGTTCTGCTAATTCCTTCTTGCACAAGCCGTTCTAAGTAATTTTAGAGAATCTCCCAACCTTGATGTAGGAGGACAACAGTCAGTATGAGTGCTTTATCTTTCCGTTATAAAAAAAAAGTGATATATTCCATTAAGTCCTAGACAACATCTTACATGGTAAGCTTGTTTTAAGATGGCCATCTTGCAGGGGATCATGTTCTTTATACTGGAGATCTCAATGACGATGTCACAAATATGATGCAGGCATTTAACACACCAGCTTGTGTCACCCTAACTGACAATTCCTCAGTTTTGTGCTGCATGTCTGTAGCATACTGTGCTGTTTCTTTATGACTGTTTCAATAACAGATAGATCACTGTGCTGAAAGTCTTGCAGGCATAGGATTTCATATGCCCCTACACTGAAAAAAGTAATTTTAGTAGCTCTCTCTAAGAATTACAAGGAAGCATGGCAATTAGAGCAGCTACCTTTTATGCTGTTATTGCAGGTGGCCACAAATTATGCTAAGTCCACCTTTCAGATACCCTTTAAGAAGGCATCCTTTACTTGGGCAAATGTTAACAGTTTCCAATGTAACATTTTCATGATCTGAGATTGGCATAATGATATGACTATAATGTAGTCCTTAGCGATTTGTCAGTGCAGATGCCATCTACAGCTTCTGATAGGTTATTTTGGTTGATGGTTGATATGCTTGTTATGATACCATCTCCATAGCTATCTCCACAGCTAATACTTCAGACTTTGCTACGGAGTATGAGGTGTCAATGACATTATATCTGCCATTAGCTCATGGACACCCTGCTGGTGTCAGAACATTTTACACAATGATTTAATAGAGGATTATTAACACCATCATCACTGTAGTCCTCCCCATTGCATGTTCTAAGAAAAACACTAAAAACAGGATCTGAAGCTCACCTTGGCTGAACCTTGGTATAGCAGGTGTACTACTTCCTTCATACAGGTTACAAGGCATCACTTGAAGCTAAAGCAAATGACCATGGTCCTGGGACATTAGAGAAGGATTTGCTTCTGTATCGTATTGTCATCATGAGCACTACAGTTTTATCATGTGCTTCATAAAAACAACTGAAAGAGCACACATGTCAACAAGGCCTGCTCATGAAGCAACTAATCCTTTACTATTTACTACTCTGGAATTAGGTGGTTCTGTTGTACTGCTTACTGGCACATATCTTGTTTAATCGATTATTATGTCTTGTCTTTTATTTTATTTATTTATTTTATTTTATTTATTTTACATTTGTTGACCGGGCTAGTCTAGCTGGATACATATCCTTTTTCAGTAGAGGCCCGGGGAGAAAAGCTCCCATCCATGTGAACAGTATAGCATTACAATTTTATGGAAATCTTACATTATAATATATAACAAAACAGTAAAAAACCTTATATACATATTTGTAGTGAGAAAATCTTTGGTATAATCTTAGATTGCAAAGGATAAGAAACAGTAAAATAAACATAATATATATGCTAGTAAAGAGAAATCCTAGGTTGAATAGATCAGAAAGGTAGATACAGAGGAGATAAACCTGGTTGATAGTAGAGAGAGAGTAGAAAGTAGGGTAAAGTAAGGCAGAAGGTGTTAATCTGGGGTTGGACAGGGGCATAACCAGTGGGACTTAAAATATTCTCTAAGATTATTTTTGAATGTGGTGAGTGATGTCATAAGTCTAAGGTTATTGGGAAGAGAATTCCATAGCTTTCCAATAGAGTTAGCATAGAGAGCGTCACCACCTATGTTGTTAGATCTGATGGTTAATACTTGATTACTATTTGATGAACGCAGGGAACTGAGGTTGGTATAAGGGGTTAGGATATTGGAGAGTGAGGGGGTTTTGTCAGGTTGATGAATTATTTTAAAGGCTTCCGTGAGTTGATTAATTTTAAGAAGATTAGGCAGTTCTAGCCAGCCGAGTTTCTTGAGGTTATAGCAATGGTGTGTTCGATAAGGTGAGCCTGTTATGAATTTGGCTATATGGTGGTAGGTGGTAGAAAGGTTATTGAGCTCACGTTTATTCAGGAAGGAAAACACTGGGGAGGCATATAGTAACGTGGAAAGAAGATGCGTACGGGCAATGGTTAATTTTGCATGTGGAGTAAGAAAGTTCCTGATTCTGTACATTGAACCTAGTTTCTTGTTGACAGATTTAATGGTTTGGGAAGTATGGAGATCGAATTTGAGCTTGTAGTCAATAGTGACACCTAATAACTTGGTGTGGGAGACGGGCTCTATGATGGTTCCATTAGAGGATTCCACAAAGAAGGAGCTGGGATTAGACGGTTGTGCTGTTTGGGTTAAGGAGGTGGTAGACGAGGGGAAGAATAAAAGTAACTTGGTTTTATTTGGGTTGAGAATGAGTTTCAGGTCAGAGAGTCTTTTTTCAACTTTGGCAAAACATTGTTGGGTGGCTACTTGCAGTTTCTGGAGAGAGAGATCAGAGCAGATCAAGGTAGAGTCGCTCATGTATTGGATGCAGGTGGAGCTGGGGATGAAAGTGTGAAGGTCATTTATAAAGACAGAGAAAAGAAGGGGACCAAGTATGGAGCCTTGGGGGACACCTATGTTGTTAGGGAGTAGTTGAGATAAACTATTTTTCCACTGGACTGCTTGTTGTCGGCAAGAAAGGTAATCCTTGAACCAGTTTAGGCCTAACTTGTCCAGATGGAGGGTACGAAGAGTTTGGAGTAATAGTTGATGGTTGACCATGTCGAAAGCTTTTGATAGATCAAGAAAGAGTGCAGAGGATATAAGTTTTTTGTTACGGTTGCAATTTACTGAGTCGACAAAGGAGAGGAGGGCAGTGGTAGTACTATGGTGGGGGCGAAAACCATGCTGGGTACTAGACAATAGATTATTGATGGTAAGGTAGTGTAGGAGTTGTTTGTGAACACACCTTTCCAGAATTTTAGCTATTGGAGATAGTATAGCAATCGGCCTGTAATTGGAAGTTTCAGTGGAAGGGCCTCCTTTATGTAATGGAATGATGTACGATATTTTCCAAATAGAGGGGATGTTGGCCTCTGTAATGGATCTGTTGATCAAGATTGATATGGGATAGGCAATGACATCAGAGGCTAGTTGGAGGTATTCTGCAGGGAGACGATCGGCAGCAAGGGAGGACGGTTTTAGTTTTTTTATTAGGGTACGGATATATGAGGTGGATACTGTATGAAGGTTAAAGGAGCAAGGGGGTAAGTCTTGAGGAATAGTTGAGGATGGAGAGGAAGTGGGTAGATGGTTGGCTAGGGACTGGATGGTCTCTGTAAAGAAAATGTTAAAGGCATTGGCTATTTCTTCTGGTTTTTTACTTGTGAGTTTCTCTGGTATTGGGGTAGAAGATTTACCAGGGTGAAGAAGATTGTTAAATCCAGCCCAAAACTTTTTTGGGTTAGACTGATGTTTATCCTGAAGGTGGCAGTAATACTGTTTTTTATCTCGAGTAACATCAGTTTTTGTGGAGTTTCGTAGCTGCTGGAATTTGATGCGATCTAGGGGAGTTTTAGTAGCTCTCCATTTGTTCCAGGCTTGGTCATGGAGTTTAATTTTTGTTTTGGTTTCTTTTGTTAGCCAGGGAGCTATACGGTCTTTGGTTCTAACAAGCCTATTTGGGGCATGGGAGTCGAGGATATTTAGGAAAGTGTCATTGAAGTATGAGACACTCTCGGCTAGGGGAAGAGAAGAAAGAATAGACCAGTTACAGGATTTTAGTTCCGCTAGAAATAATTCTAGGTTGAATTTTTTCTTGTTTCTAATAAGTTTATATAGGGGTGGGTATGAAGAGCAGAGTTTGTGTTTTATAATATAAGTGACAAGGTGGTCTCTAAGGCTGTTGGGGAGGGTACCGGTGGTGTAGTTATTAGCATCTTTATTAGTTAGAATCCAGTCTATCGTACTTTCGTACGTATTTTGCAATCAACATACAGTGCTGCTGAGAATATCTGCACATTTCATTAATATGTTGCCTCTAGTCACATGAACTCATACTGGTATAGTTCTCACTGGAACTCAAGTAATATTTTTTTACTTCAATTAATTTTAGCTTTGACTGCTGATGGTCTAGATGGTTTCTTGACCTTATGCTGCTATTCAGCTCCATTTTCATCTTTTAAACAGTTTAGGCCCTTGAGAAGCTGCAAAATGTTAATATATGCAGCACTCTCCACAAGCTAGATCTAAAATCTTATCTGTAGGCACACTGCAATGTGAACACTGCCCTTATGTTCTGGAATCTGTCTCCCTCTACATCTGCTGTTAATTTTGAGTCTCTTGTTTTATCTCCACAAGTTAAAATACAGCAGCTAAAGTTGACTACAGCCAAGGTGGAATCTTATCTTTTGTTAATGTAAGACTAGGTCTGGTTCATAACACAGATATTTACTATTCTTGCCTTTTTGGTACTTCCTTTTTAATTGCACAAGATATTTTACTTTAAATACTTCTGTCGGGTAACGTTTATATTGCAATATTTTTTGTATTTGATATTTTATTTTTCTTAGTTAGAATTCTTAATGCCAATCAAATATTTAAAGAAGGCTTTTATTCATTTCTACCAGTAATAGTAAACATAAAATATGAACAGATGTTTTACGGATGTGTAAATGTCATCTGGAAATGTATCTTCTCTTTCTTAAATTTTTAAACCAAAACATAATACCAATTATAAACAGTGTGAGCTTTCAGTCTGTTGAAAAGCTCCTTTAGCAATAAATATTGCTTTCAGTGTGCAGAACTGTATGCAAAATAATACTGGTTGTATGATTCAGGTGACACCTGGCTGGGTTTCTTGTCTCTGTAAGAAGAGCATTGAAATATAAAAAGTAGGTTTTATATATTTGCTAGCAAATGCATTCATTAAACTCACAATATGGCATGTTTATCTCAAATGATAAACACAGAATAAGCTATTAAAAACAGCATAATCTCATAAATGTTTGATGGAACTTCTTACATAATATCAAACTAATCAAAACTGTGATATTGGGGACTCAATGAAAAACTGAATGTCATTTACTCAATGCACAATTATTTAAAAACTAAAAGGTCTAAACCTTAAGATGTTATAAGCTTAAAACAGCAAAACTCTGAAGTTTACAACAAACACGTTTTTTTTTTTCAGGAAGGCAAGCCTCCCTGCACCTCCTAATGTGACTTTTCCTGAACTTTATGTATACTAACTTTGAGATCATACAAAGTCAAACAAAAAGAAAAAAAACCTATAAAACTCAAATTTCTTCTTTTTGTGTCCATAAAACAGCAAACAAGGACATAATCAGCAACATAGCCCATGTAGTTCATATCTCTTAACTGTCCATATTTTTTCAGAATGTCCATATTTTTTCCTTCATATTTTTGACTTGTTCCACATAAAATTTGTGGATTTCTGGCAAATCATGAAGGACTGAAGTCACTATATAATGGCATACATTTGAACTTTAGACTGCATATCCTTCAGAAAATGTATGCTAACACAAATCATGTTGTTCTAGCAATTTACTTAGTTTATAAGAACAATATTTAAAAATATGTCCCTGTTTTGCGGAATTTGTCCCCACCCCCCACTGTGTTAGGTTTTGTCCAGATTTCTTGCATGAAGAAATTGGGTGGTATTATGTAGATTTACAAACACATTGACAACAGGAAACAGCTGGTCTCCCTCTTGGACATTACAGTACCAGACAATGCAGGAAGTGACAAAGTTCAGGTTTCCTGATACTGGTTTACACAAGGTTTCCTGATACTGGTTTACACAAGCAGAATAAACTTGCTCACACTATGTAAAACAGTGAGCATTATTATACTTTTATTAAGGAATTTCCAGTATGAGGTCAATACAATTGATATTCAAGCTAGAACAGCAACAGGATATTCCACTTTTTTAAATTTTTAAGAAGGTGAAGAGTTAAAGTAGTTCTTAATGACATCGGATAACACTGAACAACCAACATGTAACATAAAGTTGTCACTCACTGCATACAAGACCCACAATGAAGGTATAGTTTATAGGTTCATAGGTAAACACTAGGCTAGTTGTCCTTGCAGGCCATTACAAGCCTATCCAATTTCCCTTTTTGTGCTCAAAAAACCTATTCCCTTTGGTTATAGATTGGCCTTACCCATCCCATGGTCAATATATATATATATATATATATATATATATATATATATATATATATATATATATATATATATATATATATTACACCTAATAAGAATAACTGGGATCATATCATAGATAATTTGAGAGTAACACTAAAAAGGGGAAAGCATTTAGGGGCTGCCACTGCTCATTAGTAGTACAGGGAGCAGTCCTGGGGTAAACTTTCTGTTTCCCATCCATATATCTAAGTTGATCTTGAAAATGGATAAGGATGAACTTTGCTGTATGTGGATGAGGAGTCTTACCCATAGCAGCAGTATCGTCCCTCCAAAGATTCAATTGATTTTGCAGACAAGATTTATATTCCTAGGCCAAGTATTTCTGATGCTATTTGACTTGCTGATGTGCAGTAACTCCATCAGTAATGGATTGGAGGATATCTTGTATGTCAGACACGGGCCAACTCTTAGCAGTCAGTAGGATACCAATTATAGAGACAGGGCTTGAGTCAGTTCGCTTAGGACATGTTGATTAGGCCTTGAATCCTTTTAGCAAGGTATCTCTGTATTTTAGTTGTTGCTTCTGTCTGGACAGATGCTGAAGAGGACATTCTGTTCAATGATTGGCCTTATGAGGGCTAAGTAAAGGGAGACAATGACATCCTTAAATCTAGACACAATCTCTTTGTTCATAAGCTGTGTAATATAGAAGGGTTTTCTTATAACAACAGATACATGTTGGTCAAAAGTTAGGTCACTGCCCACATAAGTTCCCAAATTCTAAATAACTGGGTCAGCTCTTAGAGGAGTGCTGTCAATGTGATAGTTTCCTAGGACAAATTATTTCACAAAGGACACAATAATGCATTTTTGGCATTTAGTTTCAGACTATGATTTTGCAACCACTTATTTATTTGAGACAAGCCTTCCTGTAGGATGGCTAGGTCATTTCGGGATTCAGTAACCTCTGCTAGCTTACAGTCATCTCCATACATAGTCAGCCAGAGTATTTTGGTATTGTCTTTAACATCAGAAAAGTAGATGTCAAACAGGAAAGGCCCTAGCACAGAGCCCTGGGGGAGATAGGTTCATTGCTGTATCTTAACCAATGTGCAAAATAAATGTACCTGGTGCAGCGCAAATATGGCAAAGTACATAACATCACCTGAACTTAGGTATAACGAGATGCAGAACATCACAATAAAATGCTCAGGAAAGAATGTGGGTATACGATGGCAGAAGGCAAAGCAAAACTGGGTCAGCTGTGTCAGTATTTATAGGCAGTTCCTGTATGTATCCTGATGTCTGTTGACAAATGGTGTGTAAATAGCACAACAGCACTGAGGATGTGAGACTAAACTTCCATATTTAGTAATAATGAAGACTCTAGAAGCATGTGTACAAGATTGCATACAACTTTCTAAATCTAGTTTATTAACATGTATGGTTATTAAATTTATATAAAGAATAATTTCTCTCTCTCTCTCTCTCTCTCTCTATATATATATATATATATATATATATATATATATTTATTCACACACACACACACACACACACACACACACACACACACACACACACACACACACGCACACACATATATATATGTGGGTAAACACACACACACACACATACACATACAATATGTGTATCTATGCTTATATATCTATATGCATAGCAATATCTATCAGCCTAATTACCCACCTACCTATTTGTCACCTATCTGGCAATATACTGTATATAAAGTAGCATGTATTACTTTGCATTAAATTGGTGATTTAAAATAAACATTAACTTTATACTGAGTATGATGTGTGACTATTTACATCAAAATAAAAAGGTTTTGTATATATTCAAAATATATATACATATTTGAAAAATATATATTGATAAAAGCAGTATCAGTAGTACAACAAGTGCTAGAAGACCAGAAGGCTGGGAGTTCCATTATCACTCTAGGTGATTAGATTGGTGACACTGCAGTGCAGCTTAAGAGCGGTGCTGCACTCCTGAGTGTGCCATCCTTCAAATAATATGTTAAACCTAGACCTCATTTGCTTGAGTTGGTGGTAGCTCAGGAGAATGTAAAAGGTCCTGTAGCACCTATTGCAAAGAGTAGGGGTACTTTTTATAGTTTTATAAGTAAAAAAAAACATTACAGAAACATCACAAAAGTACAAGAATCTCAAAAAGAAACATCATATAGTAGATTAACTGGTTTAAGCTGTATACATGGACTCTTTTTTTCCTACAACCACTTTTTCAACTCATTCATCGGCACGTAAAAATCAACTGCCAATCATTAGCGGACCGGAGTTCCACTGTGGCGACCCCTAACTGGGAAAAGCCGAAAGGTACAACAAGTCCCAGAGTTTGATATATAATAGTTCATCACAACTGGCAAGGCAAACTTTCCAAACAGCATTGATCATAATTCCATCATATTTGTTCCTCTATTGTTTACACAAGTTAGGGCATATATATCATAATAATATTTCTAAAGATACAATCTGAAGTTTAGTCAATGAAAAACAAGATAGAATAGTATTCCAAAATTACTGTATAATCTCACAAGAAATAAAGCCATCATCCATGGTTTCCTCACAAAAACATAAATAACAAAGTCTCTGTTTTTTCTTAACTGCTAGTTTACCCAGCATCAGTCTCCATAGAAAGTTCAGTATTTCATATATTCTAGCAAATCTAAGCTGATGTTCTGCATCTGTTCACAAAACAGTGGTAGTGTGAGTAGCCCACAGTATAATATAATAAAATGCATATGTTATGAACTCATACCACATTTTTTTATGTGATAACATATTCTGGAAAGAGCTTTTATATTCAAGACATTTTGAATTATATTGTGTAGCAATACAATTTACTACAATTTTTGATTTTTTTATTAGCACAGAATCCCAAACAGTAATATATCATACCAATAGTATCCGCCCTAATATATAAGTATCTTTAAGTGAGACTTTCTGTAATACAAAATAAAAAAGCAATGAAACAAGAAACACAACAGGGTTTTACATAACTAATTCATCATCAGTAGATTTGCTATACACTATACCCCTACATATGGGATTCAGCCTACATCCCCATGAAAAAAAAAATAAACCAATGTGTCTAGTAACTATTTTTCTCTTTCTTTCTTTTGGAAAGGGATATCCATTACCCGCATAGCCCAGTTTACCTAGAATAATAGAAAGTAACAAGTACACTTTCTTCTTGTAGGACAAGGAAAATACTTTTCAAATGCCTATGCTATCTGCATGAAATATGTTACAAAAAATGGAAGAGGTTCCAAACCCTTTATATTTTTGCTAAATTAAGGAACTATCCTACACTAGTCAAGCTAAGCATCCAAGTTTGAAATAATGGCAATAAATCTTCATTATTAGGAGTAATGTTTATAATCATTGGCAAAATAAATAAATAATGGTAAGAGTACCTCAGTTATCACATTCATTGGAAAATGTAAACTCTGGCTAGAATACTCGATAAGAATGACATTCATTAGTAAACAAAATGCAGGCCACTGAGGGGGCCCCTTGGCTTTGTTAACCTATACACTAGAAGTTTCCATCCTAAATGTCTGTTAACTAATGGTCTGACCCAAAAATTTTCATAAGTACTTTGCAAGACAGATATAATGGAGATATGGAATATGGATGTTACAACTGTTCAGAATGGCCCATAAACTAGAAAGGGCTGCTTATTATCAAACGCTTTTGTCACAAAACAGGAGATTAAAATTCAATTATCATACTGAGTACTTAAAATTATTTTTTATGACAATTGTAAAATATCTTTAATATTCTTTCTGCATATTCCAACCCCCCTGGACGAAACAGTTTCACAGTCATTTTGGTTAACTGCTCGTGATGTAGTCTGCAAAAAAAATTTAATTAGTATTAATAAATGTTAATGGCCTCCAATTTGTTAATAATGCTCGAGCTATGTTTTTATAAATAAATTTCAAAATACATTCTCAAATAGTAGTATCTTTAATAACATACTCTAACCATCCATTAAGCTATTGTAAATTTTTTCCCCCCAAATTAATGGCATTGAAGTAAAGTAAGAAATGGGTATACTATCCAGCCCAGGATTTCCGTAACACACTATTTAATTTGTCTAAGACTATAGGTTGTTCAGGTAAGTATTATAGTATTCAGAGAAGGTTAGAAGGGACCAGACCTGCTTCTTCACACATTTTGACTATAGACAATGATTTAGACATGTCTCTTACTGAATACTTCCCCTAACAAAATATTTTTGTTTAAACATTAAAACCTTTACTCTGTCTTCTATGATAGCGTTCAGATGTGCCCCTAAAGAATTAATGGAGGAAGTGTTTTTATGGTACAAGGAATGTTTATAATCCTTGGCTACCTTAACATACTCACTTTTCCTTTCCATCCACATATATTTTCCCATAAGACAATAAAGCTTCTTATATTTAGTTTTGTAAATAAGATCCCTCTCAGCCCAAGTGGTGCAATAGTTAATTAGTGCACAGTGCTGATGCCAGCGTCTTATACTTTCTAATTTCCATAAATCAGTATCTAACAAGCACCTATTTCGTTTTTAGCTCTTTTACCTACATTCCTACGCACTATATTTTTAGATAAGAAAAATATTAATACTGCATGGTCTGATATAAAAAAAATAGATTTTTGGAAATCCTACATAACAAATGCAGAGAAGAGTGCAAACTAATCTTGTGTCTGTAGTCAGTGCCAGTCTAGTGTATGTAGACCTCCATACTAGGGTTTAATGTTATTTTACCATAAAAAAGGACATTTCTGAAGATTGTAATGTTCACCACATAAAAAGATATTTCTAAAGATTGTAATATCCATGTTAATATTTCTTCATGGTTTTCTAATGTGACAGTTTAAATCACCCACTAAAAAAGATCCACAGAGACAGAAGCATACAGCTTTAATGCAAGAAACTATTGTTCATGATTTTTCACATTAATATATATATATATATATATATATATATATATATATATATATATATATATATATATATATATATATATATATACAGCAATAAACAGATGAGGACAAAAAGGCCTGTGAAATCATATAAGAAACTTACCAAGAATAGGAATATCTGAATCTAGCAATGGCAATCTATTTTCATATCATGTAGCAATGCTACTGCATAATTCATGACCAGAGTTCCAATAGTTTTATTACCACATAATACACATCACATACCCAGTGTTGTTGTCTAGGAGTTTGCATGAATAATGTTACAACTTTCTAAACTTGATAAAATGCCTTTTTTCAGTAATAATAATAATATAGTTAAGATAGATTTAACAAATGGTTAGAATGTCAGGTCCTCTTTTTTGCAGACTGTCATTCTGCTTTCATTTTCTGTTCTTAATCCTTTTACGAATAGTATTAGAAGTGTTCACAGTGTTGTCACTAAGCCCATTTTCTATAGAAGCCATGTCTGCCTGGCCCCTCATAATCACCTGATTCTTTAACAATACTGCATGTGATTTGCTCATGTATGTCACTCCCAGCATTATGCATCTCTGTTTTAACCTTTGATATTTCTGCAGTTTTTAATAGAACCCTAGCAATAACAGGTAAAAGCTTTTGTGCTTCTATCAACTTAATTTGAGGGCATTCAAACCAGAAATGCTCAGTACTCATATATTGTCTACAGAATGCTTTCCAGTTATGAATAGTATGACCAAACACCTCACACTGAACACATTTTCTCTAACCGAATGTTTGCATAAAATGTTTATAAGATCCACAGTGAAAACAAATCTTTGGTTGTCCCTTATAATACCTGATTGCCCTGTAACCAGAAATAATGACTACACTAGAAATGTGCACAATTGTGCTGCAGATATTTTTAGTATTGCCCTGATTTCCCAAGCACCTGTTCATATCTTCCTGTCATCATACATTTTCTTTATGTGCAAGCCATTATGTAGAAATGTGAGACTGAATCTGTACTAGCTCACAGAAAGGTGTTATGCAGAAAAGTGAGACTGAATCTGCACTATCTCACAGAATAGCATTGTGCAGAAAAAGTGAGACAGAGTCTGATCTAGTTCTACAGCAGCATTGCTAAATAGCAGAATAATACATCTTTTTGGCTGTATATTTAGATCGACAATGTTGTACTGTGTCCATGTAGTATAAAGTTTTTAAGTCACATTTAATTAAAAAAATCTTCAGCAAATTCAAATGTTACAAAAGATACATTGCAAAATGAATCCTTGACAACATGCATAAAGGCCTGAATTTATTTTGCAGTGATTCCAAGAGCAGAAGTAATATTGTCCCAAATCACATACTTGTTAATTATCTTATTGTTTTTAGAAGATATTTATACCACAGGCACTTTTCTTGTAACCTGTGAAACAGAAGAGATGGTTGTGGAAACAGAAGTAGATCTAACCACCCATGAATATGTTCTTGGAAAAAACTAAATTCTAAGAACACCACTGGAAAAAATACCATTCTCATAAACAGTGAACTTTTTACCTGCAGATGCAGTTAATGTGGTGAAAAATGAGCCAAAGTTTGAACTGTGACCTTTATCTTCTGGAATAGGGAAGAATGCCTCTCCTCCTGCAGCATGGTAGTCAACTCTTTAACTCCAAGATGCAGCTTTGTCCCATAAAAAGCCTATGATAAGAGAAGAAGAGGAGTTCACTCTAAAAGAAGTAAGAATAACACTAAGGAAAATGAAGTCAGGGAAAGCAGCAGGCTCAGATGAGGTCACAGCAGATATGCTAAGGATGTCGGGTGAGATGGGAGAGAAATGGTTCCTGAGGGTGCTCATAGCAGTGTGGAGAGAAAGGAGTATCCCAGATGACTAGAGAATAAACATACTTGTACCAGTGTATAAGAACAAAGGGGACATCCACAACTGTGGGCAGTACTCCTTTCATACTGCATGGAAGTTCTGGAGAGGGTGACTGACAGATGGATATGCAGAGTAGTAAAAAATAAGATGGGAGATGAGCAATTTGTCTTCAGATCAGGATGCAGCACAACCCGATGTTTGCTGTAATACAGACACTTGAGAAGAAGCTAGATGAGAATAGTCAGCTGGGCATTCCTAGACTTGAAGAAAGGATATGACAAGGTCCCAAGAAAGTTGCTTCAAAGCCCCAGAAACGTTAATAGAATTAGTGCAGGCTATGTACAAGGACCCAATCACTCAAGTACTAATAGTGTTTGGTCTAACAGAGGGGTTCCCAGTGGGAGTGAGTATGGACCAGGGCTCAGATCTGAGCCCACTGCTGTTCATACTGGTGATTAACTACATTAGCAAACAGGTCAGAGAGGGCAGATCAGCAAAGTTGCTGTATGCCTTCTATAAACAACCACAAAGCCTTCTATAGTTATACCAATAATCTGCACGGCAATACGCAGGTTTGCTCTGAGTTACTGCACAATGGTACCTCCTATACTGAGCCAACAGATATTGCCAACATACTGGCTGACAGATTCAGTGCCAACTTTACCCCTCTCACCCCCCCCCAAAGGACCAATCACAATACCAGGGGAATGCCAGGCACCCAGCATTACTGCAGCATAGGTTAAAGCTGCATTGTCCAAGGCCAAGAATACAGCTTCCATTGGAACCTACAATATCCCTGGATGTGTTCTACATAAACTACAAAGTGAACTGGCACCACATCTGTGTGCCCTGTTCAATTACAACCTCACCTCAGGCTTTTTCCATAACAAATTGTGCACTCCATCCATTTCTATTAACGGGGAGCAACTACAGACCCTGGGAATTACCACCCCATTAGCCTGATGAGTCTGATATGTAAGGCTATGGAGCGCATCATCATTGACCTAATTAACAAGGATATAAGGAATCTCCAAACTCTAGATCCCATGCAATTTGGTTTTGTAAAAGGTAGATCATGCCTGCTCAATCTGGTTGACTTCTTTGAGTCAGTCACCAGAGCTGTAAATGAGGGCAAGGCAGTTCATACAGCATACCTCAATTTGGCCAAGGCCTTTGATACCATTCCCCACTTAGGAATTATTGATAAAATCACCAAACTAGGCATCAACCCCTATATCACTAGGTCATTTGCAAATTGGCTCACAGATAGAACCCACAGTGTGAAAGTAGTGGACTCCAAGTCAGACTGCTGACCAGTCATGAGTGGAGTCCCACAGGGATCAGTCCTGGGTCCTCTCCTGTTTGTCATCTACTTCTCAGAAGTCCAGACCAACATGGAGGGACTCTGGCTGACCAAGTTTGTAGACAACTGCAAGCTGGGAGCCCTTATTAACTACCCAAGTGATGTAGACATCCTACAGAAAGGCCTCACTGAGACCAATGACTGGTGTCAAAACCATGGCCTTAAGCTTAATGCCAAAAAATGTGTCGTCATCCCCTTTGGGAAAAACTCAGTTCCCACTAATTACCACATCAATGGGAGCCCACTGAACACTGAAGACATTATAAGAGATCTGGGGACACAGGCTAACAGCAACCTATCCTTTGAGCACCACATTGCCACTATGGTCAGAAAGTCCTTTTATGTAGCATATCTCATTACACAGGGTTTTGCATCCAGGAAGATAGAGGTCATCATCTCTCTCTACTATTCCCCCATTAGGTCAGTCATTGAGTATAATGCCCCATTTGGCATGTACCTCACTAGACACATGCAACAGCTGGAAATGCCACAAAAGTATCTCATGAAGAGGATCCTAGGCCTTAAACACATGTCCTACATGGACAGACTCAAAAATCTCCAGCTATTCTCTGTCTCATATCATCTAGTAAGAGGCAATCTCTGCTTGACTTACAAAGCCATGTCTGACCCAGCTCTGTTAGAAATGCTACATCTAAAGAAACCCCAATCTCTCCACACCACATACTCCAGAGACCTCAACCTTATTGCCAAAATCAGCAAAATATGCTGGAGGGACAGGTTCATAACCCAGTGACTGCCCATGCTCTAGAATAGACTTCCCATATATGTCAAGTAGAGCACCTCACTCGTCCTCTTCAAGAGAAATCTTAATGAGTGGATGGGAAATAGAAAGTTCACCCCGGGGATCACTCCAGTGGCACTACTTGAAATAAGCAATGGGAACTAATGTTGGGCGGCACAATGCCAGGGCATGTCTATGCACTAGAGTTGTAAAAGCTCTAGGGCCATTAGCCTAGTACATACCTATGAAGCTATGTGGCACTACAGGCAGACTCTGATCAAGAACTTCAGCAAAGGATGGGGGAATGAAATGCAAAACTGAAGGCACTTGGGATGAAACTAATTACAGATAAGACAGTGGTAATAACAGCAAATTGGGAAAATTAGAAGAAGCTGAGACTTAAGATAGAAGGGAAGATAGTGGAACAGGTTAAGAGCTTCAATATCTGGGAGGGGTGATTGAGGAGAAGGAAGTTTGAATGAAGTGGTCAAAGCTAGAACAAGAGGGGTGGCAGCTAACTGGCATAGAATGTCAGGTGAAGTCTTTGACAAAAGAATGCCAAAGAAGTTGAAAGGTAAGGTATAAATACCAGTAGTATGACTAGTACTACTGTATGGTACAGAAATCTGGGCAGTAAAGGCTGAGCAGATGAGGAAGATAGATGTGATGGAGCTGAAGTGCCTGAGAAAGGTGGTAGGATGCACACTGTGAGACAGATAAAGAAATGAGGACATGAGAATAGATGCTAAAATAGCTCTAGTTGCAGAAAAGATCAAAGAGAACAGATTACAGTGGTTTGGGCACATGCGCAGAAAAGCAGAAGATGATCTAGTGAAGGTTATTTGAGACAGTCAGAAAGAAAGTAAGAGGAAATGAGGGTGTCCAGCAAAGAGGTGGATGGATTGTGTGATAGATCTGCAACAGTTAGGCAGGAGTGTGGCACTGAATTTAGAGAGATGGTAACAGCTAAAACGACACCCCTACTCCATGTAGAAAAACTGGAAAAAAGGGGGTTAGTGATAATGATGATGATGATGATGCCGATCCAGCTTTGCAAGTATCAGGTTCATTTTTTAAAACAATTTAAGAAGTTTTTCATGTAATAATTCCCCTTCATCAAATTTAATAATCTGAGCCATGTCTTGAGCAGAGATCTGTTCAGCAGGCTCCATTCTATCCTGTGCTGTAATGTTACTACCCTCAATCCTGTCTTTTATAAGAAGTACTGAAATTTATAAGGGGGCTCTTTATTTATAATCAACTATTATACATTTTATTTACATTTCTTTTTACATAGCTACACACACACACACACACACACACACACACACACACACACACACACACACACACACAAACACTGTATAGGTATATATATATATATATATATATATATATATATATATATATATATATATATTTATCTATTGGGTCTATATTAGATAATTAAACGTTTGAAAGTTTGACTACCATATGGTCGACACCATATGATCGAACGTTCAAAAGTTCGAACATCTAATAAAAAAATACGCTGCACAAAACACCTACCTGAATGCTCTATTCAGGGTGATCTCCATTACAATGTTCAGACATTCAAA
This sequence comes from Protopterus annectens, assembly GCF_019279795.1. Taxonomy (NCBI): domain Eukaryota; kingdom Metazoa; phylum Chordata; order Ceratodontiformes; family Protopteridae; genus Protopterus; species Protopterus annectens. The sequence goes on from NC_056739.1 coordinate 1,762,285,988, forward strand.
AATCTGATCATATGGTGTCGACCATAAGAGATTCTGAATTTTGAAATGTTCGAACATTCAATATAGAAAGTATCTCTCTCTCTCTCTCTCTCTCTCTATATATATATATATATATATATATATATACAGATGGATAGATATTATGTACACACACACACTCACACACACATATATATATATGTATGTATATATTTATATATATACAGGTAGATAGATATTATGTACGTATATAATATATATATATATATATATATATATATATATATATATGGGTCCACTTCAGTTTATCGTACGTTTACAAGTTTGAGCTACTGAAACAGATCCATATATATATATATATATATGTATATATATATATATATATATATATTATATATTATATATATATATATATATATATATATATATATATATATATGAATATGTTATATATAATTTCCCCCAACTTTTGTAATCACAACCATCCCCTAATCCTCCTTAAAATGCCTGTTATATTCCAAAACATATGGAATAAAATTTCATTTGTTCTAGCACGACAAATTTTCCAAGCTCTCCAAAGTAAATTACCATCATGTTTTTCTTCACCCTTGGCTTCATAATAACTATATGAAATCATAGGCATATCAATTTCCTCTACACTTTTTATATGTCCCAATAATTTGTGCTTGCATACCACATTCTATACATTCTTAAAACTTTTGCATCCTAAAAATTCTGTTCAGATGGTAATTTACAAAATATAAAAAAGAATAACCTATCCTCCTTTCTTTTATATAACAGATCTTCTTTGACAGGAAATCCTGACAAATATTTCCTTACATTTATTTTCTTTTAGTAGTCTTATAACCTCATCCTTTAACCCAACACAAGGAATTACTTTAAAAAAATCATAATGTTTTTGTACCATTATTTTCTGTTTTAGGAATATTATCCAAACTCATCTAACATAAAAAAAAAAAATTATTTTTAAACTCATGTATTTCTCTATTTTTTCTTGCATTTTTTTTTCTTTTATTCTGGTACCAGTCATCTAAAAGTTCTTTATATATATTTTCCAGCACCCTTTTTATATGCATATATCCCAAAACTGCCTACCATAACTATTTAGTTTGTTATTTGCATAATCCAATCATTTTCTTGTCATTGTGCCCACATCTACCATATATTTGCTTAAGGTGTCTTTAAAAAGAGTGCTAACTTTAAATGCTGCATTTGGTACAATATTTTATTTCTACAGCAGAACATGATATAAACATCAATGTGATAAATGGCATTCTCATTCCTCTTAACTATTTGGCATCTTACAACAGCTAGTTCAGCTTTAAGGATCAAATCAGTTGCTATTCCAGTTTTTTTTTAGATAACTCGCACTAAATTTTAGTTTAGAGTTTACTGGAAACACTCTTAATGGTTTACTTTTATTAATATACAATTGCCTGCACCCGCATTAAAAAAGTACAATACAGGCACAAACATGTAAAATGGAATTGGCATTCCATTATAGGGAACTGATATCTTCAGTGTCCATATATGTTTTAAAACTGTTTTTGCACATAGCTAGTTTGCTTGTTATATAGCATTTACTTTTGGATTATAGGAAACGCGCATGCATGTTTGAACAGAATGATGGAATAATTGCAAATCCCTGTTTCGGGTCATTGAAGATAGGTTAATAACTGCGCAGGCTGTATGCCAATATTATTTAGTTGCAGACATAGTGCTTTCTACATCATTACTTGCAATTTGCCTTTCTGCTGCATTTTATCTTACCTGAATTGCCAAAGTGTGATGAAGCATTTCTCTGTACTAGGAATGTTACAGTAATGTGTGATGCAGCATCTCTTTATACAAGTATTTTTACCGCAAATGTTTCATTGTTAAGATAAAAGTTAAAAATAGACATTTTCTTTCTCTGCCGGTCTTCTTGTTAATCTGTGTGATGCCTCTAGCTACCTGGCATGTAATATAGAACTGTTTCTGCATCACCAATTGTTTTAAGGCCTAAAATTTCCTGATAGTCTGTGCCTTTTGCCCAATTTTTATACTTTGTTTTTCCTCAACTTTTTTGCTCTTGCTTTTATGCTCTCACCTATCTCTGTTTAAACTTCTTCTTATTCATAGGTGCGGAAGTAGTTCTACTTCAACAACTACCATTTCTTGTACACTCCTGTCTGCAATACAATACTCACAAAATAACAGAGGCCTGACCAAAGAGGACTTGTCACAAGAAAACAAAAAGAAGCAGTGTAGTTTGCACATCAGCTGTATGTCATCCCTCCTTCTCTAGCAGTGCTCTATAAATTATGTCTAATTATATCAAGTTAACTAGAGTATAAGTATTTAATCTTACATAATAAATCCATATATGGCTTGCGCACAGTAATGAGACTTTGACAAGAGCATAATTGCCTCTATTAAGTATATATCCACAAGACAAGCTGTTTTGGTCCTCTTTAGATAGACTGTTTACTTATTTCTATTACCCCCACTTCCTAATATAACCTTAGTAAGGTCCTAAGATACCTCATTTCCATCTGTCTAGCTATTCCCTCTTTCTACACCTGATATTTAGTGTAACTTACACACCCAATAAACCCATAAAACTATCGATTTAACTGTAACTATCCTTATTACATAAATATGACCTATGTGAAATACAGTTTGCCTAATTTATTCCAATATAATAAGTAATAAACAGTTGTTAAATCTTTTGTTTCCAATTCCAGGCATGGATTACATTTCAAACACACTGATAGTTTTCCTTTGTACTCACTTCTGTGACCTTATGCAACCTGCTCTGTTCCATTCCACTACCCTATATCCAATTTCCACCCACCTCACAACAACTACATAAATAGCATGCAATCCTCTCCCACTACCTCGCCACATGCAATAAATACAATTATCATTCCACTGGGTCATATCAAATATCCTATTGCCACAACCTCACCAATTCATCACTACTTTCATACCACCTCCCCTATGCACAATATTCTTTAGACTACATACAATCACTCTTATATCTATCTGTTAAGCAAAAGCAACTCTCTTGTAACTCTCTAATCTCCTCAAACAGCATGCTACCTTTCTTTATACCTTTCAGAATACTAGTAGCCATACTTACCTATGCCACATCATACCATACTTACACTGTAACAATACAAACCTTCTTAAAATTCACCTATAGGCATATCAACCTAACATAGCAAAGATACACCAATGAAATACATTTAAAAATGGTATTACTACTTACATTTCAATAACCCTCTTACACAATGTAGAGCTATTCACCCCAACCCAGGCCCCTCTATCATAATAAATAAAACCTTAATTCTGTCACATTTCCCCCACCCCAGCCCACTTACCTTCATCACTCATAACAACAATCTACTCATAATGCATATAAATCTTAGAAGCATCCATAATAAACTCCCAGAACTGCATGCACATATGCATAACATCACACAGCCCAGATAAACCAGTCACCACTGAAACCTTGCTAAAAACAATCACAAAAAAATGAAGAAATCTCCCCAGGTTGCAATATAATAAGACAAGATAGAAAAAAAAATGCTGGAGGGTTTGCAAACTTTTATAAAAGAACCTTTTAGCTTTCTATATACCTATAAAGCCACCTTTCTGTCAAAATGCCAAAATTCTTGCCTCACTCCTTCATCTTAATAAACACAAAATATCTGCATCATGCCATATATATTCCCCATGGAAACAATATACCAGTACTAGAGGACATCCTCCACTGGTAATCTTTTAAGATAAACAAAGAAACCATAACACTAGGCAACATCAATATAGACTGCCTATATTTTAACTCTGACTCCCAAACTCACTCTACCAATCTTTATAACTTCAACCAACTCATCACTATTCCAATCACAATAGACAAACAGGGTTAAAGATAGTCAGCTGGATACTAAACTCATCCTGACTAATATCCCCCCCAAAATCACTTCTTCCTCTCCAATTCTTCTTCTTCTTACTTCTTCTAAGCTCAACACCCCTATCTCATCCTTTCTTCTACAATAACCATATTTCAACTTAACCTCAACCAACTATTTTTAATTCCCTCCTACTTCTTATTTACTTCAAATATGGACTCACCCCTATTTCACTAAACCTTTCCTATCGCACATAATCTTTTTTATTCCCTGTCCACTACTGATCATGCCCTTAAATGTTACAAAATCTCAATTTGTCTGCTAAGAAATTATGACAATGATTTTTTGTTAAGAATTTATCACAATGATTTATATTTTTTTCTTTCTTTCTTTTAATTGTACAGAACTGTAAACTTTGTAAAATGCATGTAATCTTGCATCTTTATCGTTCTGTAAGTAACAACTATATTCATATGGAGCTTTTCTCAGCAACCTCTGCTGAAGATGTTTATGTGTGCCCAGATGGACTTTCCTAGTAAATAAAAGGCACTAAATAAATAAACAAACAAACAAACAAACAAACAAATAAATAAATAATATTATAATTGCCATTAATAGTTTTTATAACTGAAAACATGAACATGGATGCACTATAAACAAAGGGGTTTCATAAACTTAATTCCTCCCCCTCTCATTCTTACTTAACTAAATGATTCCTCTCCTCACAGGATTTAACCTAGACCCCCCCCCAAAAAAAAAAAAAAAACAAAAACAACAATAAATCATCTGGTATACAAAATATTTTTTATTCTTTCTCTTCCAGAACTAAATATACTTTAGCAAAATAAGTAATATTCCCCAAAATATAACACTTAATTAAATAAATAAACATTCTTTTTAAATGATAACCTAAAAAGATTTTCTAAATAAAGTAATATTTTTAATAGAACAAAAACATCCCTCCCACCTCTTAACCACAAGTGCTCTCCCAAACAGCATCACTATACCTAACAAATAAAACGCTTTCTGTATTAAAACTCAAACCCACATGTCTTAGCATATGAGTAAAATAAATGTACATTTCCTTTAGCCATAATTTATTCTTTGTGACAATAATAATATCATCAGCATAAGACATAAAACATGGTAATTATACAATGATAGCGCATTGCTATTCAAAAACGAACATGCCCTATCTCTCTTATACTAACAAGCTGTCTGGATTTTATAGTTAAAAAAAAAAAAGCAATGGAGATCTTCCTTTCTCCATTGCTTGTTTTCAGCATGGGAATGTAAGTCCCATATGCATGAGCAAAGCATCAAGAAACACAAAAGAATGAGGAAACAAAATGGAGGAACACTACAGCGCCATTATACATAGATGTTATTTAAGAATGGAAGTCCTTGTGATCAAACAATGTCATCTATGGGTAAAAATTCATATACCCACACCTACTCATCAGTTATTGCTTAAATATATTTCTTCTCCTATCCTATACATTCATTCTGTCATGCATTTCTGCATCTTATTAGCTAAGGGATCCATAGTCAAAGTGAATTAGATACTAATCATAGGATACCCTTGGCACACTCCCTTTTTAACTATTAAACTATTAGAAAACTAGAATTTAACTCCATATTATTTCAAAATCTTTTATAAAACATTGTAATCTACATTACTGAAAGCACCATTTATATCAACTATTACAATTATAATGCCTTCTTCTCCTTGCAATATGCTATCTAAAATCTCCCTTATAAGAATTAATAATTCCTATCTTTTCCTTTAATCCCATGTATCTGGTATAGCCTCATTCAACACATACTCAAATCTCTTTTAGATAGACTTCATAAATATTTTATAAACTGAATTGTTTAACATATGGAGACCAGTTGGCATAATGGTTAAGTTCTTTGCCTCCCATACACAAGGTACAAAGTTTGATTCTGACCTCAGACCAATGCCTGTTTGGGGTTTGCACATTCTCCCTGTGTCTCTATGGGGTTTCTCCCACATCCAAAAACATGCTGAGTGTTTCCATTTCAAACCCACCAATGAATGGAGCTATGGGCACAGACTCTACATGGTGCATTATATAGGAAAGAGTTGTACAGACTAACTGCTTTGGGCATCTACTGTGGTGTACAGTATCCTCAAGATAAGAGAACACAGATCACAGACTGCATGCTATGGCAGGACTAGCCACTCGGTATAAAATATGGATCTAGACTAATGTTGCCTAAAAGGGCATAGGTAGTTACTTGTGATAAGTGGTAGTTACCTGTGATAAGTGGGTTGAGCACCCAGCCTACTCTGATCTATTCCTGCTAATGGTGGTAGGGGTATATGTGCAATAAGCTGCTGTCCAGCTGGTGTCTAGTTACCTGGGTTACCTGGGATAGCTTTGTTGAGTGAAAGCTGGACGTTGGACATAAGACCAACCAATCTGCTAAACATGAACCGAGAACTGCTATGCTTAATGTGGTTCACATGGTGTAGTAATTGTGAGAGAGAGGCTTCAGAAGGCAGTGAGGGATATCATCAGACTCAAGGCAATACAATAAGGCAGTATTCATAATCTCAGCATCTCAGCCTATGCCCACAGCAGGGTTGTGACAGTGAGGAAAAGAGTGCATTCAAACAACAGGACCTACTAGATAAAGCAGGACAGCATGAATTGGTGTTAATAATGCGTGACTTGAATGCACATATTGCGATAGACAGAACAGGATATACGAGGACTGCCTGGGTTCACATGGGTGGGGCAACAAGAATAAAGAAAGAGAAGCCAGCCTAGATGAAGGTAGAGTCCATGATTGCATGATCATCCCCAGTAGGCCCACAGCATAAAACCACTAGTTGCCACAATCAGCTGTAAGCAGTGGTCAGAGAAGGGTCTAAGGTCAACAGAGATGAGGCTAAAGACCTGGAAGTTGACTGGAGATAAATAAGGTAAGGAAAGCTGGAGGTGGAATGCAGAAGTCCAGGAAGTCATCAAAAGAAAGGAGTACAGGAAGAAGTGGGTGATAGAAAAGACTGACTAGGCTAGGAAGGACTACTGGTTGGCTAACAAAGAAGCTAAGAAAGAAGTTGCAATAGCAAAAAATAAGGCATCAGAGGTACTCTACCAACTTTTGGAAAGTGACTCAGTAAAAAGAAACTATATCAGGTTGCAAGGCAAAGACAGAAAGATAAAGAAGATAGTCAGACACCCTTCTTAAGGGATGTCAGCAACAACCAGCTCACCAGTCCACAGGACATCAAAGGCAGATGGAAGGAGTATTTCCAGCAGCTTCTGAATGAAGAGAACCCAAAGAAGCTGTACTGCCACAGAAATAGTCTACGATGAGAGAAGAGGAGGAGCCCACCATAGAAGAAGTGAGAACAGCACTAAGGAAAATGAAGTCAGGAAAACAGCAGGTTCAGATGAGGTCACAGCAGATATGATAAAGATGCTGGGTGAGATAGGGAAGAAATGGCTCCTGACGGTACTGATAGCAGTGTGGAATGAAAGGCATATCCCAGATGACTGGAGAATAAGCATACTCATGCCAGTGTACAAGAACTAATGGGACATCCACAACTGTGGGCAGTACAGAGGCATCAAACTCCTATCACATTGCATGAAAGTTCTGGAGAGGGTGATTGATAAATAGATACATGGAGATGAGCAGTTCAGATTCAGGTCAGGATGCAGCATAAATGGCCCAATGTTTGCAGTGAGACAGATACTTGCATATGACAAGGTCCCAAGAAAGCTGATCTGGGCAGTACTGCTGTGATTTTTAGTCCCAGAAATATTGATAGAATCAGTTTAGGCTATGTACAAGGACCAAATGACTCAAGTACGAACAGTGTTCAGCCTCATAGAGGGGTTCTGCTGTTCATACTGATGAAGGGCTACTTTAGCAAACAGGTTGGAGGGGCAGATCAACAAAGTTGATGTATGGAGATGATGCATTACATGCAGACCCTGATCTAGAACTTCAGCAAAGGATAGGGGAATGAAATGCAAAACTGAAGGCACATGGGATGAAACTAAGCACAGATAAGATGGGGGTAATGGCAGCAAATTGGGGAAATCAGAAGAAGCTGAGCATAGAGATAGAAGGGAAGATAGTGGAACAGGTAAACAGCTTCAAGTATCTGGGTGGGGTGGTTGAGGAGAAGGAAAGTCTGAATGAAGTGGTCAAATCTAGAATCAGAGGGGCTGTAGCCAACTAGTATAGAATGTCAGGTGTAGTCTTTGACAGAAGAATGCCAAAGAAGCTGAAAAGTAAGGTGTACAAGACAATGGTGCAAGTGCAACTATTACTACTGTATAGTACAGACACCTGGGCAGTAAAAGCAGAACAGTTGAAGAAGCTAGAGGTGATGGAAATGAAGTGCCTGAGAAGGGTGGTAGATGCACACTGTGGGACAGATGAAATGAGGACATAAGAACAGAAGCCAGAGTAGCTCCAATTGCAGAAAAGATCAAAGTGAACAGATTATGGTTGTTTGGACATATGCAGAAAAGCGGAAAATAATCTTGTGAGGAAGATTTGGGACAGAGAGGAAGAAGGTAAGAAGAGGCAAGGACATCCAGCAAAACAGGTGGAAGGATTGTGTTTAAGAAGATTTGCGACCGTCAGGCCTGAGTGTTGAAGAAGGCAGGAGTGTGGCACTGAATTGAGAGAGATGGCAACAGTTAACACAATACCTGATCCCATGTAGAAAAAAATGGGAAAAAGAGGGCTGCTGCTGATGATGAATTGTTTAACATTATTGGTCTCCAATTTTTTGTCTTTGTTTTTAGCCTTTTACCCTTATTTCTGAATATATTTAATAACACTGACACATACTTCTTTTCTTAATTCCCCCTTATCTGTCCACTCATTAAATTATTCTACAAATCCTTACTTCACTTTTCAATCAAACCTTTTTTATGTCTTCCATACTTTATCCCAGCTGCTCCTGACACAGAATCTTCCTTATACAATATTATAACATTGTCCACTCCACTTAGCATTGTTTCTTTAGGTAACTTCCTTGCATGACTTGAAAAAAATAGCATTCCAGATCATTTTATTTAAATTAAATTAATTAATATATATTTCCTTAATATACTTCTCTGTAATATACATAATCTTCTTCTGTTTAAAGTTTCTTATTCGCTTCTTAATCTTTTATTTCCCTCTTTAAAGAATATTCTTTTTTTACTGACCTTGCTAAAAGCATAATGCGTCTTCTCTTATTCCTTTAACATAATATTTCAGTTTATACAATAAATAACTTATTAAAAATGCATTTCTAATCTCAAAGACTGTTATATCATCATCCTCTGGAGAAGGTAGCATATTCTTGAGTAGACTATTACAGGTCTCTACATAGTTTTTCAGTTTACAAATGCATTTTCTTATACTGTTCTATAAATTCACCCAACTGTCAGTCCAAGACCTATAAAAAGGCTTCATTAATTCATAATACACCCATAACCATTTCATTTCTTTAACACCTTAACATAGACATTATTTTATGCCTTTCCCTTCTTTAGTGCTCCTAGCATCGTCTCAAATGTCCACCCAAGTACTTATTTCACATCTTCAGGTAAAATAAAATAGTAAGCTTCTGTTTTAAATTCTGCCCTTTTATAAATACACAGATCAAATTCACAGGGTCTTAAGTTCCTCCATTTCATGATATCCTTAATATTCTTAATATCATTTCCATTTGTTTTCATCTTCCTCATATCTTGGAATTAAGCTCTTTCATTATAATAATGGTCATATTAACCGAAACAAAAGGCATAATATTTTCAAATAGCCTCTCTCTATCTTTAATGTCTGTACAGACATAAAAGGTTATAAGTCTAAACACCATATGTCACCATCTAACACCAGTAACAAATAATCTATCTAGTCCATTCAAAACTTTAATATATTCTCTAAATAAAAAAGTACCCCTAAACACCTTTCAGTGACTAAGGTCCGAACTACCTGATGTCCCCATAATGTTTCTGTTTTCTTTCTGTTTTTTCTATTTCAGATATAAATTCTAACATCTTGTAAATATTCTTTAACTACATCCAAAATGTAAAATGCAATACCCAGCTATGTGCTGAACTGGTTGTGGATGCCACCAAACATACTCAACTGGAGGTAATAGCTAACCTGCTAGCTGACAGATTTGGAGCAGATTTCACCGCCATGTGTCGGCCAGTCATCCCCCGAAGTATACCTGCTACCATTCCTCAGCATATAATCTCTAGAGAGAAAGTCATCCCAGTGCTCTCTAGTGCCAAAAACATGGCATCAATGGGAACAGACAACATCCCAGGTTGCCTTTTAAACAGCTTAAAACATAACCTAGCAGATTCCCTTGGATCCCTGTTTAACCACAGCCCATGAACTGGCTATAATCCAGTGGAATGGAGGACAGAAACTTTAATCACTATGCACAAAGGGGGACCATCAACCATCCCTGGAAATTATAGGCCAATAAGCTTGACTAGCTTCATCTGCAAGGCCATGAAAAGAATCATTATGGAACATATTAACAAGGACATAGGTAATCTCCAAACTCTGGACCTAGCCCAGTTCAGATTCGTTAAAGGTATATCATGCCTGTTAAACATGGTTGACTACTTTGAGAAGGCTGTCTTCTATAAAGGCTGTCTTCTAAACAGGCTAAAACCTGAGCTAGCATCACCACAAAGTACCCTTTTCAGTCATAGCCTGACTACAGGCTTTGTTCCTGTGGAATGGAGAACAGCTACAGTTATTTCCCTCTGCAAAGGTGGCCTAGCAACAGACCTGGGGAATTACAGACCCATAAGCCTGATCGACCACATCTGTAAGGTCATGGAATGTATCATTATGGACCTCATAAATAAAGACATAGGTGACCTCCAAAGCCTGGATGCTACCCAATTCAGCTGCATGAAGGGCAGATCCTGCCTGTTAAATCTGGTGGATTTCTTTGAAAGTGTGACCAAGGCCATTGATGAGTGCATATCTGTGAACACAGCATACCATGACTTGGTGAAGGCTTTTGACCCAATCCCACATTCGGGCATTAATGATAAACTTATCAAATTGAATGTGAACCCCTTCATTGTAAGATGGATTGCCAACTGGCCCACAAACCGGACACACATTATCAAAGTGGGTGACTCCACATTAACCAGCAGACCTGTTGCCAGCATGGTGTCACAGGGGTAAGTGCTGGGCCCCCTATTGTTTGGTATATACTTCCCAGAAGTCCAGCTCAAAACTAAAGAGTTTTGGCTGACCAAGTTTGCACATGACTGCAAACTAGGTGGAATCAGTGAATTCCCAAATGATGTCAGTATACTCCAGGAGGGTCACACACAGACCATCCGCTGGTGTATTACTCACAGTCTCAAACTGAATGCAAAGAAATGTATCATCATTCCCTTCAGTAACAAACAATGTCCCTTCACACTATCGAATTAATAACAATACCCAAAGTACTGATAAAGTGGTAAGGGTCCTGGGATCACAGGTTGACCGTGACCTTAACTTTGACCGCCACGTGTCTACCATTGTAACCAAAGCTTTCCATGTAGCTCACTTGATTAGTAAAGACATCACCTCGAGAGAAAAAGACGTTATAACCCCTATACCTGGCACTTATCTGGCCCATAATTGAGCATAGCGCCCCATTTGGTATGCACCATACTAAGCACCTACAGCAATTAGAGAGACTTCAGAGGTTTTTAGCAAAGAAGATCAAGGGCCTCCAGCATGTGCTTACATGGACTGACTAAAATCCCTATCACTATACTCCATATCATTTAGACTTCATATGGGAGACTTATGCCTGGCCTATAGAACAACCCAAGGCCCAGACATAATGAACTTACTGCATATCTAGAAATCAAATGGGTCTAGGGATACCCATTCCAGGGACTTAAATATGGCCTGCAACTTAAATAGGGTATGCTGGAGGGACAGATTTCTCTCCCAGAGACTGCCACATATTTGGAACAGACTACCAATCCATGTGAAACAGAGCACATCTATGACACTGTTAAAGAGGAACATGGATGAATGCATGGGTCACCATACATTCTTACTGGGGATAGTGCCCACAACCCTCCTGGACATGGGCAGTCCTCACTAAATGCAATCTTGGGTATTGACTAGTACTTCTGCTGTATTACATTAGGTTGAGACAACTGGACTTAAAATGACCTCTAGATTGAGAGCCTAGTAATCTCCTATGATACTAAAGTCACCAAGGTCCTGGACAAGGGAAAGAAAGTGCATACAACCTTGACCTATCCAAGGCATTTGATACAATCCTCCAGTCAGGTATTACAGACAAACTCTCCCAATTGGGAATTAACCCCTACATTACCAGATGGGTAGCCAACTGGTTCACTTACAGGACACATACTGTCAAAGTGGTGGACTTCACCTCTAGCAAAGGTCCACTCACCAGTGGCATACCACAGGGTTCTTTGCTGGCCCACTTACTGTTTGGAATTTATTTCTCAGAAGTCCAGGTAAACTTGGATGGCCTGCGGCAGACCAAGTTTGTTGATGATTGCAAATTGGGAGCAATCATCGTGTCCCCCATTGATGTTAATATGTTGCAGACAGAGTTAACACAGACAAAAGATTGGTGCCAAAGCCACAGATTAAAGCTGAATGCAAAAAAATGCACTATTATTCCCTTTGAGAAAGCTGAAATCCATGCTAATTACATTATAGACAGCACCCCCTAACTGTACACCCAGTGGTACATGATCTGGGTACTCAGGTTGATAGCAACCTGAACTTTGGCCACCACATAGCCACAGTAGTAAGGAAATTCTTCTATGTGGCACATCTTATAAGTAAAGGCTTCACAACTAGAACTAAGGAAGTTATAATTCCATTATACTTGGCCCTCATCATATCAATAATTGAGTACAATGCTCCATTTTGCATGTACCTCACCAGCCACCTGCAACAACTGGAGACACCACAGATGTTTCTCAGCAAGAAAATACAGGGTGTATAAAACAAATTTTAACATGGAAAGACTGAAAGCTCTGTCACTATTATTCGGTCTCCTACAGGTTGCTAATTGGTGACCTGTGTCTGGCTTACAGGGCGATCTCTGACCTGGCCTTGATGGAAATGCTACACATTTGTAAATCAAACTGCACTAGAGTCACTCTTTCCAGGGATTTTAACCTACCTCTGACTTGAACAGGTCATGCTGGAGAGATAGATACATCTCCCAGAGACTGCCCTTCTCTGAATCAAGCTTCCAATTCATGTGAAACAGAGCACCTCCATGACCCTCTTCAAATGCAACCTAAATCAATAGATGTGTGACTGCAAATTTACTCCTAGGTTGGCACTCATGTCCTTCCTGGATAGAAGAAGCAGGCGTTAACTACCAAAGATCCTTACCTCTAAGAATTTCACTCACCTACCACAGACAAGTGGGGTAACTCAGGATAAATATGACTAGGCTTGTAAGGGCGCTAAGGCTGTTAGGCTAGTAACTTTCTATGAACCTATGAACCTATGAAACAAAAAAATATCTGCCTTCATATTTTTACACCACTCATTAACAATTATTCTGATTATATTAATTAAACTCTTTACATTAATTCAGATTAACCTAACATTACTTCTTTCTTTCCTTTTTATCCTTTGCTGGCAAATTTATTTAATTTTGTTTTTTTTTTTTACTTTTAACCTTTCACAAATAGATTTTTTACTTTTTTCAAAAGCTTACTTTTTTTCTCCTATATTTGCCACACTTCACACACTCTTCTAAACTATTTTGTCCCTTTTTGCCCATTTTGACTCAGCTCATTAACATCTGTCTGTTTATTCACCATGTCCTTCTGGATAACATTTTTCTCATTTATACTAGCACTATCAACATTTTCTAACTTATTTCTACTTGCATACTTCATTCAGGTTTCTCCCTTTCTTTACACTCAGACCAAAGATGTCCTGAAATTCCATATACTCTACAATCTTTCCCACATTTCCTCATGATATGGCATTTTAGCTCACCTTGACTCTGTTACATTTTTTACATTCATTAATGAGATGTTTTTTACTCGCACAAAAAAAATGCAGGTTTTTGACTGTCATCTTAATGTTCCACTGACCCTATCCACAAAAATTACTGTTGGTAAATATTGCACAACCAAAGAAGAGATGCAGGAGTGAACAAACAATGCAAAAAAACACATAAGGTTCACTCTGGAGACCAAATAAGGGTATGAGACCCAAAAAGGTGCGAGCAACAGTCCAATAAAATAGTAAATCGTGACCATAAATGATGAAAATCTACAATTTTCATCATTTATGGTCACGATTTACTATTTTATTGGACTGTTGCTTGCACCTGGGTCTCATACTATTTGGTCTCCGGAGTGGAATATTGCACAACCCCATTTTTCATTTTCAAGATAACATTCACTTTTCTTGCACCATTCAACACATTTATTTCATCTCTAGTCTTATTAATCTCACTTACATTATCACACAGCTTTTGCAAACACATTTTACACTATCTTTTTCACTATTATCAGCCTTAAATTGCATTTTTTTTGCTTTCAGTCTCACACTTACACCAGAAAAAAACATGAGAAATCCTTTCCTTTTTGTCACAAATTTCTGAAACCTTTTCTATCAAAGTCTCTAATTCGAACATGGCATCACAACATTGTTCATTCCATAAATGCATAAAGGATCTAACATACTTTGTTCCAAATTGTTCCAATTGCATTTTTTTTGCTTCAATCTCACACTTAAACCAGAAAAAAACATGAGAAATCCTTTCCTTTTTGTCACAAATTTCTGAAACCTTTTCTATCAAAGTCTCTAATTCGAACATGGCATCACAACATTGTTCATTCCATAAATGCATAAAGGATCTAACATACTTTGTTCCAAAACCTGAAGGCACAACATTGTCCCACACAAAATATCTGTCTATTGCACAGTCCCTTTTTATTTGTATCCTAACCATCATCTCATTCTTTTAAACTAGAAAGTACTTTTTTCTTTTTTAGTAACTTCTATTATAGCTGTATAGGATTTCTTTTTCACACCTTCTTTTTCAGTATCATCAATGATACGTTTACATACTGTAAAATCTTACCTCCTCTTTGAACATATTTTTTGCTATTTCTGCCATTGATATTTCCTTACCGACTCCTGGATCCTCTTTCTCTAGTAGATTTATCAGTTGAGTGCCTGAATTGACTTCTTTATTTATTATTATTATTAATATTATTATTATTATTATTATTATTATTTCTTCTCCTGAACATTCTAGTACATCAGTCTGCAAAGACCCAGCTAAACACTGGTCATTTGTAAATCCATCATTACAATTAACTGCAGAGCAAAGTCCACTACATTCTCCACTTTCCACAAAATTACATTTTACCTTCATGCTATCACTATCCACAGGCACAGTTCCTTACTCCATTGTGCTGCTCCTCCTAACAGCCATCATGCTAGGAATAAAAACGCAATATGCATGATCACAAAAAAAGCAGGGTTTTCTATCACTGAACACACTTTAACGGAAGTGCTTTCACTGAAAAAGCACTTTCGCTAAAGTGTGTTAAAACAAAAAAAATAAATCTACTTTTACGCAGGGGGCAAGCCCTTCTGCACCCCACACCCTCCAACTTTAATATTCTCACTCTGAGATCGCACTACAGTGGGGAAAAGGGAATTATCCCTTATCCGCATCATAGTACGACTGGCACAACAGGCATATTTACACAAAAATCCTGCTTCGGTGAAAAGCATTTTCACGTAATTATGCCCACCCATTCGCGATTTGGTAAAAAGTGTGTTCATGCAAGAGTCCTAGACCGATATATATATATATATTTATATATATATATATATATATATATATATATATATATATATGTGTATATGTATATATATATATATATATATATATATATATATATATATATATATATATATATATATATATATTTATATAAATATATATATATATATATATTTTATATATATATATATATATATATATATATATATTTAAATATAATATATATATATATATATATATACATACATACAAGGACACATTATGTACATATTTATAATTATGTATATACTTAACACAATTCTGTTTTCATTCATATCAGTGAACATTCTCCCCACCCTTTTTTTCCACAACCAAAAGTGTATTGTCTTTAGAATCTCTGCCAGAAACCATTTACCACTGAACTTAATTTCATTCATTCTTTCAGTCCATAATTTCCATAAAATGCAAAATATAATTCTATCAATTTTCTTTTTTTCTTTTTGTTTTTTATTACATCATAAAAATCATATTCAATCATGTCCATATTAATCTATTCTCTTTTGTAAAACTTTCCAACATTTTATAATTACAAATTTCTTCCCACAATTTTATAACTCTTTCACATGTTCTGTAGTTTTAAATTCATCACATTTTGTAAGACATATTTGCCTTAACAGGCAAGTTACTTATTGATAATCTCTATAAAAAGTCCTTACATTCATGTAAATTATTAAACAATTTATATTTTGTTAACATTGCTTTCTTTTTTCTTATTTCTAAATGCTTCCAAGGATCAATATAATTATATACTGATTCATAATATTTATATACCATTCCTTTCTGAGTTTTTTTCAGTCATATTCAATTTCCATAATAAGATTTTATTCTGATATTCTTTTATCTCTTCATTCATAATTCTGTTAAATCTTTTTCCTATTAACATTTTCCCCAAAACATTGATATTTTTAGTATGATATGGATTCTATCAGACTTTTACATTATTTCATATAACCTGCTAAAACTGTGTGTAAATTTAATGATGCAGTATGCACGATAGGGTTTATCAGACCCAATCCTCCCTGTTTTTCTACAATGTACAAAACATCTCTTTTGACTGGGTTTAGTCTTGATCCCGATTTGAAGGCAAATATGACATACATTATCTCTTTTGCATATTGTGATGATATCATGCATGTATTGTCTAAATAGGCTAGTTTACCTATTATGACATAATTTTTAAATACACTTTCTTTCTATATGCTAATCTATGTCTTCCAACAATTTCACATATATTTTATTTCTTGCACTAATTTCTCACATTGCTTTCTTTTGACAACACTTGAATCAAAAAACTATTCCAAATAAATCTATAGATTCATTAAATTTTACATTGCTTATTTTTCCTTTAATTCCACAACCCTTACTTTTCTCATCATTTACACTTAAACCAATCTTCTTTAACATTTTATTAATTTTTTTATTTATTTTTGCAATCCCTTCTTTGTTTCTTGTTATTAACACAATGTCATCTGCATATGTATACATTATAGGTAACTGTACTTCATTCACTATCATATATTCTGTGTTATATGTCATTTGATTGAGCTTAGTCACTATTGCGTTCATAACTGGATCAAAACCATGCTGCTATATGGACATCCCTGTCTTATTATACATTCTGTTTTTATTTCTTCACTTATCCATACATTCACATTTAATTTAACATTATTTCTTTCATACACTGACTTGTATTATTTTTTTACTTATATTATATGCTACAGCAGAGCTAGTAAGGGTGATGGCTAGAAAGGTGCTTGGTATGACATCTAGACAGAGGAAGGATGACAAGGAGACATGGTGGTAGAATGAGGAAGTACAGGAGAGTATACAGAGAAAGAGGTTGGCAAAAAAGAAGTGGGTTTGTCAGAGAGATGAAGAAAGTAGACAGGAGTATAAGGAGATGAGGTGCATGGCAAAGAGAGAGGTAGTGAAGGCTGAGGATAAGGCATATGAAGAGTTATATGAAAGCTTGGACAATAAGGAGGGAGAAAAGGAAATGTACCGATTGGCTAGACAGAGGGACCAAGCTAGGAAAGATGTGCAGCAGGTAAAGGTGATAAAGGATAATGAGGGAAACATACTTACAAGTGAGGAAAGTGTGTTGAGCAGATGGAAAGAGTACTTTGAGGGGTTGATGAATGAAGAGATTGAGAGGGAGAGAAGGTTGGATGATGTGCGGATAGTGAATCATGAAGTGCAGTGGATTAGCAAGGAGTAAGTAAGGATAGCTATGAAGAGGATGAAGAATGGAAAGACTGTTGGTCCAGATGACATACCTGTGGAAATGGAGGTGTTTAGGTGAAATAGCAGTGGAGTTTTTAACCAGATTGTTTAATGAAATCTTGGAAAGTGAGAGGATGGCTGAGGAATGGAGAAAAAGTGTTTTGGTACCGATTTTTAAGAATAAGGGTGATGTGCAGAGCTGTAGTAGCTACAGAGGGATTAAACTGATCAGTCACAGCATGATGGTATTGGAAAATAGTGGAAGCTAGGTTAAGAAGGGACATGATGCTTAGTGATCAGCAGTAAGGTTTCATGCCAGGAAAGAGCACTACAGATGCGATGTTTGCTCTGAGAGTGTTGATGGAGAAGTACAGATTC
>NC_056739.1:1762304862-1762352362 GCF_019279795.1 Protopterus annectens
CAGAGTGCAGTCAGGGGTTTTAGAAAGGGACATACAGTAAGTGTACACTACTGAGAGATGCCCGTGGGACAGACAGAAACAGAGTGTAGTCAGGGGTTTTAGAAAGGTACATGCAGTAAGTGCACACTACTGAGGGATGCCCGTGGGACACACAGAAACAGAGTGTAGTCGGGGGTTTTAGAAAGGGACATACAGTAAGTGCACACTACTGAGGGAAGCCCATGGGAAACACAGAAACAGAGAGCAGTCAGGGGTTTTAGAAAGGGACATGCAGTAAGTGCACACCACTGAGGGATGCCCGTGGGACACACAGAAACAGAGTGCAGTCAGGGGTTGAAAGGACATGCAAGTGCACACTACTGAGGGATGTCTGTGATCACACAGAAATAGAAATGTAATGGGGGTTTGAAAGGGACATAGCAAGTGCACACTACTGAGGGATGTCTGTGGGACACACAGAACAGAGTGCACAGGGGTTAAAAGGACAGTAAGTGCACACACTACTGAGGGATGCCCAGGACACAGAAACAGAATGTAGTCAGGGGTTTTAGAGTGACATGCAGTAAGTGCACACTACTGAGGGATGCCCGTGGGACACACAGAAACAGAGTGTAGTCAGGGGTTTTAGAAAGGACATGCAGGCGTACTACTGAGGGATGCCCGGGACACATACAGAAACAGAGTGCAGTCAGGGGTTAGGTGCAGTGGTGCAAGTGCACATCACTGAGGGATGCCTGTGACACACAGAAACAGAATGTAGTCAGGGGTTTTAGAAAGGGATGCAGTAAGTGCACACTACTGAGAATGCCTGGGATACACAGAAACAGAGAGGCATTGTGGGGTTAGAAAGCGACATGTACTAAGTGCACATTACTGAGGGATGCCCGTGGGACACACAGAAACAGAGTGTAGTCAGGGGGTTTTAGAAAGGGACATGCAGTGGTGCACACTACTGAGGATGCCTATGGACACACAGAAACAGAGTGTAGTCAGGGGTTTTAGAAAGGGAGATGCAGTAAGTGCACACCACTGAGGAATGCCTGGGACACACAGAAACAGAGAGTAGTCAGGGGGTTCAGTAGGACATGGTAAGTGCACACCACTGAGGGATGCCTGGGGACAGACAAAAACAGATTGTGAAATAGGGGTTTTAGAAAGGGACATGCAAGTGCACACTAGAGGGATGGGTCTGTGGGACACACAGAAACAGAGTGTAGTCAGGGGGTTTTAGAAAGGACATGCAGGCACCACTGAGGGATGCCTGGGACACACAGAAACAGAGTGAAGTTGTGGGGGTTTGAAAAGGGACATGCAGTAAGTGCACACCACTGAGGGATGCCCGTGGGGCCACAGAAACAGAGGTAGTCAGGGGTTTTAGAAAGGGATATGCAGTAAGTGCACACCACTGAGGGATTCGTGATTACAGAACAGAGGAAGTCAGGGGTTTTAGAAAGGGACATGCAGGTGCACACCACTGAGGGATGCCCATGGGACACACAGAAACAGAGTATAGTGGGGGTTCTTTAGTGACATGCAGTAAGCACACCACTGGAGGGATGCCCATGGGACACACAGAAACAGAGTATAGTGGGTTTAGGAAAGGACATGCAGTAAGTGCACACTGAGGGATGCCCGTGACACACAGAAACAGAGGAAGTCAGTTTTAGAAAGGACAGGCAGTAAGTGCACACCACTGAGGGATGCCTATGGGACACATAGAAACAGAGTATAGTGGGGGCTCTGAGGACATGCAGTATGCACACTGAGGGATGCTCATGGGACACATAGAAACAGAGGTAGTCAGGGGTTTTAGAAAGAACATGGTAAGTGCACACTACTGAGGGATGCCTATGGGACACACAGAAACAGAGTGTAGTCAGGGTTTTAGAAAGTGACATGCAGTAAGTGCACACTATAGAGGGATACCTGTGGGGCAGACAGAAACAGAGTAAAATAGGCAGAGGTTTTAGTATTTAAAGATGGTGCCATACAGCTCAGGTGAGGAATAATAAGTAAACTCAAGAGGAAGAGGAGTGGAATAGACATGATTGACAAAAAGGAAGCTTACAATAAGATTATGTTAGAGACTGAGAGAAAGGGGCTAAGAGCCAGGGCTTGGAGAAAGCTGTGAGAAAAACAGGTTTTGACAGGGAACACTAGAATAATGTTAGAGAACTAGAAAAGGGGGGGGCTATGGACCAGGACTTGAGAAACCTGTGAGAAGAGAAAACAATCAACCAGCCTCCAGGTCAGTACCTAAAGTGTCTGCTTCAGTGAATTCAACAGCAGATTTAGTAGAGCATCGAAGTAGAATATAAAATAAATGCAAACTTTGGGGAAACTGTATATACTTTGTTACAATAAACGGGATGAATAAAATATAAGAATATAAACTAAAATGTGATATACATGATAAAATATAAATATAAATAAAATAAAGCTTGGGAAATTGTATATATTTGTTAGCAATAAACTGGAAAATAAAATATAAGAATATGAAAGAAATGTGATATAAGATAAATAAAATATAAGAATATAAAAATAAATGCAAAGCTTAGAAACTGTATTATTTGTTACAATAAACAGAAGAATAAAATATAAGAATATAAACGAAATCTGGTATACATGATAAATAAAAATATAAGAATATAAAATAGAATGCAAATCCTTGGAAAATGTATATATTTGTTACACTAAGGGAGAATCAAATATAAGAATATAAACGAAATGTGATATACATGATAAATAAAGATAAGAATATAAAATAATGTAAAGCTTTGGAAATGTATATATTTGTTACAGTAATGGAGAAAAAGGGTGGGTCCAGAAAAGTACAGCAGAAGAATCCGTAGGAGGAGAGAAGATTATAATAGACCCACACTGCTCACAGTCCGTTGATAAAAGTAGAACTTGCAGTGGTTTTGGACAAAAGGGTCTGCCTCTGTGTTCTTGTATGCAGGTGTTGTTTCAGGTTTTTTGTTTTTTGTTTTTTCGACCGTTGAATATGTTTATAGTTGCACACTACTGAGGGATGCCTGGGACAGACAGAAACAGAGTAGTCAGGCAGAGGTTTAGTATAAGTTCATCAGTAGCAAGGATGCTAAACATGCAGTTGAACAAGCAGAACTGCCAATGAGTCACACTTTGCAACAGGCGTCAAACTAAAAGTAATCACATTATGTTCCTGTGCCCATATTCCTTTAATCACATTATGTTCCTGTGCCCATATTCCCTTTAATCACATTATGTTCCTGTGCCCATATTCCTTTAATCACTTTATGTTCCTGTGCCCATATTCCTTTAATCACATTATGTTCCTGTGCCCATATTCCTTTAATCACATTATGTTCCTGTGCCCATATTCCTTTAATCACATTATGTTCCTGTGCCCATATTCCTTTAATCACATTATGTTCCTGTGCCCATATTCCTTTAATCACATTATGTTCCTGTGCCCATATTCCTTTAATCACATTATGTTCCTTTGCCATATTCCTTTAATCACATAATGTTCCTGTGCCAATATTCCTTTAATCACATTATGTTCCTGTGCCCATATTCCTTTAATCACATTATGTTCCTGTGCCCATATTCCCTTTAATCACATTATGTTCCTGTGCCCATATTCCTTTAATCACATTATGTTCCTGTGCCCATATTCCTTTAATCACATTATGTTCCTGTGCCCATATTCCTTTAATCACATTATGTTCCTGTGCCCATATTCCCTTTAATCACATTATGTTCCTGTGCCCATATTCCTTTAATCACATTATGTTCCTGTGCCCATATTCCTTTAATCACATTATGTTCCTGTGCCCATATTCCTTTAATCACATTATGTTCCTGTGCCCATATTCCTTTAATCACATTATGTTCCTGTGCCCATATTCCTTTAATCACATTATGTTCCTGTGCCCATATTCCTTTAATCACATTATGTTCCTGTGCCCATATTCCTTTAATCACATTATGTTCCTGTGCCCATATTCCTTTAATCACATTATGTTCCTGTGCCCATATTCCCTTTAATCACATTATGTTCCTGTGCCCATATTCCTTTAATCACATTATGTTCCTGTGCCCATATTCCTTTAATCACATTATGTTCCTGTGCCCATATTCCCTTTAATCACATTATGTTCCTGTGCCCATATTCCTTTAATCACATTATGTTCCTGTGCCCATATTCCTTTAATCACATTATGTTCCTGTGCCCATATTCCTTTAATCACATTATGTTCCAGTGCCCATATTCCTTTAATCACATTATGTTCCTGTGCCCATATTCCTTTAATCAGATTATGTTCCTGTGCCCATATTCCTTTAATCACATTATGTTCCTGTGCCCATATTCCTTTAATCACATTATGTTCCTGTGCCCATATTCCTTTAATCACATTATGTTCCTGTGCCCATATTCCTTTAATCACATTATGTTCCTGTGCCCATATTCCTTTAATCACATTATGTTCCTGTGCCCATATTCCTTTAATCACATTATGTTCCTGTGCCCATATTCCTTTAATCACATTATGTTCCTGTGCCCATATTCCTTTAATCACATTATGTTCCTGTGCCCATATTCCCTTTAATCACATTATGTTCCTGTGCCCATATTCCTTTAATCACATTATGTTCCTGTGCCCATATTCCTTTAATCACATTATGTTCCTGTGCCCATATTCCTTTAATCACATTATGTTCCTGTTCCCATATTCCTTTAATCACATTATGTTCCTGTGCCCATATTCCTTTAATCACATTATGTTCCTGTGCCCATATTCCTTTAATCACATTATGTTCCTGTGCCCATATTCCTTTAATCACATTATGTTCCTGTGCCCATATTCATTTTAATCACATTATGTGCCTGTTCCCATCTTCCTTTAATCACATTATGTGCCTGTTCCCATCTTCCTTTAATCACATTATGTGCCTGTTCCCATATTCCTTTAATCACATTATATTCTTGTGCCCATATTCCTTTAATCACATTATGTTCCTGTGCCCATATTCCTTTAATCACATTATGTTCCTGTGCCCATATTCCTTTAATCACATTATGTTCCTGTGCCCATATTCCTTTAATCACATTATGTTCCTGTGCCCATATTCCTTTAATCACATTATGTTCCTGTGCCCATATTCCTTTAATCACATTATGTTCCTGTGCCCATATTCCTTTAATCACATTATGTTCCTGTGCCCATATTCCTTTAATCACATTATGTTCCTGTGCCCATATTCCTTTAATCACATTATGTTCCTGTGCCCATATTCCTTTAATCACATTATGTTCCTGTGCCCATATTCCTTTAATCACATTATGTTCCTGTGCCCATATTCCTTTAATCACATTATGTTCCTGTGCCCATATTCCTTTAATCACATTATGTTCCTGTGCCCATATTCCTTTAATCACATTATGTTCTGTGCCCATATTCCTTTAATCACATTATGTTCCTGTGCCCATATTCCTTTAATCACATTATGTTCCTGTGCCCATATTCCTTTAATCACATTATGTTCCTGTGCCCATATTCCTTTAATCACATTATGTTCCTGTGCCCATATTCCTTTAATCACATTATGTTCCAGTGCCCATATTCCTTTAATCACATTATGTTCCAGTGCCCATATTCCTTTAATGACATTATGTTCCTCTGATATTCCTTTAATCACATTATGTTCCTGTGCCCATATTCCTTTAATCACATTATGTTCCTGTGCCCATATTCCTTTAATCACATTATGTTCCTGTGCCCATATTCCTTTAATCACATTATGTTCCTGTGCCCATATTCCTTTAATCACATTATGTTCCTGTGCCCATATTCCTTTAATCACATTATGTTCCTGTGCCCATATTCCTTTAATCACATTATGTTCCTGTGCCCATATTCCTTTAATCACATTATGTTCCTGTGCCCATATTCCTTTAATCACATTATGTTCCTGTGCCCATATTCCTTTAATCACATTATGTTCCTGTGCCCATATTCCTTTAATCACATTATGTTCCTGTGCCCATATTCCTTTAATCACATTATGTTCCTGTGCCCATATTCCTTTAATCACATTATGTTCCTGTGCCCATATTTCCTTTAATCACATTATGTTCCTGTGCCCATATTCCTTTAATCACATTATGTTCCTGTGCCCATATTCCTTTAATCACATTATGTTCCTGTGCCCATATTCCTTTAATCACATTATGTTCCTGTGCCCATATTCCTTTAATCACATTATGTTCCTGTGCCCATATTCCTTTAATCACATTATGTTCCTGTGCCCATATTCCTTTAATCACATTATGTTCCTGTGCCCATATTCCTTTAATCACATTATGTTCCTGTGCCCATATTCCTTTAATCACATTATGTTCCTGTGCCCATATTCCTTTAATCACATTATGTTCCTGTGCCCATATTCCTTTAATCACATTATGTTCCTGTGCCAATATTCCTTTAATCACTTTATGTTCCTGTGCCCATATTCCTTTAATCACATTATGTTCCTGTGCCCATATTCCTTTAATCACATTATGTTCCTGTGCCCATATTCCCTTTAATCACATTATGTTCCTGTGCCCATATTCCTTTAATCACATTATGTTCCTGTGCCCATATTCCTTTAATCACATTATGTTCCTGTGCCCATATCCCTTTAATCACATTATGTTCCTGTGCCCATATTCCTTTAATCACATTATGTTCCTGTGCCCATATTCCTTTAATCACATTATGTTCCTGTGCCCATATTCCTTTAATCACATTATGTTCCTGTGCCCATATTCCTTTAATCACATTATGTTCCTGTGCCCATATTCCTTTAATCACATTATGTTCCTGTGCCCATATTCCTTTAATCACATTATGTTCCTGTGCCCATATTCCTTTAATCACATTATGTTCCTGTGCCCATATTCCCTTTAATCACATTATGTTCCTGTGCCCATATTCCTTTAATCACATTATGTTCCTGTGCCCATATTCCTTTAATCACATTATGTTCCTGTGCCCATATTCCTTTAATCACATTATGTTCCTGTGCCCATATTCCTTTAATCACATTATGTTCCTGTGCCCATATTCCTTTAATCATATTATGTTCCTGTGCCCATATTCCTTTAATCACTTTATGTTCCTGTGCCCATATTCCTTTAATCACTTTATGTTCCTGTGCCCATATTCCTTTAATCACATCATGTTCCTGTGCCCATATTCCTTTAATCACATTATGTTCCTGTGCCCATATTCCTTTAATCACATTATGTTCCTGTGCCCATATTCCTTTAATCACATTATGTTCCTGTGCCCATATTCCTTTAATCACATTATGTTCCTGTGCCCATATTCCTTTAATCACATTATGTTCCTGTGCCCATATTCCTTTAATCACATTATGTTCCTGTGCCCATATTCCCTTTAATCACATTATGTTCCTGTGCCCATATTCCTTTAATCACATTATGTTCCTGTGCCCATATTCCTTTAATCACATTATGTTCCTGTGCCCATATTCCTTTAATCACATTATGTTCCTGTGCCCATATTCCTTTAATCACATTATGTTCCTGTGCCCATATTCCTTTAATCACATTATGTTCCTGTGCCCATATTCCTTTAATCACATTATGTTCCTGTGCCCATATTCCCTTTAATCACATTATGTTCCTGTGCCCATATTCCTTTAATCACATTATGTTCCTGTGCCCATATTCCTTTAATCACATTATGTTCCTGTGCCCATATTCCTTTAATCACATTATGTTCCTGTGCCCATATTCCTTTAATCACATTATGTTCCTGTGCCCATATTCCTTTAATCACATTATGTTCCTGTGCCCATATTCCTTTAATCACATTATGTTCCTGTGCCCATATTCCTTTAATCACATTATGTTCCTGTGCCCATATTCCTTTAATCACATTATGTTCCTGTGCCCATATTCCTTTAATCACATTATGTTCCTGTGCCCATATTCCCTTTAATCACATTATGTTCCTGTGCCCATATTCCCTTTAATCACATTATGTTCCTGTGCCCATATTCCTTTAATCACATTATGTTCCTGTGCCCATATTCCCTTTAATCACATTATGTTCCTGTGCCCATATTCCTTTAATCACATTATGTTCCTGTGCCCATATTCCTTTAATCACATTATGTTCCTGTGCCCATATTCCTTTAATCACATTATGTTCCTGTGCCCATATTCCTTTAATCACATTATGTTCCTGTGCCCATATTCCTTTAATCACATTATGTTCCTGTGCCCATATTCCTTTAATCACATTATGTTCCTGTGCCCATATTCCTTTAATCACATTATGTTCCTGTGCCCATATTCCTTTAATCACATTATGTTCCTTTGCCCATATTCCTTTAATCACATTATGTTCCTGTGCCCATATTCCTTTAATCACATTATGTTCCTGTGCCCATATTCCTTTAATCACATTATGTTCCTGTGCCCATATTCCTTTAATCACATTATGTTCCTGTGCCCATATTCCTTTAATCACATTATGTTCCTGTGCCCATATTCCTTTAATCACATTATGTTCCTGTGCCCATATTCCTTTAATCACATTATGTTCCTGTGCCCATATTCCTTTAATCACATTATGTTCCTGTGCCCATATTCCTTTTAATCACATTATGTTCCTGTGCCCATATTCCTTTAATCACATTATGTTCCTGTGCCCATATTCCTTTTAATCACATTATGTTCCTGTGCCCATATTCCTTTAATCACATTATGTTCCTGTGCCCATATTCCCTTTAATCACATTATGTTCCTGTGCCCATATTCCTTTAATCACATTATGTTCCTGTGCCCATATTCCCTTTAATCACATTATGTTCCTGTGCCCATATTCCTTTAATCACATTATGTTCCTGTGCCCATATTCCTTTAATCACATTATGTTCCTGTGCCCATATTCCTTTAATCACATTATGTTCCTGTGCCCATATTCCCTTTAATCACATTATGTTCCTGTGCCCATATTCCTTTAATCACATTATGTTCCTGTGCCCATATTCCTTTAATCACATTATGTTCCTGTGCCCATATTCCTTTAATCACATTATGTTCCTGTGCCCATATTCCCTTTAATCACATTATGTTCCTGTGCCCATATTCCTTTAATCACATTATGTTCCTGTGCCCATATTCCTTTAATCACATTATGTTCCTGTGCCCATATTCCTTTAATCACATTATGTTCCTGTGCCCATATTCCTTTAATCACATTATGTTCCTGTGCCCATATTCCTTTAATCACATTATGTTCCTGTGCCCATATTCCCTTTAATCACATTATGTTCCTGTGCCCATATTCCTTTAATCACATTATGTTCCTGTGCCCATATTCCTTTAATCACATTATGTTCCTGTGCCCATATTCCTTTAATCACATTATGTTCCTGTGATGATATTCCTTTAATCACATTATGTTCCTGTGCCCATATTCCTTTAATTGCATTATGTTCCTGTGCCCATATTCCTTTAATCACATTATGTTCCTGTGCCCATATTCCCTTTAATCACATTATGTTCCTGTGCCCATATTCCTTTAATCACATTATGTTCCTGTGCCTATATTCCTTTAATCACATTATGTTCCTGTGATGATATTCCTTTAATCACATTATGTTCCTGTGCCCATATTCCTTTAATCACATTATGTTCCTGTGCCCATATTCCTTTAATCACATTATGTTCCTGTGCCTATATTCCTTTAATCATATTTTGTTCCTGTGATGATATTCCTTTAATCACATTATGTTCCTGTGCCCATATTCCTTTAATCACATTATGTTCCTGTGCCCATATTCCCTTTAATCACATTACATTCCTGTGCCCATATTCCCTTTAATCACATTATGTTCCTGTGCCCATATTCCTTTAATCACATTATGTTCCTGTGCCCATATTCCCTTTAATCACATTATGTTCCTGTGATGATATTCCTTTAATCACATTATGTTCCTGTGCCCATATTCCCTTTAATCACATTATGTTCCTGTGCCCATATTCCCTTTAATCACATTATGTTCCTGTGCCCATATTCCTTTAATCGCATTATGTTCCTGTGCCCATATTCCTTTAATCACATTCCTGAGCCCATATTTCACTATAGTGTTAAAACATGTGTACCAGAATAATGTTTTAAAAACAACTTTATTCAATAGGTCACAACTTGCAGCCCTTTTAAGCAAAAGACTGCTTTCAATCTTTGTAGATCCTACCCTTTTTTACAGGAGCTTGACCTCTCCAATCTTCCTTTTGTTATAAATGTGCAGATTGTTTCTCCGATATATATTCTACTTTTCATTTTTTTTTTAAAGTGTTTGCCGATATGCACTCCTCTAACTATTTTACTTTTTTTTCTGATTTGATCTGTATTGTCCTGTGACATTTCAGATGTCTGACCTCTGTATATCCCCATATTTCTGCTGCCAGTGTCACACAGCATGTAAGAAAATAATACTGGCATTAAGGGCTACATTTACTACAAACTGTCCGTAACGTCTCTCTAACAGTTTATGTGGCTGCTTATTCTCACAGATAACTAATCTGGGAATGCTGTGGGAAGTGACACTATATGACTCACTGCAGCTTATCCTACCTTTTCTGACCATTCCTTCTCCATTCCTGCACCCAGCACCCGGCAATCCCTCCCCCCACAACTGAAGAAGTCTCCTCTTTCCCCGTGTTCAGAAATCAACTCAAAGGACACTTCAGTCAAAAATCTGACTGCAAGTGCATTTCCTCTACACACATAACCTAAATCCCGCCTCACCTGCATCACTTGTAATTTGACCCTCTGTTCTCACTTGCTGTTTCCCCCTCATATTTATACTAAAATTAATTCACATTTATTTTTATACTCAGTAATATTATACTAAATAAACAAAAGGAAGAAATAAAACACCGAAAACCAAAGTTTAAGTTAGTGCTTTCGTTTACTATTTCAGCAAACTTCTTCAGACAACTGACAAGAAAATTAAACACCATTTAAATAGACAATTTCAATTATGACATCATGGAACAATTCATAAATTCAAGCCCACATTTAAAGGAACCACAAACCATTATTGTTAAACCATTACAGCAATCAAATACAAAAAGTCTACCTATCATATTATAAAAAACAGAAATACATAAATGTGCAAACATTAAAAAACATCAAATCATCTCAACAAAACCCTCAATTTTAAAATACTTTTAAAAGAAATAGCTTTGTTTAAGCCTGGTGCTATGACTGCATTCAGTTTTATTTGCCAGATCAATTCTTTCTCATCCAGCTTTAAGTC
Source organism: Protopterus annectens (assembly GCF_019279795.1). NCBI lineage: Eukaryota > Metazoa > Chordata > Ceratodontiformes > Protopteridae > Protopterus > Protopterus annectens. Next base: position 1,762,316,194 of record NC_056739.1, read on the forward strand.
ACTTGGGCCTCCCCTTTCTTTATCAGTAACTTTTTCCAATACTAAAAAGTTAAATTCATGTGAGGGGTAGGATATAATATGTCTTGCAAGAGCATTATTTAGATTTGATTTACTTATTGCGTAAATATGCTCATAAATCCTATTTTTCAAAGGCCTTTCAGTGCGACCAACATAAAAAGCTGGACAGCAGTTACATAGTCCTAAATAAACAACACCCTTAGTGTTGCAATTGTATTTACCCCTAATAGAAAGGCATATATTTCCTATGGTAACCTGTTTTGTCACCTTGATATATTTACACCACCTACATGACCCACATTTGAACATACCACAATGGGGATCATACACTTTAGGTGGACCTCTCTCCAGTAACATTTTCAAATTCCTACCTCTCCTGAATACAAACTGGGGCAAACAGTCCAAGTTGTTTTTGATCATATTATCCTCCACCAGGAAACACCAATGTTTACTAATAATTGATTTTAACCAATATGCATCCATGGAGAAAGTAGTAATAAAACTAATTTTAAAATTATCACTATTGGAAGTACTTCGAGGTTGTTCATTATTATTAGGCTCACACACAGTTGTTCAAAGGGGCACAATCAATATCATTGTCAGCCCCATCACTTTGATTAACTGTGGGTGCCAACAATGGTTTAAATGTGCCCAATAATCATTTATTGTAGACCTCCTTAATAAGATCGTCTATGAGGGACTTAGGGTAACCCCGCTTAAGGAACATTTCCTTTAAAAGATTACATTCCTCCATGAAGTCCCTAACTAATGTGGCCATTCTAGCTGCCCAAACCAGTTGACCCTTAACCACACTTCTCTTTTGGGAAAAGGGATGACAGCTAGAAAAATGCAAAAATGCATTAGAATACGTTGACTTCCTAAATATCCTAGAAATATATTGCTGGTCACAACACGACTTAATTAATTCAATATCTAGGTAGGAAATACTGTAAGATTGGAAGTCCCATGAAAACTGCAAAAAGTCCGTGAATCCAGTAATATGTTCAATGAATGTCTTCACAGAATCAATATCCCCCACCAAAGGATAAATATGTCATCCAAATAACGGGTGTACCATGTGGCCCTCTCCAAAAACAAGTTATCCTTGAACAAAAAGTGTTTCTCCCAATAGGCCATAACTACATTAGCGAAAGTGGCCCCACAAGGGGACCTCATGTCCACACCCGTTCTTTGTAAATAAAATTGATTATTGAAGAGTAAGTAATTGTTACCTAAAATCAACTCTAATAAATATACTATAAGGTCAATTCAAGACCCATCCATATGATTCCCTAACAAAAATTCTCTAACCCACTCACATCCGATGTCTTGAGGAATTACTGTGTACAGATCGCGTACATCAATAGTCAAAAAGTTGACATCATCTACAAAAGGAATATTATTGATTGTATCCAAGAAAGTCCATGAATCCTTACATATTTGACTTTCATTTTTCAATACTTCCTTTAATTTAACATCCACGAATTTAGCACATGAATACGTAATACATTGTCTTCCATCCATAATGGGACGAAATGGGGGTTTATCAATATTTTTATGGATTTTTGGTAATCCAAATAATATGGGTGTCAAGGGGTATAGGATGGTAAAATAATTAAATAAATCAAGATCAATTCTACCATCCATGAATAAATCACAAATAAACCCCCTTATGCGTTGATAAGCACCATTTACTTAGTTCAAAGAAGTTTTTACATAAGCTTTGCTTTCCAATAATAAGCTCATACGTTGAATATATTCACTGTTATCCATAAAAACCAATCCACCCCCTTTATCAGGTTTTAAAATACGTATGTCTGCAAATTTTAGGTCATGCAATAAGTCTCTTTCAACCTGTGTCAGATTAAAAGCATCTTTGTTATACAACCGCTTATTATTAAATAAAGACCTAAAATCATTCTCACATACTCTCTCAAAGAGTGAGATGGATGGATGTAAGGCAGGATTGAAAATACTAGACACTTTAAAGTCAGAGGTTAAACTAGTGTTTTGTCCTAGTAATACATTCAAGTTCAATTTTCTAGTGAAAGTTTTTAAATCAAGTATACTCATAGCCAGATCTCCCCTAGAAGATGGTACAAAAGTGAGACCTTTAGATAGGATGTCAATTAATATTGGGTCAGGTGTATACGTGGAAAAATTAAAAACTTTAAAGTCATGAGTACTATTGTACAATATTGTCACTTTGTTCCTATCATCACCTGGGGATCCAACACTGTCATTAAGAAAGGAACTAAAAAAAAGATGGGGGGGGGGCAATCACCTCCTCCTCCTGCTGGACCCCTTCTTTCCAGTGCTGCTGTTGGTGAACCTGATTCTCTGGCCCCCTGGCTTATTTCCTTTTTGAAAACCCTGGGATATTATTTAAATCTCTCTTTAAAATCGGCTATCCAATAAGCCTATCTCACTCAAAAATATCATCATCTCTCGAGAAATTCACATTCCTCAATTTAAAAATATCTCTAATGTTACTTAACATCATTGTTAGTTACCAGGGAATGTTGCTATATAAGATTAGAGTGTAAGGAATGGCTCCAGTCTTGATGTATAATTAAGCTAATAATCAATTGCATTCATAAGCCAATTGATTTTGTTTAATCAATTTTCTATTCAATTTTTTTTTATTTTTATCATGATTAATATCTTAAAAAAAAATTATCATCAAAAAAAATAAATAAAAAAAATCTTATATCTTAAAAAAATTTATCAGAGTCCAATTTTACAATTCTTGTCCATAGTTCAAATTCATTCAACTCTCACCAATATCAATATACATATATTAAATCATGGAACACAAAACAATCAACAACACAAGTCCATGGAACACTAGTTCAACCCGAAGGACCAAGGGTAGCCATTCTGGCGTGATTTAAGGGACTTGCTATTCATGATACATCCAGTGATGTTCTGTGATATTGCAATTTAAATTTCAAAATTATAAAATTATAAATCAATTTTAAATAATTTTAATCAAGTTTGTTTTTATACCATTATTAATAAAGCAGAAGAGGTAGTTGGATTATTATCAAACAACAAGTGACAACAATTTAGGAACATCAAAATTAGGAACAGCAAAAGCATAAGTCTCAAAAGATCATCTCTGTAAAAGTAATGTTGTTGAATTGGGGTCAATCGAATAAATTCGGAATTCAGCCTGGCCGACCATTCATTGGAAATGACCATTTGAAATGGATATCCGAGGGCAGAAAGAAAGCAAAGGTCCGACTAAAGTCCATTAAAGTGCTTTGATGAAGAGCCCTTGCCCTACCCCGATCGCATCCTGTGATCCTGGGTTCCCCCTAGCCTGCCTAGAGGCAGCAGCATGTTCCATGTCGGTAAACCAGACCAAAAAGCAACCGGACGACCGCGGAGCGAATCTCCGCCAAGACTTGACGCTTAGATTTTCCACACGCTAGATAACAAATTAATCAAGTCAGTCAGCTTTACAGATGGCCCCCCTGATTCCTTGAATTAGATGATGTTGGGATGTAGCAGCACTTGTTGAATAAGTCCTGATATCAGTGTAGCAAGTTCCTCCACCAAACCAAACTGCAAAACCAAAGAACCAAACCAAACTGCAAACTAAGAAAAAAAAGAAAAAAAAACCAAAAAACACAGAAAACCAGTTAAGCTTAGCTGCTTATTATTTCAAACTTCTTCAGACAACTGAAAAAAATTAAAAAAACCATTTTTATAGAATTTCAAAATTATGACATCATGAACAATTCATAAATTCAAGCCCACATTTTAAGGACCCCACAAACCATTATTGTTAAACCATTACAGTAATCAAATATAAAATTCTACCTATCATATTATAAAACCAGAAATACATAAAAACATTAAAAAAATCAAATCATCTCTCTCAAAAGCCTTTAATTTTAAAAATTTTTAAAAAAAGAAATAGCTTTATTTAAGCCTGGTGCTATACTGCATTCAGTTTTATTTGCCAGATCAATTCTTTCTCATCCAGCTTTAAGTCACTTGGGCCTCCCCTTTCTTTATCAGTAACTCCGATTGTAAGGAGGAGTGATAGGCTGGCTAAAAGACAGCCTAATAACCCTGGTATAAATAATGGTAATATTAACAACTTGGATGCAGTATCATCCCAGGGTTTTCAAAAAAGGAAGAACAACGGGGGCCACCAGAATCAGGTTCACCAACAACAGCACTGGAAAAAGAAGGGTCAGAACAGGAGGAGGAGGTGATTGCCCCCTCAGCCCATAGTCTTTTTACCAGTTCCTTTCTTAATGACAGTGTTGGATCCCCAGGTGATGATAGGAACAAAGTGACAATATTGTACAATAGTACTCATGACTTTAAAGTTTTTATTTTTTCCACTTATACACCTGACCCAATATTAATTGACATCCTATCTAAAGGTCTCACTTTTGTACCATCTTCTAGGGTGATCTGGCTATGAGTATACTTGATTTAAAAGCTTTCACTAGAAAATTGAACTTGAATGTGTTACTAGGACGGAACACTAGTTTAACCTTTGACTTTAAAGTGTCTAGTATTTTCAATCCTGCCTTACATCCATCCATCACACTCTTTGAGGGAGTATGTGAGAATGATTTTAGGTCTTTATTTAATAATAAGCAGTTGTATAACAAAGATGCTTTTAATCTGACGCAGGTTGAAAGAGACTTATTGCATGACCTAAAATTTGCAGACATACGTATTTTTAAACCTGATAAAGGGGGTGGGTTGGTTTTTATGGATAACAGTGAATATATTCAACGTATGAGCTTATTATTGGAAAGCGAAGCTTATGTAAAAACTTCTTTGAATGAAGTAAATGGTGCTTATCAACGCATAAGGGGGTTTATTCGTGATTTATTCGAGGATGGTAGAATTGATCTTGATTTATTTAATTATTTTACCATCCTATACCCCTTGACATCCATATTATTTGGATTACCAAAAATCCATAAAAATATTGATAACCCCCCATTTCGTCCCATTATTGATGGAAGACAATGTATTACGTATGCATGGGCTAAATTCGTGGATGTTAAATTAAAGGAAGTATTGAAAAATGAAAGTCAAATATGTAAGGATTCGTGGACTTTCTTGGATACAATCAATAATATTCCTTTTGTAGATGATGTCAACGTTTTGACTATTGATGTACGCGATCTGTACACAGTAATTCCTCAAGACATCGGATGTGAGTGGGTTAGAGAATTTTTGTTAGGGCATCATATGGATGGGTCTTGTATTGACCTTATAGTATATTTATTAGAGTTGATTTTAGGTAATAATTACTTCCTCTTCAATAAGCAATTTTATTTACAAAGAACGGGTGTGGCCATGGGGTCCCCTTGTGGGGCCACTTTCGCTAATGTAGTTATGGCCTATTGGGAGAAACACTTTTTGTTCAAGGATAACTTGTTTTTGGAGAGGGCCACATGGTACACCCGTTATTTGGATGACATATTCATCCTTTGGAGGGGGGATATTGATTCTGTGAAGACATTCATTGAACATATTACTGGATTCACGGACTTTTTGCAGTTTTCATGGGACTTCCAATCTTGCAGTATTTCCTACCTAGATATTGAATTAATTAAGTCGTGTTGTGACCAGCAATATATTTCTAGGATATTTAGGAAGTCAACATATTCTAATGCATTTTTGCATTTTTCTAGCTGTCATCCCTTTTCCCAAAAGAGAAGTGTGGTTAAGAGTCAACTGGTTCGGGCAGCTAGAATGACCACATTAGTTAGAGACTTCGTGGAGGAATGTAATCTTTTAAAGGAAATGTTCCTTAAGTGGGGTTACCCTAAGTCCCTCATAGACGATCTTATTAAGGAGGTCTACAATAAACGATTATTGGGAACATTTAAACCATTGTTGGCACCCGCAGTTAATCAAAGTGGGGGGGCTGACAATGATATTGATTGTGCCCCTTTGAACAACTGTGTGTGTGAGCCTAGTAATAATGAACAACCTCAAAGTACTTCCAATAGGGATAATTTTAAAATTAGTTTTATTACTACTTTCTCCATGGATGCATATTGGTTAAAATCAATTATTAGTAAACATTGGTGTTTCCTGGTGGAGGATAATATGATCAAAAACAACTTGGACTGTTTGCCCCAGTTTGTATTCTAAATACCTAAAGTGTATGGCCCCCATTGTGGTATGTTCAAATGTGGGTCATGTAGGTGGTGTAAATATATCAAGGTGACAAAACAGGTTACCATAGGGAATATATGTCTTTCTATTAGGGGTAAATACAATTGCAACACTAAGGGTGTTGTTTATTTAGGACTATGTAACTGCTGCCCAGCTTTTTATGTTGGTCACACTGAAAGGCCTTTGAAAAATAGGATTTATGAGCATATTTACGCAATAAGTAAATCAAATCTAAATAATGCTCTTGCAAGACATATTATATCCTACCCCTCACATGAATTTAACTTTTTAGAATTGGAAAAAGCTACTGATAAAGAAAGGGGAGGCCCAAGTGACTTAAAGCTGGATTGTTAAGAATTGATCTGGCAAATAAAACTGAATGCAATCATAGCATCAGGATTAAACAAAGCTATTTCTTTTAAAAGTATTTTAAAATGGAGGGCTTTGTTGAGATGATTTGATGTTTTTTAATGTTTGCACATTTATGTATTTCTGTTTTTTATAATATGATAGGTAGAAATTTTATATTTGATTACTGTAATGGTTTAACAATAATGGTTTGTGGGTCCTTTAGATGTGGGCTTGAATTTATGAATTGTTCCATGATGTCATAATTGAAATTGTCTATTTAAATGGTGTTTAATTTTTTTGTCAGTTGTCTGAAGAAGTTTGCTGAAATAGTAAACGAAAACGCTAACTTAAACTTTGGTTTTCGGTGTTTTATTTCTTCCTTTTGTTTATTTAGTATAATAGTTTGCAGTTTGGTTTGATACTCAGTAATATTTACATATTGTATCAATTGTCTATGGGATTATCTACCTTCTGTGATTACTCTGTGAATTTGTTTGGTTTTATTTTTTTTTTGTGAATTTCTTCATGTGGGCTGTGCTCACAAACGTTCTGTTGTGATCAGTGTACTGCCCAGGTAAACTAACTAAATAAAACTAAAAAATAATTAGGGCTGGTTTCCTGCATTGCCATATTTCTATCACGTTGTCTGATGCATGGCTGTCATGGAGTACTGCTTGTGTTGTGAGACATTAGCAGGATGAGGAACTATTACTTTTTCCCCTTATGCTTCTCCACTGTTGACCTTTCACCTTCCTCCATGAACTCTCCTGTGGACTGGTGAAATCCTGCTGTATCACTTACAATAGGTAGATTTGCCCTATCAGTGAGAAAATGCCTTGTGACTTACAGCCAGGGCCCCATCCCTCTATGACACGTGGCTGGGCATAAGAGTATTACGTAGGTTTCAGCACAAAAATATTAATGAAAGTACTGGCAGGGTATATTTCATTTTCATGTAGCATGCTCTGATTTTGAGGAAGTGGATTGAGTTACAAACAATTAGGTCACTAAAGACAGATGACAGCAATGCTGACCATGTACTTAATGAGTTCTGTGTATGGTATCAGAGTCATGGCATCCACATGACATAATCAGAGTCTGCCTTACTGTAGCTGCTCTGTAGATGCAATGCCGGTACATTGTTATATTGTTTTTGTGCAGTGAGATGTGTGGACTCATGATTGCCTTCTGTGACCAGATACATACAAATAATAATCCAAAACCAATAATTACTGTTCCTCACCACACAGCAGACTATGGCATTTATGTCAACAGCACAGGTGTTAAAACCAATTAGAATCACAATATCTTATTTGCAGTAATGCAAAGATTCAATCAATGTCTGTTGGAAAATAGTCTCTATAGGTAGTTAAAGTTGTTGCGGGGACATTGCTACTACAAATTTGATTAAGCAGGTGACTTATTCAACAAAAGTAGGAAGGGTTCAGGAGGGGTTAGTGTCATCCATCAAACTGTTATTGCTCCTTGTCATTTACATGGTGAAAGGCTTGTCATGCTATATATTTGTTAGTGTGTGTTTGAGTGGCATTGGATTTCTACTCCTTTTGTTTAGGACACTATGATTTTTATGTCTAATATATTCCCTTGCAGATTTTTCTAACTGAGCTATACAGAACATTTTCCTATTACATTTTAAAATATTATTATAATAAATGCTTGCACTTCCTCCTGCAGAACTTATTCTATCTGAATAATGCCTGAATTTTCTTCTGCAGAGCTTATTTTATATGAATACTTGCTGATTCACTATGCTGCTCATCAGCTGTGATCTGGGTTGTCATAGTTACTAGTTCAGCCATGTGGGTAGTACCATATCATACTCATAATCCTCTGGATTGTCTTTATGTTTTGCTGTTGGTGCTGCAGATGATGCTGTCAAACTGCTGAGAGTGAGGCGGTGCAGTATACAGTCTGAAACAGGTATCTGACATGTGTTATCATGTTTAAACTGCAGTACACTGTCAGAGAAGTCAAAACAACAAAAACACATCTTTAGAATAGCAAAAAGCATGGTCATTAATGTTGTAGTTTCAGCTGTTGGCTGTGTTATAAACCTCCTGAGCTGGTATTTAAGGCTTTCTGACAGTGACACACAACCCGGCTCCAGGTCATGTTCAACATTACCCAAAGCACAACCATGAGGGATGGTGCTTGTCATAAACGCATGTTGTAGGCCACTTTAGCATCAGTTATGCATATCATAACTACACTGTGATGTTTGGCACACACACACGCTCATTATTTAGCTCATAACTACACTGCGATGTTTGGCACACATGCTCATTATTTAGCTCATAACTACACTGTGATGTTTGGCACACATGCTCATTATTTAGCTCATAACTACACTGCGATGTTTGGCACACATGCTCATTATATAGCTCATAACTACACTGCGATGTTTGGCACATGCTCATTATTTAGCTCATAACTACACTGCGATGTTTGGCACACACACACTCATTATTTAGCTCATAACTACACTGTGATGTTTGACACACATGCTCATTATTTAGCTCACAACTACACTGCGATGTTTGGCACACATGCTCATTATTTAGCTCATAACTACACTGCGATGTTTGGCACACATGCTCATTATTTAGCTCACAACTACACTGCGATGTTTGGCTCACACGCTCATTATTTAGCTTATAACTACACTGCGATGTTTGGCACACATGCTCATTATTTAGCTCATAACTACACTGCAATGTTTGGCACATGCTCATTATTTAGCTCACAACTACACTGTGATGTTTGGCACACACGCTCATTATTTAGCTCATAACTACACTGTGATGTTTGGCACACACGCTCATTATTTAGCTCATAACTACACTGCGATGTTTGGCACACACGCTCATTATTTAGCTCATAACTACACTGCGATGTTTGGCACACACACTCATTATTTAGCTCATAACTACATTGCGATGTTTGGCACACACGCTCATTATTTAACTCATAACTACACTGCAATCTTTGGCACACATGCTCATGATTTAGCTCATAACTACACTGCGATGTTTGGCACACATGCTCATTATTTAGTTCACAACTACACTGCGATGTTTGGCACACACACTCATTATTAAGCTCATAACTACATTGCGATGTTTGGCACACACGCTCATGATTTAGCTCATAACTACACTGCAATGTTTGGCACACATGCTCATTATTTAGTTCACAACTACACTGCAATGTTTGGCACACGCTCATTATTTAGCTCATAACTACACTGCAATGTTTGGCAGATGCGCTCATTATTTAGCTCACAACTACACTGCGATGTTTGGCACACACACTCTTTATTTAGCTCATAACTACACTGCAATGTTTGGCACACATGTTCATTATTTAGCTCATAACTGCACTGCAATCTTTGGCACACATGCTCATTATTTAGCTCATAACTACACTGCGATGTTTGGCACATGCTCATTATTTAGCTCATAACTACACTGCGATGTTTGGCAGATGCGCTCATTATTTAGCTCACAACTACACTGCGATGTTTGGCACACATGCTCATTATTTAGCTCGTAACTACACTGTGATGTTTGGCACACACACTCTTTATTTAGCTCATAACTACACTGCGATGTTTGGCACACATGCTCATTATTTAGCTCATAACTACACTGCAATCTTTGGCACACATGCTCATTATTTAGCTCATAACTACACTGCAATGTTTGGCACATGCTCATTATTTAGCTCATAACTACACTGCGATGTTTGGCACACACACGCTCATTATTTAGCTCATAACTACACTGTGATGTTTGGCACACACGCTCATTATTTAGCTCATAACTACACTGCGATGTTTGGCACACACGCTCATTATTTAGCTCATAACTACACTGCGATCTTTGGCACACACACTCATTATTTAGCTCATAACTACACTGCGATCTTTGGCACACGCTCATTATTTAGCTCATAACTACCCTGCGATGTTTGGCACACACCCTCATTATTTAGCTCATGTGGTTATATACAACTTCCATATTAATCCAGTGCTGCCAGTGATGCTTGGTATACGCAGTGGCATGATTAGTGACAGGGACATGATTAGCATTATGTAGCATCGCAACATCGATTATAGCTGGTATGTGGGTAACCATGTGGAATCCTTACATTATTGGGTTTGCTCAGTCAGTGTTGAGGGCATCCTAATGTAAGTTCCTGAATGGGCCACCATGCACTGGGGGAAACTGCTATAGGATACCGTAAATTACACCCTGTGATGTCTCAGTTATAACTTCAGTTGGCATCTGGAATGTGCCAGTAGCCAAAGTGGTAACGGATATGATGACCAATGCCTGCAGAAGTATAGGCTACACTTTAGCATTTTTTCCTCTAACCACCTCTTTTTATGTCTGGAAATGTCTATAAAGAATACTCTGAATGCTAGAATTATTTTCTTACATGGATAATTGCTTACTGTCACTACAGCCAATCCGTAACCAAAAGCATCTCTTCTTTGTACTTAATTATACCATCAGCATATAGAATATCCTCTACCTGATATGCATGATTAATGTTCTTTCTGCATCCTTGTTATTTGGTAAATACAAAAATCCTTATTTCTGTAAATGTTTGTTAAGCTCTAGTCTGATTACAGAATGAATGTCCACTGTCACTGCAGCTACTCCGTATACAAATGTTTTCTCTTCACATTTGTTAATTGTACCCTCAGCTCATGTTATATACTCTGCTTGATATGCATATTTGTTATTGTTAAATGGAGCTTTTCTCCCCGGGCCTCCACTGAAAATGGGCTCTTCTTGGTCCAGTGGACTTCCCAGTCATCAAATTGAAATAAATAAAATAAACAACAAAAAAAAAGATTTTTATTATTATTTCTTTGTTTTAGACTTTTAGACTTTTGTATTTCTCTCTGTTTGCTCCTATCATAGTTGTACATAATAACTAACCTTGTTTATTAATTCTAATCATGTATTGCTTATTGCTGTATAACCATGTAATATTCCATTGCAACTTTTCTCCCCGGGCCTCTACTGAAAATGGACATATATCCAGTTAGACTAGCCCGGTCAACAAATGTAAAATAAATAAAATAAATCAATCTTGAAACATAGCATAGGCTGTCAAGGGTGTGAGCATCCATTCTGAATCAGTCTTGCTCTCCTTGCCCTGTAAGATTACACAGCATTGTGGAGATACAGCAGCTGTGAGTGTGGACATTGCTGCTTTCAAGGCTTCAACAAAGCATGCTTTGATTTTGAGGAAGTCTTTTTCTTGTTATCATAGCATTCACTCCTTCCACTTCTAGGTCACTCATGGCTATCATATATGCCAAAACTACAAGATTGCAATCCTTAATGGCCACTACATGATTATGCCTGCCTTATCACTGCTGCTTGGGTCACTGAATGTCAAAAATCCTCCATAAAATGCAATGTTTGAGTTATGCTACACTTATGCAATGTACCTCATTCACTTGCATCCCTAGATGAGCACATCTAGGCATCTGAGAACTACATGTTACACTCTTATGCATGGCTTTTTGTGAATTACAAAGTGTTTTAATATGCATTTTTGACTATGCATCTATCTAACATGTTAAGTATTGTGTTTATGAGTGTGCCTATTAGTTCGCAAGATTCACAGGTTGATAAAGCTCATATATAAATCAGCACAATATTATGGCATTAATACAACAAAACTAATTCAAAAAAACAAGGCACCCTGGTGGAATCACAAAATCAATAAGCTATATAACAGAAGGAAGAAAATCATGGGGACAATTAGGAGGTGCAGCACCCAGCAAGATAAAGGCATTCTCATCATACTAAACAAAGAAACTCAGAGAACAAATAAAGCCTACCAAAGACATATTTGAGGTAAATTTGGCCTCCTGGGCCAAGAACAACCACAAGGCATTTTTTAGCTATGTCCACAACCTCAAAGGCAATACATAATTGCGTGCAGAGCTCATTGCAAATGGAGTCAACTATAGCGAGCAAGTCATGGGTCCAAATGAAGAGATGATAAGTCAGCAAGCAAGGGGTAGTATTGCTGAAACTGAATTCATCCTCAAGTCTTGGTAAGTACCTTCATGGGGTGGACCCTGTTTTCACAAAGTCTCACCAAGATGACACTGATATATAGACTGCATTTATATAGCATGTATCATGGACAGAAGTAGGTTAAAAATTAAAAAAAAAGAGCTGGGTGCACAAGACCCAGGATAAAAAAGTGCCCAATCCTGGTAGGCACACTGGTGCCATAATGGAAAAGATGACAAAGTAGAATCCTCAAAATACAGAAACATTCTTACACTGAGGCCAGGCCCAGGGGGAGGATGGTCCTCCCTGTTGTAGAAGGAAGTAGCAGTCCACAAAAATCAGAAAAACTGATAGGCCAAAGAAGACCCATAAATACGATAAAGTGGACTATTGAGGATAAGAAAGAAATTATGTACTGTTACTATTATGCAAAAAGCCCAGAATTTCCAGACACAAGATATACAAAACTATTAAGAGAGAAATCAGAGGAAAGAAAAATACTTCCACAACAAAAACTGTCAGAAGCTTCAAATAAAAATGTGTATTCATTAATACAACAGATTTGTGAAAAACAGTATATAGATCAAGAAACTTTGATCTGTTTGGAAAAAGAAGCATCTGAGGAAGTGCAATAATATAAACAACAAAACCTAGAGATTTTTGAAAAGTATAAAAAAGAAATATGGACATAGAAAAGAAAGAGAGATTTGATATGGTGTAATATAAATGTAAAGGAGAAAGCCAAATTAATCAATATAAGGAAGGCAGCTCCAAAGATATTCAAAGAGAAATATAGACAAAAGCATCCAGATATGGAAAATGTCACAATAAAATAATAATATCACAAAAAGGGAATGCAGAAGAGAAGATTAGTAAAGCAGAAGTTAAAAAAAAGTAGAACTTGAAGTTATGGAGTGCCAGCAAAGTGAAGGATATAGTGTAGAAGGTCTAACATGGGTTACATCACAGCATGATGGAGTGAGTACCCAACGTAAGGAGAAACAGGAAGATCAGGAGACATCTGAAGAAGAAATATGGACATGGGAAAGAAAAAGAGATTTAATATGGTGTAATATTTATGCAAAGGAGAAAGCAAAACTAATACAAAAAGAGCAGCACCAAAGATATTTGAAGAGAAATACAGGCAACGGAATCCAGACATGGAAAATTTTACAATACAAAAAATAAGACAAAGAGGAAAAGTAGAAAATGAGATTAGTAATGGAGAAGTTAAAGAAATAGAAACTGAGGTTATGGAGTACCTGAAAAGTGAAAGATTCAGTGTAGAAAATCTAATTCAAAAAGCGCCACAACAGGATAGAGCAATGTATATCCACATTAAGGGGAAAGCAGTGGAACAGGAAACAATTGGTCAGGTGCCATATGAAGACATTTTGGAGCCTTCCACAGAAAGCCAGTATAAACATTCACTTGAAACTGGACAGCAAGGGAAGGAACAGGAATCCATGGAAATTCTGATGCAGTTAATGTTGAGGAGTGATATGCCAGTGACTTCCCATATGACAGAGCAACGGATGGCACAGGATTAAATTGAAAAGAATGTGCCACAGGAAAATGATACAGAACTTTCTATAGAATACCTGCAGGAAATGGAAAACAAAAAAATGTGCCCTCAGCTTAGAAGAAAATTTGCTAAGAGAAGAATTACTTGATTTGATAGACATAGATAGACATATTAAGAATGGATTAATGAAAGAAATAGACTGCAGAAGGTCAATAAAACTCAAAAAGTCAGAAATATGATAAAACAAATGAACACAGTAATTAGGACTGTCCACAGAGATCCATGTGATATAACAGAAGTAAACAGGATATATTACTGTGCAGCTAAATTAATAAGTGATAAAGTTCTACCACAAGAACATAGAATAGTGAGGGAAGGAATGGGAGAAATCGAATACCATCATGGAAGTATCGAAAAGAGAAAACTATAAAACAATTAAGAGAAGTGTCATTGTTAGAAGAATATAGAAGAGGGAACAGATCAACAAAAATACTATGAAAGATAAAGCAATATGCGATATTACAACAGACCAGGATCTATCATGCACTATCGCAAATAACAAACTAAAAATCCTAGCACAGAAAGAAAAACTTAAAGATACAAAGATAAATATAAAGGCAAAGTACAAAACAAGCAATTTATTGATGACTCAAAAAAGTCATGAAGATTTAGCCATGAGTAAGAACTATTTATATGCGCAACCCAAACAGACACCAACCTGGCTAACAACAGGTAAAACAATGCTCCTTCTTAAGAGTGAACCTCCAAGCTACCCTAAAAATTATAGACCAATAACTTGCCTTTGATGATGTATAAACTATACACAGAAATTGATGCCAATAGAGTTTACAGTTATTTAGAAGAAAACTCAATTACGGCAGTAGAACAAAAGGACAATAAAAGAAAGTCATATGGAACAAAGGATCATTTGTTGTTAAATAAAGTCATAGCGGAGAACTATAAAAAGGGAAAGAATCTAAGTATGGCATGGATTGTCTACAAAAAAGCATCTGATAGTATCCCACATTCATGGATAAAAGAGTGCTTAAAATTGTATAAGATACACCCTACACCGATCGACCATGAAACAGTGGCAGACCACTTTGCAATTAAGCCCTGATAAAGGACAAATTATTATTCCAGGGATAAAAATTCAAAGGGGGATATTCCTGGGTGACTCTCTGTCACCACTATTATTCTGCCTTGCCCTTGACCCATTAAGCTGTCAACTTAACAGCTTAGGCCATGGCTATAATTTGACTCCCAGAAAACAACAGTGTAAAGACTTCTCATCTTCTCTGTGTTGATTATTTAAAACTGTACAGCTCATCAGATGAGGAACTGAACGCACAACTGCAAATTTGTGAAAACATTTTCAGATGATGTAAGAATGTTATTTGGTCTTGATAAATGTGCAAAAGCAACCTTCAAAGTATGAAAACTGCAAAACCAGGAAAACATCAGTTTGGGACAAGAATGTGATATAAAAGAACTTGCGCAAGAGAGAGTGTATAAATATTTGGGAATTGATGAAGGATCAACAATAAAACATGAACAAATGTGAATAAACTTAGTAAGGAATACTTTAGAAGACTTAAATTAATCCTGAAAACAGCACTGACATCTAGGAACAAAATCCAAACTATAAACCAATTTGGTCTTCCTGTCCTAACTTACAATTTTGGAGTAACTGACTGGTTCCAAAACATGTTAAGTAGATTAGATAGGAAAACAAAAAGGATGCTTCATGGTCACCAAATGATTTATAAAAATCAAGTGCATGCCAAGATTATATATTCCCCATTCCTAAGGAGGGATGGGCTTCCTTGAAATTGATTAAATGTATAGATCTGCAATCGTGGGACTGCACACATATCTGCTAACCTCACAAGACCCAAACATAGTGAACGCTTTGAAACACGAGGAGAATAAATCTAAGATATCTTCTCTTCTTAATCTAGCAGAAGCATATCTGTGTCAAGCAGGAATGGACATCATATCAGAAGTAGATAAAAATCAGGTAGCAACTGAATGTACCAAAAAAAAAAAACAAAAGAAAGAATATAAGGTGAAGGACCAGATGAGAAGGCAAGAAATGTGGAAAATGTATAAATATAGTTGTAAGTATAGAAAACTTCTGGAAGAACCTCATTTTGATCAGGAATGAATACAAGGATGGTTAAGGAGAGGCAAATTCAAACCAAGAGATGAAAGGTTAATACTGAGGGCCCAAGAAAGTGGGCTATGTGCATGCTGGTTTACAAAGTCCATTAAACATATGGGAGAAACAGACAAATGTAGGTTTTGTAAAACTGAATAGGAAACAGTCACACACCTTGTTGCTGGTTGTGACATACTAATAGCAGAAGGACTGTATACTGAAAGGCATAATAATGTGGCAAGACTGTTGCACTGGGGATTGTGCAAACATTATAGTATTGAAGTGGCTGAAAAACACTGGAAACATGAGCCAGAAAGGATAATAGAAAATGATGAAGTTTACTTCACATGGGATCACTCATTAACAACAGTTCAAAAGATAGATGCTAGAAAACCAGATATAGTGGGCCATGAAAAGAAGACAAAAGTAGCATTGATCATTGAAATCACCACACCCAGTGATTACAGTGTCTTACGTACAGAGAGACATGAAATCATAAAACATCAAGATCTGCAGGCAGAAATGAGAGCAATGTGAAAGAAAGATACCCAGACAGTTCTAATAGTAGTAGGAGCAATGGCTCTTATAAAAAAAGAATCTACTATCGTATTTAGATATGTTACCAATACACGTAAACCCATACGAATTGCAGAAGGCGTCATTACTGGGCACAGTGCTGGTGTTGCATAGATCACCTCTGGTTGACATCAAAGATTGAAACAATACTAATTTCATGAACCTTTATCATACTTTGACTTAGGAATGGGGTCCATTTCCATCATGGTATTAGAAACCCAAAAGATTTAGAGAAATTAAAAAAAAAGCCAGAAGATATAGCAAACCTAGTGGCCAATAAACTCAGCTCCAACTTTACCCCTCTCTCCCCCTCAACCTTCCCTCAGGAAATACCATCAAATATAACTCACCTTCTAGCACTAGGGAACAGGTCATTAATGTTCTCTCCGAGGCCAAGAACACTGCATCAGTGGACTCAGACAATATCTCAGAATGCCTTTTAAATAGCACAAAGCATGTCTGATCATGCTGTCTGGAATTGCTATTTAACTGTAGCCTCCAAACAGGCTTTGTGTCTCATGAATGGAGAACAGCATAGTCATCCCTCTGCACAAAGGTGGATCATCTACAGACCCATAAGTCTCACTAGTCTTATATGGAAAGCCATAAAAAGGATTATCATGAAAATGATCAATAATTGTATAGTAAACCTGCAGAGACAAGACCCAACCCAGTTTGGTTTTGTCAAGGGCAGGTCATGCCTACTCAACCTGGTGAACTTCTTTGAGAAAGTCACCAAAGCAATGGTTAAGGGCAAAATGGTTCACACTGCCTACCTTGACTTAGCCAAGGCATTTGACACATTACAACACTTGGGCATTGCTGACAAACTCAAGCGGTTAGGTACAAACTCGTATGTCACCCGGTGGATAGCCAACTGGCTCACAGACAGGACCTAGAAAGTTAGAACTGGGGAATCCACATCTACAAAGAGGTCACTTACAAGTGGAGTCTCTCAGGGATTGGCCCTCACTTACAAGTGGAGTCTCTCAGGGATTGGCCCTTGGACTGCTCCTTTTTGGCATTTACTTCTCTGATATCAATCCCAATGTCAATGGTCTCCGGCTGATTAATTTGCAGATGATTGCAAATTAGGAGCTGTCATTGAATCCCCCACTGACAGTAATGTTCTCCAGGAAGGGCTGACACAAACAACTGGTGTCAGTGCCATGGACTAAAACTAAATGCCAAGAAATGCATAATAGTTTCCTTTGGGAAGTCATCCATCCCTGGTAATTATAATATTGACAACACATCCCTTAGAGTTGACCCAGTAGTCAGGGACTTAGGGACACACATACATAGTAATCTAACCTTTGATCATCACGTGTCTACAGTGGTGAGGAAATCATTCTATATTGCACAACTTATAAATAAAGGTATGGCATCTAAGTCCAAGGAAGTCATTGTTCCACTGTATTTGGCATTCATCAGACCTATCATTGAGTGCAATGCACCCTTTGGTATGAACCTGACCAAGCATATCCAGCAACTGGAACATCCACAGAGGTTTCTGACAAAAGGAATACAGGGAATAAGTAATATGTCCTATGCAGACCACCTCAAGGCCATGTCCTTGTAATCTGTCTCCTATAGGCTGTTGAGGGTAGATCTATGCCTGGCATACAGGGCATTGTGAGACCCCACTCTAATGGACCATCTGCATATCCACAAAACAAACAGCACCATAATTACTCATTCTAAAGAGTTAAACCTTTCCAGTGATATAAATAGGACCTACTGGACAGACAATTATGTGTCCCAGAGACTACCCCATCTCTGGAACAGGCTCCCCCATGTATGTGAAGCAGAATTATTCCCTAAACCAATTCAAGTGAAACTTGGACAGCTGGATGGGGAACAGGAAATTAATCCCTGGTTTGGCACCTATGTCTCTAATGGACACAGGCCCTTGCTTGTAAATGTTTCATCTTCTAAGTCCCTGCTTACACTTATCAAGGGTACCAGAACCTGTAAGAAATTTGGGATGTATGGCTAGGCTTAAAAAGGCCCTTGTGGTCGTTACCCTAGTAAACACCTATGAACCTATGAATATAGCACTTGGTAGTATTGTTTCAATTCCAAGAACAAAGATGCATACATTTATTCCTTCATTAAAAGGAAAACCAATACCTTTTTGTTCTCAAACAACAGAATATCATGCAATTTGTTACTGATATTTTTAGGTGAAACATTGACTAAAGCAATTTTTAGACAATTTAATTTCGTGGAACTGTGTGGCCCCTAAAAGAAATGGTAAGTGAAGAACTAGCACAGGCAAATATTTTTTAAGATGGCAATGAAGCTAGAAAGCCAAGAACAAAGAGATACAACAAGCATAACACATGCATTGCTTCACCGAGTACATATAGGTTTATGATTGGGTCTCTGATCATAGACATGTTGTTATTAAAGGTGGTGGGTTTAGCATAATGCTTAAGGTCTTCACTCACTGACACAAGGTACAAGGTTGATTTTGAACTCAGGCTGTTGGCTAGGCTTGAAATGGTCCTTCAGAGTAGTTAGCCTAGTATTCACCTATGAACCTATTTTCAAGAAATCGTTCATAGGTAGGTACTAGGCTATCTGCCCAAAGGCATTTATAAGCCTATTCAGAATGTGTTGGCTTTCACCAAGCCCTTAGATTAGATCCCTGTGCCTCTGTCCAGCAGAACCACTAAAGTGATCCCCTGGGAAAACTTTCTGTTTCCCATCCACTCATCAAGGTTTCCTTGAAGAGTGCTAGCGAGGAGCTTTGCCTAATGTAGATTGGAATCTTATTCCAAAGCATGGGAAGTCTCTGGGACAGGAATCTATCCCTCCAGCACATCCTATTTATTGTTGTGGTGAGGTTTATATCCCTAGAGCGTGTAGCTCGAGGGGATAAGGTTTTCTTTAGGTGGAGCATGTCCATCAATTCTGGGTTGGACATGTCCTTGTATGTCAGGCAGAGATCACCTCTGAGCAGGCGGTATGCAACCGAGTACAGCTGGAGTTTCTTCAGTTGAGCTGGATATGGCATCTGTTTGAGACCAGTGATCCTCTTGGTGAGGTACTTCTGTGGTCTTTCCAGCTGTTGCAGGTGTCTTGTAAGGTAATCCCGAATGGGACGTTGTACTCTATGACAGGTCTGATGAGTGATGAGTAGAGTGGCACAATGACCTCTTTTGATCTGGATGCAAACCCTTTTGTGATTAGGTGGGCCACATAGAAGGATTTTCTAACCACTTTGGCAATGTGATTATCAAAGGCGAGATTACTATCTACTTGGGTCCCCAGATCCCTTATTACATTTTCCATATTTAGGGGACTACCACCTATGTAGTAGTTTGTGGGTACTTTGTTATTTCCAAAGGGAATAATTATGCACTTTTTGGTATTTAGGTTAGGGCCATGATTTTGACACCAGATATTCATCTCAGTGAGACCCTTTTGGAGGATGTCTGTGTCAGCCGGTGAGTCAATTATAGCCCCTAGTTTGCAGTCGTCTGCAAACTTGGTCAGCTATAGTCCTCCTGTGCTTGTCTGTACTTCTGAGAAGTATATGCCAAACAGGAGGGGTCCTAGGACTGAGCCCTGGGGAACGCCACTTGTAACCGGTTTAGAGTCAGACCTAGCTCCTGCAACTCTCACCATGTGGGTTCTGTCCATGAGCCAATTGGCAACCCATCTTGTGACATAGGGGTTTATGTTCAGGTTGGTGAGCTTGTCTATAATATCAGAATGGGGAATGGTGTCGAAGGCCTTTGTGAGGTCTAGGTAGGCTGTGTGTACCACCTTTCCTTCATCTATAGCCTTGGTAACTGTCTCAAAGAAGTCCACCAGGTTTAGGAGGCATAATCTGCCCTTAACAAAGCCAAACTGGGTAGGGTCCAGTGTTTGGAGGTTCCCAATGTCTCTGTTAATGAATTCCATGATGATGTGCTCCATAGCCTTGCAGATCAAGCTAGTCAGGCTTCTAGGGCGATAGTTCCCAGGGTCTGTTTTGGCTCCACCTTTGTGGAGTGGAATAACTGTTGCTGTGCACCACTCTATGGGTATGTAGCCTGTGGAGAGGCTGAGTTTGAACAGTGTGTTTAGGTGAGGGGTTAGTTCATCATTGAGCTCGTGTAGGACGCAGCCTGGGACACCATCCAGTCCCATTGATGCTGTGTCTTTGGCTTTGGAGAGGGCTATTTTAACCTGAGTGTCTGTGATTTTAGGGGCTCTACATTCTTCTGGTATGGTTATGGGCCCTTTTGGGGGTGAGAGGGGGGTGAAGTTTGCACTGAACCTGTCTGCCAGGATGTTGGCAATATCAGTTGGATCAGTGTATTTTGTGCCATTCTGCACTAACTCTGAGCAGATCTGAGCATTGCCACTTAGATTCTTGACATAGCTAAAGAATGCCTTGTGGTTATCTTTGGAGTCCTTGGCTTTCAAAGCTTGCCTTGGACGATTTTATGAGGGATCATAGTTTCTTTTGATACTAATCAGGGATGTCTTCCCTTCTTGGGATTTTACTCTTTTCTGTACCAGTTTCCTCCTTCTATTGTATAGCTTGTTTATGGCAGGAGTCCTCCAGACTGGTTTCCTTTTCTTGGAGGAGTGAGTGTTGGCTTTGCTTGGGATAGCATGATCCATGCATTCTTGTAGGTGCCCGTAGAATGCATTAGTAAAGGATTTTGCATCTTGGACAGCTTTATCCTTCAGCATGGGGGCTTTGAAACTATCCACCTCGGTCTTAAGTAATGTGAAGTTTGCTTTTGCAAGGTTTTTCATGGTGGTTTTCTTGTCCGGGGTATGGGCGGAATGCGGATATCCAAAGTGATTTGTTTATGGTCAGATCTAACCAGCAAGGGTTTGACCTCCGGTGTGGAACACTGGTCACCTATTTTGGTGATGACCAGGTCCAATATGTTGTCACCTCTGGTGGGAGTGTTGACCAGTTGTTCCAGGGTGTTTGAGTTTATAAATTCTAGGAAATGTTGGGCAAGGGAGTTAGTACTTGAGTAGTTCTCCCAGTTAATCCTTGGGTAGTTGAAATCACCCAATATTAGGATGTTTGATAGGACCTTTATGTTACCCAGTGTTTCCAGAAATGTGGAATGGGGGTCCTGAGACATGGTGGGTGATCTGTAGCAAGCTACAATTTGAATTGTAGTTTTGCCCATTGTTAGTTGCATGTGGATAATCTCTGAAGCATCGTGCTGTGCCACTAACCTGGAAGTGTGGCTATCCTTGATGAATATGGATACTCCCCCGCCTTTTGTATTTAGGTCCGGGTTCTGCGGCCGAAATGTATGGTATGAGTTGTAGCCTGGTAGTGCTGGGGTGCTCTCTGGAACCTTAAACCAGATTTCTGTTACTGCACATATGTCAATTTTCTTCATACTGAAGAGTGCCTCGAGAGCATGCATTTTGAGGTTTAGACTTCTGACATTGAGTAGTATTACCCTCAGATTTTTGTTACTTGTGCTATTTACGGTGGTGGGTTTGTCTTTTGAGCCTTGCCTAAAAAAGGCACTATGGGGGTGGCAAAAGCCTTGGCCAGTATTTAAAAGCCTAAGGGTGACAGGTGCATGCCGTCTCTAGCGAAGCTGCATGGCTTGTCGAGCATGTCATCCCAGGTGGACAGACACTGGATCCCCTTTGAATGACACCAGAAACTTAGCTAATTGTTGAAATTGATAATTTTTTCTTTATATCGTGGTATCATTCTTGGTGAGGGCAGGATGCTACTCAGAGTCAGGGTCATACTGGCCTGGGCTATGTGATCAAAGAGCTCTTCCATGACTCTTTTCATGTAGTCCAGGGAGGTATGGCTCAGGTCATTCACACCAACATGGACAATGACAGAGTCATATTTGTACTTATTCTGGAGTGACCTGAGTGCTTGTGTTATGTGGCGGATCCTAGCACTTGAAATGCAGCTAACAGTAGCCTCCTTATTCAGCCTAGTGAGTGGGACGTCAGTGTGCCTGACTATAGAGTCACCTATTACTAGTATGTTGGGTATGTTATTTTACCTTGAGGGCTGTGATTGCATGGCACACTGGTTTTGTGAAGTATGTATTTCATGGTTTGTGTTGGGGGGGTGGAGGTTGCTTGGATGTCTGCTTTGGAGGGCTCTGTTGGTTTTGCAGATTTTTATTTAGAGCCTCCGAGTATGTTTTCATGTATTTATGTGTGTTTTTTGCCGGTGCTGTTTTATGGGTCTATGTGAGACTGGTGGTGTGATGCCAGTATTTCCCTTCTCCTCTTGACCGTCTGATCCAGTCTTGGGTTGAGAGAGCTTAGCCTCCAGTTTGGCTGTATAATTGCATCTCTTGCATGTATTAGTGTTTGGTGGTAGGAGGAGAGGGTTGTCTGTGTACATGAGGCAGTTGTAACATTGCCTCGGAATGCTCAGATTCACCAGTTGGACTGGAGAGTACACCTGAAACTGCCCTTTGGACATGCCTGGATAGGTACAGTAAACTGTTTTACTGAATGTCTGGTAAGGTCGAATAGAGAGCCTTGTCCTTCTGTAGTGCTAGGTTTTATAAGTGTTTGCTATGAGTTTTGAGCAAGTGCCAGGCTGAGAAATGAATGGCTTGAGTGCTTAAGTTGAAAGTTTGTCTAGTTCCAAGGGAACAATTGAAGAGGAGACTTTGTGGAGCCGGGAATAGTTATACCCTAGCTAACCAGCGCTGCCTGGTGCGCAAAACCAGGCAAATGCGGTTTTTATAGCAGGAAATGAAAAAGATAGAAATTAGCCCAAAATGGCCAATTAGCTACTACTTTCTGGTCTGAAACCACTCCTCCAGGGACAGATAGGCTGCTCAAAGCTCCCCTCTCTCACAGGTGAACAAAGAAATTTCCTTCTATCCAAGTAAGGTATGGAAAAACAAAGAGATCTGTAACACAGTTCTGAATTCAGCACTAACCTGAAAACTAGACTATACTAGCTTAGAAAGGCAGGAAATAAGTATATATAAGTATAAGCCGTGGATGAGGGTAAGGTGGTTCACACAGCCTATCTTGACCTTGCCAAGGCTTTCAACACCATCTCCCATTCTGGAATTATAGCTAAACTCACTAAACTAGGTATAAATCCATACATCACAAGATGGGTTGCCAACTGGCTCACTGACAGAACCCACACTGTAAAAGTTGCAGACTCCAAATCTGACCTCAAAGCAATGACAAGTGGAGTACCACAGGGTTCCGTCCCAGGACATCTCCTGTTTGGTATCTACTTCTCTGAAGTACAGGCTGACACAGAAGGCCTCTGGCTAATGAAGTTCACAGATGACTGCAAACTAGGAGCCATAGTCAAGTCCCCAAATGATATGGACATCCTACAGAAGGGCCTCACTGAGACAGATGCCTGGTGTCAGAGTCATGGCCTCAAGCTCAATGTCAGAAAGTGCAGTGTCATCCCCTTTGGTAAAAACTCTGTACCCATGAACTACAACATAGGCAGCAATCTACTTAACACTGAATACGTGATAAGAGACCTTGGGGCCCAGGTGGACATTAGTCTCTCCTTTGATAGTAACATCGCTACAGTAGTCAGAAAGTCCTTCTACGTGGCACACCTCATCATAAATGGGTTCTCATCCAAAAAAGAGGTAATTATTCCCCTCTACTCGTCACTCATTAGACCCATTCTAGAGTACAATGCCCTTTTTGGAATGTACCTCACAAGACATCTGCAGCAGCTGGAAAGGCCACAGAAGTACCTCACAAAGAGGATTACTGGCCTCAAACAAATGCCCTACACTGACCGCCTCAAAAAACTCCAGCTTTACTCCGTAGCATATCGCCTACTCCGAGGTGATTTCTGCCTAACATATAACGCTATGTTAAACCCAGAGCTGTTGGACATGCTACACCTAAAGAAATCCCAATCCCTCCGAGCTACACGGTCTATGGACCTAAACCTTGTCACCACAATAAATAGGACACACTGGAGGGATAGATTCCTGTCCCAGAGACTTCCTATACTCTGGAACAAACTACCCATCTATGTCAAGCAAAGTTCTTCATTAGCACTCCTCAAGAAAAATCTTGATGAGTGGATGGGAAATAGGAAATACACCCTGGGGATCACTTCTATGTCTTTGCTTGACAGTGGCACAGGAAAATAACTTTCTTGGGTGGCGTAAGCCATGGAACCTTGCTGGCTAGGCTTACATAGGCCCTTGGGCCAATAGCCTAGTACCTACCTATGAACCTATGAACCTATATATATTTTTTATCAGAAAATAAAGCTGATACAGTAAAAAAAAAAACACTTTAAATGCGCATAAAAGATGCTTATTGTTATATATTGCAGTTCAGAGTTGTAGTCAATGCCCCTAGTAATAAAGTAGGAAGAAACACAAATACAGTAAAAGCAGATGAATAAAGTGCAATTTATATATATATATATATATATATATATATATATATATATATATATATATATATATATATATATATATATATATATATATATATATATATATATATAAAACAATAGAAAACGAACAATTTGATTTAAACAAGTTACCAAATTAACAAGAAAAAACTCAAAACTGAGCCCTGTTCCAGCAGTCTTCAATCAGACAAGTTCAAACTGCACACTCCCGCTACTAGGGTGCAGGGGAACCTTCTTCAAAAAAGATGGCCTGGATCAGTGCTCAAGTTATACAAGGAAAGCTAGATTCAGCAGGCCTGAATCTGGTCCTATGCTACAGCAATGAGGTGCACCAATTTCAGAATGAAACAGTTCGAATAAGCAGGCACAATAAGCCTGTGACCAAAAATTCCCAGCTCAGAAGGGCAGAATACAGCCTCTCCTCCCACAAGAGTGCAGACCACAAACCTTCTTAATGTAGAATAACTGGCCTGAAGCCCAAGTGCTTAAACCAGAACTAATACACTTTTACAATAACAGACACTGAGCCTTCAATCAGCAATTTCCATCTTAGAAGGATGTAAGCTACCTGTCCTGCCACAACAGTGCAGACTACAAACCTTAATGTAAAACAACCGGTATGAAGCCCAAGTGCTTAAACCAAAAGACTTGGAATAACAGTTACAGTTTAATCAGGCTACTACCAAACAGCAATAAGTGCAGCAGAATAAATAAAATTGAGTACTTTTAAGAAGAGGCAAAAGCAAAATAAAGTAGGAGGAAACTCAAATACAGTAAAAGCAGATGATTTTTTTTTTCTTAGTAAAGTGCAAGGAGAGAGGAATGAAGAACCTAAGTGGGTTGACCTTCTCAAATCTTCTCTCTGTATTATGTAGAGTGAACACTAGACTCAGAATATGATCTTACTGTATTCGGTTAAGTGAGCAAATGAGATGGACTCAGGAGGAGTATTAAAAAACATACTTACAGGAGGGGCGTGCAATTCCAGAGCCACCAACACTAACACCAAAACAAAACATGGAGGGTGGGTGGGGACAAACAAGAAGAAGAATAAGTACAGTTGTACAAATTACAGAGATATTAAATCAAAATGCAGACAAAAAAATGAGAATAAACACTTATCTTTTCTCAATATCACAGCTGGCAGTAGGTCAAGTTCTCTGCATCAGCCTGAGCAACAGGTATATCCGATTAAAAACACAGGACAGAAACCAAACAATACAGATGCAGGAATACTTTGGCCGGATGAAACTAGTTCTGAAAACTTACTGCCACTAAGAAAACAGACAAGGCCTCCAGACAAAGTATTTGACTACAACTGAGGTCAACACTGAGAGATATACAGCTATAACACACAAGAAGAAGAATAAGGACAGTTGTACAGATTACAGAGATATTAAATCAAAATGCAGACAAAAATGAGAATAAACACTTATCTTTTCTCAATATCACAGCTGGCAGTAGGGCAATCTCTCTGCAGCAACCTGAGCAACAGGTATATCTGATTTAAAACACAGGACAGAAACCAAACAATACAGATGCAGGAATACTTTGGCCAGATGAAACTAGTTCTGAAAACTTACGGCCACTAAGAAAACAGACAAGGCCTCCAGACAAAGGATTTCACTACAGCTGAGGTCAACACTAAAAGATATACAGCTATAACACAGAAGAAGAAGAATAAGTACAGTTGTACAGATTACAGAGATATTAAATCAAAATGCAGACAAAAATGAGAATAAACACTTATCTTTCCTCAATATCACAGCTGGCAGTAGGTCAATCTCTCTGCAGCAGCCTGAGCAACAGGGAAGTTAAGATATTCATCTTGAGTGCAGTGAAGCAAAGCCTGAGATATGAATCTTGGCATCTATTTCAAGAATATGTAATGACTTGAGTTCGATAGGAGAGACTGGCAATAATTCTCAGTTACAGACAGAAAGAAAATGGGAAAAATACAGGAAATGTAAGTGTTTCACAATTTTGAAAGCTGTAACACACCTCATGCTGCCAGATGTGCCTTTGTAGTGCATATAGTACTACAATTATGCTCTGAAATTGGTAAAAAGACAAGCTTGTTAAATGGTGCTTAACAATTGCTATATACCATCTCAGTGTTGCTAAACACTAGTCTTATGCTTAGCAGTGCTCTGCAAACACAGGAGCAGAGCAGTGGGAAGCCATTAAAACAACTTAAGCACCTTGCTTGAACTTTTTTTTAAGTCTGATTAAAGTATTTGTTAGCTTCTCAATGGTCTTCTTGGGTGGCCACTAGTTGTGTGGAAGTAGTTAGTGTGTTTACTGCTTTCTAAGTTTCTTTTTTGTCTTTTTTTTCTAATTTATGTAGTACATGGGAGCAGGTAAAGCTCCATGCACTACAAAGAATTATAATTAGGTATTTTTGATTATAACCAGCAAAGTTATACAGTCTCAACGTGGATGTCAAGATTCACCTTTCAAGCTTCAGTACTGAGGTGAATTTCTTGACATCCATTTCTTGAACACATAACATCCTTGTTATGATCAGAGACCCAGTTGTAATCCTCTGTGTAGTAAATGTTTAACAGTTTCAATGTAGTATAAGATGGAAAAAAATGCAAATAAACTGAAGGAGTAGAAAGTGTTTTACAACTTTGAAAGCTGTAACATACAGAGGGCTGCCTCACATGCACTTGCACTTGCCAGAAGCAAAGTGTACTTTTGATCCTATGACAGCATTAACAACTGTAATACACCTCCCTCTGCTGCACACAAATAAGAGAAGCATTGCAGTCAGGAGTGTTGTACAGATTTTAGAACTGCAACTGCTTCACTTTGCCTTTTACAACAACGAATCATTGCAGTCAGAGGTGTCATACATATAGAACTGTTACAGGATCAGAAATATAATGTGCTTCTGGGTATATCTGTAAGGCAGTGTGAAGTATGCTAAAGCTTTTAAAGCTGTAAAGACTTTGCTCTCTTACATTTTTTTTTCTTTTTTCCCCCTTTTTCTCTGTCCTGCAGTACACTGGAGAAGCTAAAGTTCAATTTACTACAGAAATACATCTGGCAACACTTTCAGCCTTACTAATTAGAACAAAAGTAAACTTCTCTTGTGTTTATCTATAATAGAGAGACCAACACATTAAGTCTATAGTCTTAGGCACACTGTTCTGGGGAAGTGGCTACTTTCTTCATTGTTAAGAACATAACACTGTATTGAAAAAGATTGCGGCAGGTGAACATGCCAATAAAAGTGTGTCGTTATTGCCTGGTAGCTTTGACCAGAAAGAGTCATATTTTGTTGTCATTTCTTCTTTTACAATGCAGTTATTTACATTATACTAACCTGAACAATGTCTCCACAATTATGCTTTTTTTTAATTCACCAGAGAAAGAATGATAAAGTACAAACTGTTCTGAAGAAGTTCTTTTTAATAAATAAATACATAAATAAAAAATAAATGAAGGACTACATTTTATATTCTGATTCCAGTGGGTGTTTCTTTTAAGTGTGTTTTGGTTTAAAGAATGGTAAACACTTATAATTTTTGTACAGAAACCAAATATTTGACCCTATTGTAATACTTGCATCTGAATGAATGTGATTATATGAAGAAGCAAGGGTGTTTGAGGATGTATGGATGTAACACACCATACTGGGAGTTCAGAGGGCTTGACTTGCAGAAAATATTGATTTTAGACAAACATCCATTTGTAGTCTTCAGATTGCACTTTTATAACTTTCAAGGTGAAATCTTTAGAATCCTTTTGGAGATCCTTTATATATACAAAGGCATCTAAAGATTCAGCAACTCTGTTCAAAACAAAACTATAGTTTACTCTCAAATCTTAGGCATTTCCAATTCTGAATGGTGAAAGGTATACAAAGCTTCTTTATGCCTGACAATTATTTTGCTATTTTTCCTGCTTTAACAACACTGAGGTATTCTCTTGGTAATATAAACTGTGGCTTCATATATTCTCAGCTTATTTCACTTTATGGGTTATAGCAAAGGGATGAAGGGTATGCAAAATTTCTCATGCAGACACTTACTGATCCTTCTTTTTCTTATCTATATTTAGTCTGTGCACAATGAAACAATCTTCCATGAACTACAAACATGTACTTTTCTTTCTGTGGCTGGTGATCATATCAAATTCAGCTGTAAGCTATTTATTCTGAGGTATAAATGTTGCTTTTTTGCATGAAGAATAAGAAACCCACATGCCAGCTGTCCACTTCCATCATTTGGGCTTCTCCAAATGCAGTCATGGGCATCTAAGTAAAAATATTTGCACTTCTGAGTTGGGTGCTAGCACTTATCTGTCTTATTCCTAGAATTTTCTAGAACTCTACCTTATAAATCACCTGCCATGCAGATTTAAGCAGTGTTGTCATGCAAGGACAAGTGTTACTTGCATATATTTTTCTGGTGAGGTAATCTGAAATATTTGCTAATACATTTCTGATGGCTGAAAACATTTTGCTACATTTCATCCCTTATAACCCACCAGAAGCACATAGGAGTCTGTCTTTGCTACACAGATTATAACCTGCTTGCATCATCAGGAGTGTGGTAATGCAGCACACACTGTTGAATGTTATAGCTTATGATGCAATCATGGAAATACTTTAAAACTGTTTTCCCCAAAATTTGAAGGTATTTTTATATGTGTCTTTACTCATAACTCATCAGAAAAATGGTACAGTTTAACTCTACTTCATACATTGCATTCTTTGTGTGTTAATTCATACTTACCAGTGCAGCAGATGCAATCATGTGCTACTATTTGCTTAGCACTTATATAAAACATAAAAATAAGAAATATGTCTGTGTATTTTATGACATTTAAGATACAACCAAATTATGGGATACTTTGCAAATCCTGAAGATGAAAGTTGTATGTTTAGAAAGGAGATTTCATTTTAAAGGTGTGAGTGAATAAGTGTTTTAATTAAACCACCATTTATTTTGTTCATTAAGTGCCAAGCCAGTTTAGTTTTTAATTTGCTACAAGTATTATAAACATTTCATGGAATCGCATAATGCTGTGCTATAGCTGAAATCCTGGTTTCCAACTGTACTCATTACCAGCTACATAACAAGTATCCATGATTATGTTTTACACACAAACACACACACACACGTATGTATATATATATATATATATATATATATATATATATATATACATACATACATATATATATATATATATATATATATATATATATATAGATATATACACACACACACACACACACACACACACACACACACACACACATATCTTGTGGATGAGATCAAGGCTGCCCTTGAGAAAGCTATATTTGTAACTCAATGATTCATTTCTTGTTACAAAACAAAACATAAAAAATGAAAAGGGAATGGTTCACTTTTTAGCTCTGCAGTGGTTGTAAATTCTATCCTGCATTTGAAATAGCTGTAGTGTGTGTTAAGTAAGAGAAATGCAGTGTGATGTGGTCTTGCTATAGTAACAGGCAGATTGCGTAACAACAGCATAACGGGATTTCATTAGAGGAACAGAAATGGTTAAAATTTATACATCAGTTGCTGAAAGTTCTGAGTAACACACAATCTGAATGTTACCAAAGGCTACAGAAGAGCTGACCCAGGACGTTGTATATCATATTGCCATGTTGAAGGAACTGACAAATGTTTTTTTTTTACCTGATAATATATATTTTTGGTTACTTGAGTTGTCTTGCACCCTTTGGCTGGAGATGGTGGTGTAATGGGCTTACCTGCTAAACAAATGAACAAAATAGTAATACATGTATTATTTCTTATAGTGCTAAGAATAAAATAATTATTTCATATACAGATTATATTGCTTTGCATACTGAAATGATTGCTAATATTTGTGTTCACATGGTATCTAATGCAATCACTTGACTAAAGAAAAAACGCAAGTTATATCATTTCACTGAGCATAAGGTCAACAAATATTAACAATAGTTTAAGTGGGTGATAAACAGTTTTAATGCTTTGTGAAAAAATATAGTTTGCTTTCAATGTGTCATATTATTTTTAAACAATGGCTGATAGCTTCTGTTCTTGTATTTTGCACTGATTTTTGTTTAGCTAATTATAAAGAATTACTTATTGAAAGCACTGCAGCCATTATTTTCACAAATAGATGCACAGATTATACACAGGTAGATAGATAGATAGATAGATAGATAGATAGATAGATAGATAGATAGATAGATAGACAGATAGATAGATAGATAGACATAGATAAATAAATATGGGGGGTGGTGGTTATTTTAAGTCTTTGCTCAAAAAAAAAAGATAAACCATGGGTTATTCTCTTCTAGTAATTATTCAAAATAAGAAAAAAAAAACATTCCCATTGCTGGCTTGAATATGGCAAACTAATATCTTCTTTGTGCTTTGTTCGTATACCATTATTGCTAAATCATTTACTTATTTGATCACTTCAGCTATTTT
This sequence comes from Protopterus annectens, assembly GCF_019279795.1. Lineage (NCBI taxonomy): Eukaryota > Metazoa > Chordata > Ceratodontiformes > Protopteridae > Protopterus > Protopterus annectens. Next base: position 1,762,347,902 of record NC_056739.1, read on the forward strand.
GTTAAGTTGCACATGAAGGATCAGGCTGTTGCTAAACAAAAGAAAACATCCACAAATGCTCAAGTATACATAAAATGTCCATAAGCAGTTCCACTGTTTTTAAAACTAAGGGTTAAAACAGAGGTGTGCTCTCAGTATACCATCTTTTATTGACAAATTATTTTGCACTTCTGTACAACTTGGTTAACTATTACTTATATATGTACATCTTTAATCATCACGTTATACAGACAGCCATTTTAAGATCGTTCGGGTAAAATGTCTGAATCCACCAAATCACTAGCTGTTCTTCCAGCTACTGTACAATAGGATACATGAAGCCTTAATACGACCCAGCACCATTATACTTGTAAACAATGTTTTCTTGTTTACAGTATCAAGATGTCATTAAAATGCAGAATCAGTTTGATTTAGATATTTCCTAAAGACATAATATGTACAAAAAGAAAGCAAAAATAAAAAGGTCATACATATATGAGGATCTGTGGGGGCAAAACTTGCTAAGTCATCTCACACAGGATGCTGTGTTGCATAAAATTTATTTTTTACTGATGCAGGATGCTGATGCAGTGGAATGTTTGCACTGGTGGCTCATCACTCGTATGTGTGCACATCCATATGCCCACATGTGCACCACACACACACAAACACACACACGCGCGCACACACACACACACACACACACACACACACACACACACACACACACACACACACACACACACACACACACATCACATGCACTGGACACACAGGTACAGCACATGCATGTGCTTATATGCAGACAGAGACACACACACACACAAACACACACACACACACAAACACGCGCACTCAAACACACACACACACACACACACACACACACACACACACACACACACACACACACACACACACACACACACACATTCCATTATAGTTTATAATCTTATGTTTATATATTTGACAGTACACATATAAGTACTGAACATCCATTTATAATAAGACAGCTGTATGCCTGAAAGACATGCCTGAAGTATATGAAGAGTAGAACCACAAAGATAGCTTTTAGGATTTATAAAAGAAGGATAAATGGGATAAAGGTGAACAACCATTACAAGGGACATGTCATGATGTATAGAGGTGACTGAATAGTAAGAGCCTTCTTCCATGAAGAATTAGCTGCATTGTGCTTGTAAGGGTTTGTCCCACTTTCTCACCAAAAAGCATTCCAATTATGTGGCAAATGAATAGTAGTTAGCATCGGTAGTGGACGAAAATTGTCAGGATACCAGAGTAAGTGGGCCTTCATATTATTGCAGCATTTTGAGACCCCTGTTAACAGAGCTACAAAGGGGTCATCAGTAATTATTCTACATTTGTGGCGTTGTGTGAGTAGCTGTTTAGTGTTTTTTACAATTCTGTCACTGATGGGAGAGTCTAGCAGGTCATCCATAAAATAACTGTCATTCATTATATTTAGTTTAATTAAATAAACATAATGTCTGACTTATGCAACACTGATGCTTTTGATGTATTCTACATTTGCATAATATGTTGGGCTATACTTTTTATTTTCTTAAAAAAGTCAGATGAAAAAATAAGCAAAGGATTATTTTATCTTTTAGTGGAAATGTCAACAAATGCATCAATTTTGTTTTAATCCATACATTGTGATCTGTATGCCATCTCATGAACTGGCACTAGCTAAATGGATGACAGATGGTGCTTGGCCTTAAGCTGCTAATAATATGAGAATAAATATGTTTTCAGTCTAGTAACAAATGTCCTTCTACATTTTATATGTAAAATGTTTCTATATTACTATTCATGGTAAAGAAAAACAAATACTGTTGTAGAAAAAAGGAAAAGAATCAGAAATCATTCAGAAAGAACAGCAGCATTGCTGTGAAATAATTATCTAATTTAGTTGTAAAATAATGCTTTTCATAAATTTTCAGTAAAAGTTCATTGAGCTACAAAATAAACACCATTTTTGGATAACCAAACAATAACTATGACTGTTTTCTTAGACTGTAACTTCTCATTTATTTGTGAAAATTGTGAATATTTTTTAAATGTCTACTATTAGTGCAGCTGTAGGCATAACTTAAATTGAAAGCAAAAATTCTTATGGTCTGACACAGTAGAGCTGATCAGAAATCCTATATAAGCTGTATTTTTCTAATAATTCATTTTATTATACATTTTATTCACCCCATTAAATGCTATATGTACCATACCTTTTGTATTCTGATTTCTGTGTTACTATAAAATAATTGCAATACAATGCTGTTGACATCTGACAACAAGATATTTGGTGACTTGTTATTTCTAGAGTTCTACATCTGAAAATATAATTACATTAATCAATATAGAATTATGACATTGTTCATTTTAAAAAAGTAACTTAAAAGATGATTGCCAAATAATTACTTTCATTCAAGTTGCTTTTTAATCTGAATGCTAAAACTCAGTTTTATCAAACAGCACATTTCCATATTAAAGTATTTAATAGTACCAAGCATTTGTGTAAATGAGTGTGGTGTGTGCTTTTGTTTAGTGTGTGTGTGTGTGTGTGTGTGTGTGTGTGTGTGTGTACATGAATATTTCATGTGTGTGTGTGTGTGTGTGTGTGTGTGTGTGTGTGTGTGCATGCTTGTCCACTAACTGACATCATCGACTTTTAAAACATTGAAACCCGTGTATTAGTAATGAACTAAATACTATGAAAAAAAGATGCACAGAAAGGACTGATAGAAGAATATTACAATTATTAAGGAAAATGTGTGATCATTTGTTTCATCTATGACTATCTGCTATCCCATAAATTATAATGCAGCCTTTCAGAAACATAACACTTTGTTAAATATCTTAAATGACAGAGTAGCTTACTATACAATTATGTCAAAGATGTATATAATTAATAAATGTTAAAGGGAGAAATGTATTAAAATCTAATCAAGTCAGGCCAAATTATTTTGTCAAAGAATCTTACTTAAAACAAATTTGTAAGAATGTTACAAGGAAGCCAGTCATGAAATAAGAACACATTTTAGACATCGTTTAAAACTTTTGTCATGATATTTTAGCAGTGCTTTTCAGTTTTGATAACAGGTTAACTCGATTGTTTTTTTTTGTATGCTTCACTTTCTTTTTTATTTGTTATTGAACCATGAATTCATTGTTTCTGCACATGAAACCAAGTAGTATAGATTATTGATTCAAACCTTGTAAATGGTGTGCATCCTACAATGTACGTTCCGTTCCCATAACATCCACCTCCTTAAAAATATAATTCTGAACACATCACATAATACTCCTATCCATCTTCTGAGAAGCAAGCATTTGTACCAAACAGGTCTTACTTGGCTAAGAGATAAGAATGCTGTTATGACTGTATTCATAATTATTGCATCCATGTTTTATGTAGTGTAGTGTCTGATACAGACTTGACTATTTAGTGGTATTTTTCTTTCAGAAATATTTACGTATGCAGTAGATGGACTGGAAGACATTGTGTTTACCTTTGTGAGTGATAAGTTTTACACAATATTTCACAAGTGGAAAAGGCAATCATATTTTATGTAAAATTGGCTACCTACTATCAGTGATAATTTCTGTGATTATATTTTCCTTTTATACAATATATTTGATACATTTTACATACTAGAAGGCTTAGAAACTGGTATTTAGTTAAACATATTTAAGTATAAGGCTATGATTTCAGATGTGTTCTAAAACATTAAGCTCCAATACTGTTACGTATTGCCAGATGTTGTAACAACTATTATCCCATTTACTTAAAATTTCAGTATGTTTAGTCGAACTCTGCAATATATATTATGATATAGTACAGTATAATGAGAACATAATTATCTGTCTTCATTTATAATTGCCCATTTACAAAATTAGTCATTCATATTTGCATTTTATTCTGCTCCTGTAACTTATATTAGAAAAAAAATAAACCTGCACAAACTAAAGTATACTTGTGTTTCCATATTTAATAGGTGGTATAATGTATATTTTAAAACAACTGGTATAGGATCTGTGAAAGAAAATTATTATATTCATTTGATAGCAAGTTCATACGTGAAGAAAGTCAGTCAGGATTCCACAGACTGTAAAATTACAGGTTTTAATTCCACTGTCTTTCATACAGTTAAGTGTGAAAAACTGAAATGAATAAGATATTAAAATGAACTTGCATGGTATTATTCACTGTGGTATGCTTAATTTCTAATTATTTTACTATCCCATGTGTTAAATTCTGTGAAGCTATCATCTACTACATTTGTTGATGGCATATTCATTTAGAAAGTACTGCAAAATGCATTTGAATATAGTTATATTTCATATTTTTGCATTTGCAAAATGTGGCAACTAAATATAAAAATGGAACTCCTATGCCTTCTATCTATGCTTAAATAAATATGGTTGTGTTTTGTGATACTTATAAAAATCTTTAAAATCTAC
>NC_056739.1:1762357362-1762512362 GCF_019279795.1 Protopterus annectens
TTGCCACAAAATGACAAATTTTATGAGAAACAGACCTAAAATATTAGGTAAAAATCTTGACATTCTGCAAAATTCTGGATAGTTGAGAGGTATGCGTGTGACTCTGGTTACCCTTTTTAGGTTGTTTTGAGATGAATGATTATGGTAAGATCTTATCTTCGTGGATTGTACTACAGGCCACATGGATCTGTTAATATTTATACAGACCCCATCCTTGGCTTCTTTAAATCAGCCATCAGCACTCCTACTTCTATTAAAAGGTCTCTGATACTGTTATTCTCACAGGATTACATGATATTTTTTTTAATATAGCTGGAGTTTCCTGAGTCTATCAACCCTGCTGAGGTATTTTTTGGTGCATACTGAGGTCACTTTACCTTTTTAACTGGGTCACCTTACTTTGTCAGTTGTGTGTCTCCTAGATCATAAGCCTTTTGGATGGCTCCCATAAATTCATTTAATTCTACTGGGGGAAGGGACCTCTCCCTTTTTTTTTAATCCTAAAGCTTCTGAGTGCCTTAGATCTATGTTGAGACTTGTGACTCATTTAGCATCCTTATTAAATTAAATCAATTAGATCCTCCAAATTAATTCACCCTAATGGTAGTCTCCAAAGCTACCAGGTCAGTTAAGGTCAGTGTATCAACTGAGAAAATTTTAAATTCTGGAGAAGATCAGCATAGAAAATAAACATGTTGGAAGGGCACTGCCAGACATCAGTGTGTGCCTACACTTGTAAGCAGAATAGGAAATGTATCAGTAGTGGTGGTGTGGGGCAAGGGAATGCAAACTTTTAAAAGGTAGTTGGCCTGTAGTTCATCCTCCTATCAAAGGCATTAATAATTATACTCTGTGTGTAAATATGCCATTAAGTCACATGACAAACTAAAATGTACCAGTTGTGTGGGAATTGAGTATTATTGGAAAATAATTAGTGATTCTTCTTTTTTAAAATGTATTGTTTCAGTAAACCTTAGATTATTAAGCACTGTGCCATGGGTGTTATTTAAAATATGCAAAATTTGCCACAAAGAAATAGTCTGTAGTACTACTCTATATATGTTATCGCTGGCCTGATAATAAAAAACAAGGATTGATTATTCTATAATAAGCTAGACAGCTGTGCATTGTAGAAATGTTAGTGCACAAATGTTGTCTTAAGCTGGGAGCAGAAAATATAAAATGCTGAAATAGAGGTGGCAGAAAGAATAAAAATCGCAGCACAACATTCTGTGATATGAGACAACTCAGAAAGCAGAGATGAGATGATTTATTAAAGGCATGAAATAAAACAGCACAATCAAGCAGAAGTGATAGGTAAGAAGTGTCCAATCCAGAATGGAGTGAGAAGATAACAAGTATGTGGCGAGTGCATCATAAACAGAAATGTAAGTGTTTTGGAGAGATAGGGATTCTTACATTGTAGACAATAAAAATCAAGCACTTTAGCATAGATTCCTAGATTGTCACTAGTCTTATGGCCAGGCAGATCATTAAGAAGCTCAGTCAAAATACGCATTACTGGTGGAAGAGTGATGATGTCCTCCCTTTAGTAGACTTTCTCCACATATTCGCAGTGAAATTGTGATCGCCCAGCCAGCCATCCAGTCTGGTTTAAAGGTTGCTAAGGAAGCATTCTGCTGGATCAGTAAGGCAAGCCTGTTCCAGAAATAGGGAATATTTAAATGCCACACACACCAGGCTTCAATGATAATTATTCACTGAAACTTTTGCTTAAAAATGTTCATTAAAAATAAATAAATAAATATAAGAGCAAGAATACGAATGGCTAGACTGTGATGTGGGTGAAAGCACGTGTAGAATTGTATTGTATTGGATTCTAATATTAAAACTACATTTTATCCATGCCTGGGTCTTGACTGGCTCTTTTAGATTGTTTATACTTCGGTGGTGGTGCTGCGGTAGCATTGTCACCTCACAGTTAGACGTTGCCCATTCGATTCTCAGTTAGAGCATCTTCATTGTGGCGACATGCATGAATGGGTGTTCCTTCGTTGAAGGTTGTGCGTTAGGCTCGGCAAGCCAGCACGTAAAACTCTACTGCCAATCATTAGCGGACCGGAGTTCCGCTGTGGCGACCCCTAACCGGGAAAAGCCGAAAGACACAATACTGCTGTCTACTCAAGATTTGCATGGTATACTTGTTGTTTGTCTCAAACCAATTATTAATTACCCTGGCAAAATAAAAAGATCTCATAGCTTGTTTGAGCAATGATAAATCATGCGAACTGGAAGTTTATCAGCATCATTCAAAATATTTCTGATAAAGTCCATTTCTGTAGCAACCATTATTATGGTTCATAGGTTAGTAATATGCCATCTGCCTTTGCAGGTCATTTAAGCCTAGCCAATTATCCAATCTGAGAATCAAACCTTGCAACTTATGTCTGGAAGGTAAATGCATAAAGCATTATGCCAACCCCAACCCTAAAATAAGTAATTATTAGGCTAGCTGCTTGTGTGAGCCATTTTAAGCCTAGAAAATTTCCCTTTTAAAGGTCAGAATCAAACTCTGTAGCTTGTGTTTGTGAGCACCTTTACCATTTTGCCAACCCCCAACAATAACATGGAGAGTAGATGTAATTAAAACAATAAAACATACTCAATTAACAAGTGTCTATTTAATTCCTATAAATCATCTGTCTAAACCCACACCTCTAGTCCTAACTGCCTAAACTGGAAGAGAATTAAGTATTTTATCAGACAAATGTAAAGCCAGCAATCAACACTTAACTGTCACCATGGTCCTAATGACAACCTAACACAGGCACATTAATGTATACATAAAATATTTTCTGTTACAAAATCAAATAAAGTCATCCATCCATCATCTATAACCACCTTTTTCCCGTTTTAACACATGGAGTCAGGGTGTCACTTCAACACTGACAATCATATGGAACCAAGGATCACACTGCCTGATGGTTAGCCCTGCCGCTGTTGTTCTTCAATACCACACACACCCATGCACATTCATACCTACGGTCAATTTACAGTGCCAAATCGATGTACTACACATCTTTAGAGTGTCAAAGGAAACCAGAGCACCTAGAGAAAACCTACACAAACACAGGGAGGATATGCAGACTTTGTAGAGAAGGCAACCCAGCTGGGAGTTGAACTGGAGAACCTCATGCTATGAGGCAACGACAAGACCAAACAAATACCAGAGTATATATTACTGTTCAGCAGCCTGTGCAAAATCATGTAACCTGTCAGTTTCAGCCTATAATGCTGTGAAATACATTCATGACTATAAAAATACAAAAAGAAAACGGAAGAAACAAATTGTAATGCTGTTTTAAATACATCAATGACATTTGCTAACTTTAAATATGTGTCAAACTTATGAAGTTAAATACATTTCCTAAACAGTATGACATTGCAACAAAAAACAGCTATGCACAGATATTATTTAAAACCAGTTATAACTGTATATCAAGCTATTATGAAAGCTTTTTACTTTCTGAAAAATAAAGAAATGAGCAAGAATTCCACACAACAGTCTGAAATGCATAATAGTATTAAAACAGTTAGAAATGTCTAATAATATTAACTGCCATAAACATGCATAGCACAATAAGTGTAATCTCAGTCACTGTATTAATTATCTACCTAGCAGAAATTGTTGCTGTAGAAAAAAGTAACATATAAAGCAAAAATATATTGCATTTTTTATTTAACAACAATACCTGGAAAATATGTCTTATATATATCAAACTGTTCTCATACGCCTTAGGTAATAAGTTCATTCACACAACATATAATATCTAAATCAAAAGCCATAAAAAATCCACTAAACTACAATCATTGCCACAGAACATGTATAAAAAGCTCTTTTTTATCATTTTGATGTAAGTTGTAGCAAACAAAAAATCAGTAATAATTTAAATATCAACTGACAAACTAGTAAGTCCATAAAAATAATGCAGAAATGTATAATTGCAAATATTCCATATAAAATGGTCCAAAAATATACGTACTACATAGTAAAGGCTTCTCAACAGTGACCTGATAAGAGTCTTATGAGCACAGTCAGCCTCCTGCTCAGGTAACTAAGAGAGAGTGAGATTAGGTTGGCCTACAAACCTATACCAAAGCAGGCCATTTTGAAAATACAAATGCAACATATTAGCACAATTGTTACTGAACAGAATAAACCATTACAAATTATAGCAGTAATAAGTGAAAACAAGAAACAATTATTTAAAACTAAGCAACATAGCCTACAGATATAGGTTTCAGATTACCAAAGATAAACATTGACCTTACAAAAGCAGCATAGTCCTCTAAAATGCATCTTGGTTCTAATGACTTTGGCTTCTCGCAAAAAACTAGTAAAGGTACTTGTAAACAATTTTACATCTAAGGAATGTATGCTCACTCACTAACCAACCAGTTGCCTATGTCTTTTGCTTCAGTAACACTGTCCACTCTGTATTTTATATTAATCTAGGTAAATATCAAGTTATAGAAAAAGCACATGAAATGTAATACGCTTGCACATCACTTATTGAACATAGTATGTCACATTTTATACTTTTGTGATTTCATCTCGTAAGTCTGTCATTATGGAAATATCTTCTCCTTTCAGTTTTATTCATCTTTGTAAAAGACAGCAGTCCTTCATAGATTTCTTGCTAGGGTCAAAGTGATGAAGCACTCTTGAGAAGGCCGTTTTATTCACAGAACAATTTTTTAAATAACATAGAGTATGTGTTCAAATCCAATGTCTTCTGTGATCTTCCTTATGAACAAATTATTACAAGACTCAGCTTCCAGACCAGTTAAAACTGACTTGTAGCTAATACACTATTAATTGCTTTTTACTTTGTAAAGTCAAGCAGAAAACATGTCTATTTTTTATCCCAGATGTATTTAGCATGATTTTAATAATGAGTTACTTAGAGCTGCAAAATAAACCCTAGGTGCAACTGATAGTTTATACTATACATTTGCGACAAATTTATCTGCCATTTTGCTTTTCACATTTGATAAATCCTGGTCTGGTTGATAAAAGAGCAGGGTTCTTCCAAATAGTTTGAATCAAGTTATCGATCAACATTTTTAAATTTTCTGACAGATTTGGATTCAGCAAAGTATGCGAGTGCTCTATTTCTATTCTTTGCTTTAGCCAGGTAAATCTCAATACCTTTGTCTTTGGCATCACTGCAGACACAAAAATGGCAAAGCAGACTTTCCTGGTTTGATTCTCTTGTGGAATCAACAACTTGATTATGAAATGGGACATTTCTGCCTTGTTTTGCTTATGTAATAGCAGTCATTTCTGAAAACTAAAGGCTAAATGGGTACAAATAGAATGGGTGCTATTGGAGTACTTGAAGGGCACTCCTTATCCCTTTGTTGCTATCTTAAAACCTGAGTTTTCTTGTCCCTTACCCCCTATGTTCTAACCCCTTCGCCCACCTTCTAGTTTTGCATTAGACTGTCTGCATGAATCTTATATCATTCTCTCTCCATAGCCACCAAAACTGCACACAGTGCATACAATACATCATGCTTTCTTTAGGCCTTCCAAGTTTTTGTCTCTCCCACCACTCCTTCTGTTTGCTTACCCTCTAAAATTATTGATCAGGAAATAAATTTTAAGTGCTTCATATGTTTCCCGTGTCTTTTCCTGCCATAACCATAATTCCTGATTTTTCTTTTATTTTTTTACATTTTTTTAGGCTTATTTGCATTTAAATTAAGACGATCTTCTTCTCCTTCAGCTGTTCCCATTAGGGATCGCCACAGTGGATCATCTGTTTTCATTTCTTCCTGTTCTCTGCATGTTGCTTTGTCACACCACTCACCTGCATGTCCTCTCTCACCACATCCATAAACCTTATCTTAGGCCTTCCTCTTTTCCTCTTACCTGGCAACTTCATTCTTAGCATCCTTTTCCCAATATACCTAGCATTTGTCCTCAGCATATGTCCAAACCAACACAATCTCGCCTCTCTGAATTTGTCTCCAAACCGTTCAACCTGAGCTGACCCTCAAATATACTGATTCCTAATCCTGTCCATCCTTGTCACACCCAGTGCAAATCTTAACATCTTTAGCTCTGCCACGTCCAGCTCTGACTACTGCCTTTTTGTCAATGAAGCAGCTCTAAATGTTTGGCTGTTTAATTAATTTTATTTAATAAGAACCTGAGTTAACAAATGAATAGTTTGTCATTGCTAAAGTCTTCCCTGGTGCTTACGTTTGTGTAGCATCGTCTATGTAACGCTACCCACTCACACCTTTCTTTCCTCGTTTGTGTAGCATCGTCTGTGTAACGCTACCCACTCATACCTTTCTTTCCTCGTTTGTGTAGCATCGTCTATGTAACGCTACCCACTCATACCTTTCTTTCCTCGTTTGTGTAGCATCGTCTATGTAACGCTACCCACTCATACCTTTCTTTCCTCGTTTGTGTAGCATCGTCTATGTAACGCTACCCACTCATACCTTTCTTTCCTCGTTTGTGTAGCATCGTCTATGTAACGCTACCCACTCATACCTTTCTTTCCTCGTTTGTGTAGCATCGTCTATGTAACGCTACCCACTCATACCTTTCTTTCCTTAGTGACTACTGTAAATGAAAACACATGCACATACAAGCATGCTACTACTATTCCTACGGATTCCAGCTACAGTTTTCAGTGTAACTCTCGGAAATTCATTTATCTTTACAAATTGACTTCCGCAAATCAGTTATGATGCAATCCTCTATACAGAAACCACTTCCATCTTTCCCATATAAAAGCTCCTGTTGTCTTTTAATAATACAAAGTTTTTTGTTTGGACATTGAGTGAAAAATCCTGTCCTGTCTTTCTCCTTCTGCCCCACCCAATCTGTCCCGTCCATTTCCTCTCATGCCCCCTGCAGAGATCAAGTCGGACTAAGTCTTTGTGACACTTTCCAAATGAATACTGTTACTTCCATGGATCCTAACAATATCTGCTTTAAGTCCCACCTTGCAAAAGCCCTCCATCAACTCTTCAGCCTGAATCTCTCCACTACCTATGTCCCCGAGGGTGGACAATAGCAGTCATAGTACTCATACATAAATGTGGTCCATCTAATGATACTGTGAATTGTGGGCCTATTAAACTCAGCAGTATTATTTGCAAGGCTATGGAATGTATTATATCTGAACTAATAAACAATGATATAGGGTGACCCAATATCCATGGATACAGACAAGTTTGGCCTTATAAAAGGTAGAGCATGCCTGCTCATCCTGGTGGAGGTCTTTAAAAGGATTAATGAAACTACAGATAAGGTGCATACTGTCCACACTGCTTTTATGGACCTTGACGAAGCATTTCATATCATGATTGATAAACTCTCCCAGCTCAGCATTAACTGATATGTAGTTTGCCAGATAGATAACTAGCTAGCTGCTAAAACCCATATCATTAAGGTTTAAGGTATTTCCTCTAGGCAGAAAAATGTCACTAGTGGTGAGCTGCAAGCTCTGTCCTGGGACCACTCTTCTTCAGTACATATTTTTCTGACACAAAAAACAATATCAATGGCTTAGCAAACTGGGGAAAGTTATCAAATTTCATTCTGATATTCAAATTCCCCAGCAAAGGTTAGACAAAAACAAATGTTTTGTGTAATAGTTAAGGATTACCCTCAACAGGAAGAAGTGCAATTGAGTTTCTTTTCGTAAATCTAGGATTACCACTGCTTGCCATATAGATAACATTCCACGTATCCATTTAAATTTGGCATGGTCACCATGGCCTTGGGTATGTATGTGTATAACAGACTCTCCTTTAACCACCACATCTCTTTGGTGGTTAAAAAAATATTCTACCTTACTCCAGTTAACCTTCATGGTATTTTCTCAAGGTCCACAGAGGTTATATCACCACTGCATTCATTCCTTATCAAGCCCATCTCAAAGCACCTATAACTCAACATTTCCTCTCCAAAAAGATCTCAGCTCTCAATACTCTTACCTACTACAGTAGACTATACAGACTCCTGAGGGGTAATGTCTGCTTAGCCTTCCATGCTATGAATGACTCAGTACTCTTTGAACTCCTTCTCCTTAATAGAACCAGTGACAAAGCAAACACCATTTGGCATGAAAGATAACTAACCCAAGATACCCTCTATTTTCTGAAACAGACTGCCTTTGTCAGTACTTAACCCAGTCTTAACTTCTGTCAAATTAATTATATCTCTAGCTCTTAAAGTGTTCCTGACAATGTATAAAACCCTAAAAGAAAATGTATATGATGTATTGATCTATGTCTGGCCAATGCATTAGTTGATATAGGTTATTCTGCTAGTCATTTTATGCTACTTTTATGCTGGGTTGATATATATTCACCTGGAAAGTGTTTATTTAAAACTTTCTGTATTATTTAGATATGTCAGTTTAAGCATGCTGGTTAAATATCTGAGCTCTGAGTGGTTTTATATGCTCAACATGATGAAACTTGGGTAAAAGCACTTGTACTGTACTGTATTGTATTTTAATATTAACGCTGCATTTTATGGATGTCTGGTCCTTGACTGGATCTTTTTGAATAAATAGTTTGACATGGGCATATTATGTTAGGTATTATTAGCTGGAATGTGAATAAGATTGACATGTTAAACAGCACAAAACTTTTCTGGCAGTTAGTTTATAAAAGTGAGACCAACATATTTTATATATAGAAACCACACATGAAAGATGATCAGCTTGAAAGGTCTCAAATGAAATCAGTCAGTTCTAATTTTTTGTTGCAGGTTATTCAGATGAAAGTAAAAATGCAGCAATAATAATCTTATTTATTTACTATTTATTTGACATTTGTTTGTCTGACTGGGTCCAGGGAACCCATTTTCAGCAGAGGCCTGGGGAGAAAAGCTCAAAGAGTAGATTTAAATATTGTAAAGCAAATGCAAAGTTCATAAAGTATGTCTAAACTAGACAAAAATGTCAGTAAAGATTGTACATCTAATTACACAAATTTATGTCAAGCAGAGGGAAAACATATCTGTTTGATGTTAAAGTAACAGGTTGCATAATTAAAACAATTTGATAAATTTATCAAAAAGGATTGATATGTAGATTACAGTCAAGATGAATAGAAGATCATATAATTATAGCTTAAGAGTACAGTAGGGAAATAGGAAAGCTATGGGGGCAATGTGAAAGTCAATATGTAGAAGAGGTGACAACAGAGAATAAAAGAAAGGTAATGGGGTGGGTGAGACAGACAACTAGAGTGAGAAGAAAGGATGATGCCCCATTTGGGATGTATCTCACCCGACACCTGCAGCAGTTGGAAAGACCCCAAAAGTTCCTCACCAAGAGGATAAAGGGTCTTAAACATATGTCATATGCCGCCCGACTGAAAAAACTCCAGCTCTATTCAGTCGCATACCGCCTACTCAGAGGTGATCTTTGCCTGACGTACAAGGCCATGTCCAATCCTGAATTAATGGACATGCTCCACCTCAGAAAATCCAAATCCATTAGAGCCACAAGAACAAGTGACTTAAACCTCAACACAGAAATAAATAGGACATGCTGGAGGGACAGATTCATAACCCAGAGGCTCCCTACACTCTGGAACAGAACCCCAGTCCATGTTAGGCAGAGCCCCTCACTGATTCTATTCAAGAGAAATCTCGACGAATGGATGGGAGATCGTAGGTTTACCCCGGGGGTCATCTCTGTGTCACTACTAGACAGAGGCATAGTAAACTAAACCCTAAAAAGTGGTGTAAGCCACATACACTCTGGCTAGGCTTATAAATGCCTTAGGGCAGATAGCCTAGTATGAACCTATGAACCTATGAACCTATGAGGTTGGAAGTCAACAAAGAGGGATGTGGACATTTATATATAGATGAAGGAATAGGAGAAGGCAAAGTTATGATAGTAATACAGAGGTAGTTAAAAAGGGAAGGGAAAGACAGAAAGAGAAAGAATATATTATAAGATTAAGTAGGACTTGAAGAGGAGCAAATCCAGGCTTTGCTTAAGAGTTTCCTTATCCTTAGTGTGATTTTAAATGAGATAATGTTGACATTTGTTCTAGTATTTGAGGGAAGGTTATTCCAGGCTATGACAATGGAACAGGAGCAGACTTTTCCAACAGGTGTTTTGGGCTTATATACTGATAGACATTGTTTATCTTTGGATCTTAGAGATATAGTGAGACGTAGTGAACCAGAACAGAAGTTAGAGCAGGGCAGGCAGGGGGCTTGTAGATAATATTGTGGGGTGTTAAAAGTTGGATGAAGGTGAGGCAATGTGGTAACTTGAGCCATCTCAGTGACTGAAGCGAGGTGCAGTGGTGGGTAAAATATGTACAGCCAGTAGCAAATTAGCTATTTTATTATAGCAGGCTTCCAGTTTTGATATGACAGAGATCTGGAGATTAGCGAGGATATTAGCATCATATAAGAGGGAATGTAGCAGGCAGGTATTTGCAAGTGTGATTCTAGTGGACTGGTTTAGAAAAGATGTATGTCTTTAGAGCATAGCTAGTGTTTGGTGTATCTTTTATGTTACTCTAGTTGTGGAGGTCAAATTTTAGGTTTTCTTCAATGATTACACCAAGAAGCTTGATATATCAGACTGCTTTGATTAGAGGGGTATTTTGGGAATGAGTTATAACTTTTTTTTGTTTTTTCTTGGGTTTTAGGAAAAAAAAAGAGTAGGAGTCTTGTTTTTTGGTGTTAAGTAGCAGGTGAGAATTATTTAGCCAGAGTTCAATGGATGAAAAAGCATCTTAGGTAATTCATTGAAGGTCAGTGAGGTTATTTGCTGTGCAGATAATAGTTAAAAAATCAGCATGTTGGATTAAAGAAACTTGGCAGGAAGATGTATGGAGATTGTTTATAAAGATGTTGAGCAAAAGTAGCTCATGGATGGAGGCTTGGGGCACTCCAGTGATATTTGACAGGAAGAGAGAAAAGAAGCCATGCCATTTTACTGTCTGTTGTCTGTCTGACAGATAACTTGTAAACCATGTGCAGAAGGGGGATGAGCGACCAAGTGAGCATAGTTGGAATAAGAATTTAGTTTGAGAAACCACATCAAATGCTTTGGAGAGATCTAAAAATTGTGCAGACACAAGATGGCCAGAATCTCTGGCATGATTTTGGTGTCCATGAAGGATAAGAGTACAGTGACAGTGCTGTGATTTGGTCTGAAACCATGCTGGGTTGGGGTAAGAAGTTTGTTAAGGAGAAGATAATTAATGAGCAAAGTGTATGGACACATTTCTCAAGTATTTTAGACAGGGGTGAAAAAATAGCTATGGGGCAGTAGTTTGATAGATCTGAATTACTTCCTTTATGTAGTGGGATAATGAAGGATTTTTTCCAGATGATTAGGACATATGCTTCTGTAACTGACCTATTAATATGAATACTGACTGGATAGGCTATGGCTTCAGCAGCAAGCTTAAGGTTTATGGCAGGAAGATTATCTGCTGAATTTGAGCTAGGTTTGAGTTTATGTAAAAGTGTTTTTATAAAGTTTGTGAGACAAGATGGAGTATAAATGTATCAGAATTAGCAGCATGGAATTGAGTAAGGTCATTTCTAGGAGAAAGGTTGAAGAAAGAGGTATTAGTGCTTAGTAAAGCTGTGTTGTTAATAGAGGATTGGTTTAGTGATGTTATGCCATGTGCATTGTTTAGCACTAGGTTAACATTATTATCGATAAAATAAGAGTTAAGGAGGGTGGCAGTCTGAAGAGATGATGTATCTGGGTAGGGACTAGTGTTCTCTTTTATGCCTGGTTTAGGAAGTCAAGTGATTGATGACCAGAATTTTTTTGGGTTGTGTTTCTTGTTTGATTGCAGGCTGGTATAGAAGTGCTTTATATCACTAATAGTAAGCATTTTGACTTTATTTTGGAGTTTTCAAACCTTTTGTATATTGTCTTGAGATTTATTTTTTAGCCATTCATTCCATGCTTTATGTATATGTGACATTAGTTGTTTTGTAGAATATGAGAGCCATGGGACATGATTGATTTTCATTCTTTTAGTCTGAGTAGGAGTTAAGTTGTTAAGTATGCTTAAGAATGTAGTGTTGAAGTGACATACAGCTTCATCAAGAGGAAGAGTTATTAGGATAGATCAGTTAGTAGACTTTAATATATGTAGAAAGAATTTAGATTAAATTTAGTTAGCTTGCAGATTGTCTTATACTGATGTTCTTTAGGAATATGTATAGAATTTATGACGCTGTAGATGGGTAGGTGGTTACTTAGGATGTTAGAGAGGGTACCAGTTTGCGTAAACTTACTTGGGTCTGACACCAGGATCCAATCCAATGTGGATCCTTGGTTGTCAGTTTTGTCATATCTTGTAGGGGATAGCACGAGTTGTGAGATATGGAAGAGGTTTACAGATGGAGTAGGAGAATTTGATGTAAGATTTAGCCAATTGATGTTAAAATCACCAAGAATGACAGTTTCATAGGAGATGTTTGTTGTGATCCAGGATAGGTTATTTTCAATTGTGGGGCTGTTTTGTCCTGGGGGAATATAATTGCTAACTATATACAGGTTTTTAGAGTTGTTCATTTTCAAGGTGGTAATGAATAGTTCTGCATTATCAGATTTTGGAATCGGTGTCGGGTACTTAATAACTGTAAAGTGACTAGTGTGAAATAATGTAATTCCACCAGCTTTTTGTGTAGTCTGTCTGGCCTAATTATATTATAGAGTGGACAAAGCAATTCAGAGTCTTTTATATAGGGTTTTATCCAAGTATCTGTGGCAGCAGAGAAATGAGGAGTGTGTAATACCATCCAGGTGTGGAAGTCTGAGATTTTATTACAGAGGCTGCAAAAATGAGGGTAATGAATTTCAGATTTTTGGTTTGGGATAGGTTCAATAAGTTGAGACTTAAAGAATTTGGATTTCTTTTGTAAAAGTTTGATTTTGGGAGAAGTTAAGGTGAAAGTATTAATCAGACTTGGCAATATGTCAGAAAAACTCTTTGTGTGGACAGGGATAGTATTGAATGTTATAGAAGTGATATGGATATTAATAGCTGATATATGGAAGGATGTAATTTGATGAAGGATGAAAATAGATAAATCAACGGAGATAAACAATAGGAATATTAATGGTTTGAGGACATAGTGATCTGTTGTGGTATAGATGGACCAAAAATTTTAATTAATTAGTTTGAGAAGAGAAGCAGGTAGCCAGATGAGAGAAAAATTGTTAAAATGTAAGAAGGATTATGTTATTTGGTGTAAAAGAGATGCAATGTATGTGTATGGGAGGTGGCTGATGATGTGTAGTATAAAGATTGTTTTAATTGATTAAGATGTTAAGGGGTTGGAGTGTAGGCAGTATAAGTTGAGATGTAGTGGGGGTGGGTGGGAATTAGAGGTAGATTAGAGGAGCTGAGTGAGCCTGAGTGGAGCGAGGGCTAATGGGCCAGGAAGGACCAGGTCACAGGTGTTCATATTACTACAGAAAACAATCAATAAGGATTGAATTCTAACTTGTTTACTGTTTTGGTTTCAAGTTTTAAGTATTAAGATCTCAGGAGGAAGAGGAAATCACTGAAACTGTATCAGTTTGTATGCAGAGAACAGGGCTGGCTAGGTATTAAGTTGAAAAGGAATGCTATAAAAGGCAGATATTTAAGGTTAGGAAGGAAGACAATTGTAGCAGTAATAGGATACCAGTATTAAGAACAGATGTAAATTAGATGGGACTAGAGAAACGGATATTATAGAGAAGGTGTAAAAATATTGACGATAATAAAATATAAAAATCTAAATGTGAATATTAGTAGTGGAGACAGACTATAAAGGGGAAATAGTAAAAAGTATGAGTACGTCCTAGTGATGTGTGAAAAGGCCAAACAAGGTAGTTAAACAATGAAGAGAATTTAAATAATAGGAAGTCTGCTAACATAAAGCAGAATTACCAATGGAAAAGAGATAAAACAGGAATAGGCAGTAAAGTCCTGTTAATCAATACAAGGAACCATTGGTTGATGAAAGTCTCTTTGGCTCCTTCGGACAATGTGTTCAGCAAGAGACGTAATATATGTGTGTGTGGGACGTGGTGTGATACTTGTGGTTGGTCAGTGGTGTGTGGAATGTGGTGTGATACTTGTGGCTGGTCTGTGGAGTCCATCTTTAAACCTTAGTCAGTGAGCACACATTACTGTGGGCATAGGGGGAATCCTAGCTAAACTGATAATAAAGATCTTTAAATCTGAATGTTAAGAAAAGTATATTTGACCCTGAATGGAAATTTATATTTATTCTTTTTGGATTGTAGTCCTAGAAGCACAACTTGTTAATTGCTCCATTTATGCTCTGTGCCAAAACAAAATGTATTTTTGGTGAAGATAATACAAGTAATGGAAGATTTCAGAGAATGCAGCTGTCATTTAGCAAGTGAGTGGAATGCTACCATAAATAAAACTTTAAACTAACACCATTTGCCTGTAGTATCTAACATGGTGGAACTTTCGTCCTTCCTAGAACTGATAAATACTCATAGGTTATTTCATTTTTCAGGATCTAAATTTGTCTCTTTATAAAGAGTTTACCTTTTTACATGCATACTTGTTGGTCACAAATCAGTTATTAAATAATATCACTTAATTTTGTACACGTGGTTAAAACAATTCAAATTAATTATCACACATGCTCACATAACTTGGTTGTCTCATTGATGTAATTTGTTTCCACATAAGATTAAAATATCTCATTGAAGGATTAACTATTTCATAATAAGTGATAACTGAGCACACAAATCTTCTAAGAAGCATTAAAATATGTTTGCTTAAAACCATCTGGAAGATCACTTACCACTGGATATAAAGTGGGCTTTGTTGAAAGTTACCTTGGGTGGAATTAATTAAATGCTCTCAATTACTAAAACATAAATAATTGACCAAATTACTACATTTCAACAGGAAATAAAGGGTGTTACTGAGAAACCACAGAGAAACCAGTAAAAAACCATATTTCCCAAGCTCAAGGACTTTCAGGTTAAACTTGTGAACATTCATACTATTTGCCACTTCAGTTCTGAATGCAAAATCATGTTTAATTATATGATACAATCAGTTACTTTTTAAATTTCTAGCTAATATTATGAAGTTAGACAAACCAAAAAATACTATTTGGGGCAAAAAAGTAGGTGATGATGTTATCAATGATGCTGACAACATCAGTGAGAGCTTTGAAAAATATTTTGGGAGATCTATAGTACACTCAGAAGTCATATTTTGACTGGTGCTATTCACAATTATTACATACCATTAGCACTCCTAGCATCCATGCAAAATATTACCAAGGGATCTACAGAGAAATGTTGGGGGTGATAAATAAGTTAAAAACTGTGACGGCTGAAGGCCCTGATGGGAATGCAGCCTCATTCTATAATCCATTCAAGGGAAACATGATTACCATCTTAACTAGGTTGTTTAATTACATAAGAACATATGAGAACAATGCCCAGTTCCTTAATCAATTTGTAACTGCCATATATATACTTGTGTATAGGGTGACCTCATATGTAAGTCTAGTGATGATTTTGAGGCCACAAACAATTTAAATGCACTGACTCATGCATCAGTCTGTGGCAGTGGTCATAGTACAGCCAACTCACAGGAGTAATTCATTCAGTACTTTCCTTTCTCTTTTTTTTCTCTCTTACTGCCAAATACAGTAAGTGGGACAGAGGCTGTATATCCTTGAATAAATGCATCAGGCATATTACTATGGGCATTAGTCCTTAACTATCTTGTTGCGATCACAGCTGTGATTAACAAATGCAGTTATTTGTATCTTAATCTGTGGGTAGTGGTAACAATGCACGCTGCCCACAGTAGTGACCCACTCATTATTTTTCTTCTTTCTTTTTTGTTGTTTACTTACTAGCAAATACAGTGATCAAGATGGGGGTGTATTCATGAATGATAGCAACAAGTAGATTACAAAGATGACCAGAGATGACCACCAAAGGCAGCTATCCCAGTGTTAGTCTGTGTGCAGTGGCGGCTAGCTCTATCTTAGTCTGTGGCCAGTAGCAGGTAGCTCTATCTTAGTATGTGGGCAGTGGCAGCAAGCTCTACCTTAATACGTGGGAAGTGGCAGCTAGCCCTACCTTTGTCTGATGGTGTAGGTGGGTAGGTGGTCACTTAGGGTGTTAGGGAGGGTACCAATATGTGCAAACTTATTTGGGTCTGACACCAGGATACAACCCAATGTGGATCCTTGGTTGTAAGATCTGTCATATCTTGTAGGGGATAGTATGAATTGTGAAAAATGGAAGAGGTTTATAGAGGCAGTGGGAGAATTTGTTGTAAAATTTAGCCAATTGATGTTAACATCACCAAGAATGATAGTTTCATAGGAGATGTTTGTTGTGGTCCAAGATAGGATATTTTCAAGTGTGGGGGTGTTTTGTCCTGGGTGAATATAAATGATAAACTATATACAGGTTTTTAGAGTTGTTCATTTTCAAGGTGAAAATGAATAGTTCTGCATTATCAAATTTAGGAATCGCTCTCAAGTGCATGATAGCTGTGAAGTGGCTAGTGTGAAATAATGCAATTCCACCAGCTTTTTTGTGTAGTTTGTCTAGCCTAATTGTATTATAGTTTGGTTGAAGCAACCAGTGTCTTTTAACACTGTGAATAGGCAGTTATCTTTAGGGACATTTTTTCTTATGCAAGTGTTTTTATTTTTAATTGTCAGTGTACTAAATTCTTCATTTAAGTACATCTTGTGTATTAGGCACAACCCCCAATTTTAAGATCAATTTAGGTATATATTGTGCATTTATTTTGAAACCAAACTCAGATGGGTCTCCCATTAACAACTATTATCCAGTTTTGTTAATATTGATATAAACTTGCAACAGCTTTGTTCACAGCTAGACTTTGAAGGATACATCCTCACGCACTTTTTAGTTTCAATTTCAGTCTGTGAGAAATAGATTAACACAAAATTATAACTGAGTATTATGCCAGGGCTTGCGCCATAATACTGACAAGAACATCAGGAAATAAGTTTTGCCCTGGATGTTTCAAAAGCATTTGAAAAAGTTCAATATCCATTTTCTCATAAAAAAGATACTTAGTAAATCTAGTTTTCTTCAAACACTTATTTTAAAACAGTTTATCTTTTTGCTATTCTTCTACTGTACTCTCTATTAGTGGATGTACTTCTTCAAGAACCATTTAACCTCTAGGGTCTGGAATAGACTATCCGTTACCTCCCTATTTATTTATGTTTATATGATGCTGGGGTAGATCTGTCACTTCCTCCTTTCTGAGAGGGAGGATTCCACCACACCATCTTATGTAATCACTGCTCATCTGATGACTAACCCTCAGGCTGGATGGCAGGGTGGACACATTTGTCTCTCCATTCTCAGGTTGAATGATTTCCATCTGGTTTTGTGCTGTGCTTTTTACACTATTTCTCTGCACTTTGTTTCTATAGAAAAACAGCATCTGAGTAGTTTATTGTGATGCAGAAATTCTTCTGAATTCTTCCACGACTATGCAATTTTAACTAACTTCTACTTCATTTCTACTCAACCAAAATGCCTACTACTAAATCCCCCCTAAAACTAATAATCCCAAAGACACCCATCTCTCAACAAATTCATAACCCACCTGCATGTATTGACACCCACACTGCTACTCTTAACTCTAGCAGCACATAACACCTCTTACCACTCCAATCCACATATGTCTCTCTCCTCCCACTCCACCTCTGTTAGCTACTAACCAACAATCACAACAGCAAACATCGCTATATGTAGCTCCATCTTCAATAGCACATCCCTAATCCACTTTTGGGTTCCCCTTCTCCCTCATCCTAACATTCCCAGTATCTCTCTGCAATATAACAAACATACTCAAATTCTTGAAAACTATAGTCAGTATTGCCTCCAAACTATATCTCGGTGGAGACATACACGCAAACACCGGCCCAACCTATGTCCCATTTAGCCTAACCAACATACATGCTCAACCTCATCAAACTACAATAATCCCTCCTAGGAAAAATTTGATATTCTTCTCCTAAATATTAACATAGCTAGAATTTCCCCTGTGTGATACTTTCAACCTCTTGAATCACAGGCAACATGGGATATATGTAAATTACACTTTAAGGATATCAGGTGTTTCAGCTAAATGGCATTTCTGCATACCCATGATTTGTTTTCTTTTACATCTTTTTCTGGACAATTTCAGGCCAATAAAGCCAAACCCCTCTAGCTGGGGACATGCATGTTTCTGCCTTCTTATGACCATCATCAGTACAGCATAAGAAAAATGTTTGACTTTTGGAAACACAGGGCAGTTATACACAACTGATATCCATAAACCTAAAGATGTCTACAAAATATCCCAACTAACAAACTAAAACAATGAGTAAAAAGATCACACAGGAAAACCAAATGGTTAGAAACACAAAAAGAAAAATCTAGCAAAGCTAGAATTTCCCCTGTGTGATACCTTAAACCTCTTGAATCAGAGGCAACATGGGATATATGTAAATTACCCTTTAAGGATATCAGGTGTTTCAGCTAAATGGCATTTCTGAATGTCCATGACTTTTTTCTTTTACTTTTACATCTTTTTTCTCCAGAAAAAGACATGAAAGTAAAAGAATAAAATCATGGACATTCAGAAATGCCATTTAGTTGAAACACCTGATATCTTTAAAGGGTAATTTACATATAGGCTCATAGGTTCATAGGTAGGTACTAGGCTATCTGCCCAAAGGCATTTATAAGCCTAGCCAGAATGTGTTGGCTTTCACTGTCCTCTTAGATTAGTTCCCTGTGCCTCTGTCCAGCAGAGCCATTGAAGTGAAAATTTCTGTTTCTCATCCACTCATCAAGGTTTCTCTTGAAAAGTATTAGCAAGGAACTCTGCCTAATGTAGATTGGAATCTTGTTCCAGAGCATGGGAAGTCTCTGAGTCAGGAATCTCTCCCTCCAGCACGTCCTATTTATTGTTGTGGTGAGGTTTAAATCCTAGAGCGTGTGGCTTGAGGGGATATGTTTTTTTTTTTTAGGTGGAGCATGCCCATCAATTCTGGGTTGGACATGGCCTTGTATGTCAGGCAGAGATCACCTCTGAGTAGGCGGTATGCAACTGAGTACAGCTGGAGTTTCTTCAGTCGAGCTGCATAGGACATCTGTTTGAGGCCAGTGATCCTCTTGGTGAGGTACGTCTGTGGTCTTTCCAGCTGCTGCAGGTGTCTTGTAAGGTACATCCCAAATGGGGCATTGTACTCTATGATGGGTCTAATGAGTGATGCTTAGAGGGGCACAATGACCTCTTTTGATCTGGATGCAAACTCTTTTTTGATTAGGTGGGCCACATAGAAGGATTTTCTAACCACTTTGGCAATGTGATTATCAAAGGAGAGATTACTATCTACTTGGGTCCCCAGATCCCTTATTACGTCTTTTGTATTTAGGGGGCTACCACCTATGTTGTAGTTTGTGGATACTTTGTTTTTTTCCACAGGGGATGACTATGCACTTTTTAGCATTTCGCTTGAGGCCATGGTTTTGACACCAGGTATCTGTCTCAGTGAAACCCTTTTGGAGGATGGTCGAGTCAGCTGGAGAGTCAATTATAGCCCCTAGTTTGCAGTCGTCTGTGAACTTGGTCAGCCATAGTCCTCCTGTGCTTGCCTGTACCTCTGAGAAGTATATGCCAAACAGGAGGGGTCCTAGGACTAAGCCCTGGGGAATGCCACTTGTAACTGGTTTAGAGTCAGACCTAGCTCCTGCAACTCTTAATGTGTGGGTTATGTCCGTGAGCCAGTTGGCAACCCATCTTGTGACATAGGGGTTTAGGTTTAGACTGGTGAGTTTGTCTATAATACCAAAATTGTGAATGGTGTTGAAGGCCTTTGTGAGGTCTAGGTAGGCTGTGTGGACCACCTTTCCCTCATCTATAGCCTTGGTAACTGTCTCAAAGAAGTCCACCATGGTTAGGAGGCATGATCTGCCCTTAACAAAGCCGAACTGGGTAGGGTTCAGTGTTTGGAGGTTCCCAATGTCTCTGTTAATGAGATCCATGATGATGCGCTCCATAGCCTTGCAGACCAAGCTAGTCAGGCTTATAGGGTAATAGTTCTTGGGGTCTGTTGTGGCTCCACCTTTGTGGAGCAGAATAACTGTTGCTGTGCACCACTCTAAGGGCACGTAGCCTGTGGAGAGGCTGAGTTTGAACAGTGTGTTTAGGTGAGGGGTTAGTTCATCTTTGAGGTCATGTAGGATGCAGCCTGCAGCACCATCCTTTCCCATTGATGCTGTGTTTTTGGCTTTGGAGAGGGCTGTTTTAATCTGAGTGTCTGTGATTTCAGGGGCACTACATTCTTCTGATATGGTTATGGGCCCTTTTGGGGGTGGGAGAATATATCCCATGTTGCCTCTGATTCAAGAGGTTTAAGGTATCATAAAGGGGAAATTCTAGCTTTGCTAGATTTTTCTTTTTGTGTTTTTAACCATTTGGTTTTCCTGTGTGACCTTTTTACTCATTGTTCTAAATATTAACATAAGAAGTATCAACAACAAAGTCCACAAACTGCATGCTAACCTTGCCCTATACTCTCCAGATATTGTACTTCTCACTGAAACTTGGCTAAAACATTCACAGTCAAGAATGAAACACTACCACCAGGATATAATATCATATGTACAGATAAAATTGGTAAAAGAGGACGAGGCATTGCCCTACTCTTTAAAAATCACCTCTCCATAGATGATGTAGATGACCAAACACTAAGCCTCAATAAAGCTGAAGTTATATTTGCCAAACTAAGCTTAAACTCCAGAAAACATATACACATATTGGGTATCTATATGGCATCTGGGGATAACATTCAAGCATTAGAAAACATACTACACCAGTATAGTAGGGTATTACCACAGGAAACAATTATTATGGGTGACTTCAATGTAGACTGGTTAGACTGCAACTCCCCAAACCCCAAAAACTGCATAAACCTGCATGGCTTCAGACAACTTATCCAGTCCCCCACTAGGAATAATAAACCATGTAACAAACAATCCTCACTAGAGTGGATACTAGTAAATTGACCAGCACTGTATTCCTATTCTGGCTGTCTACCATATAGTCTCAGTGACCATTTCCCAACTAATTTACTGAGAAAACAAGCCACTCCACTGAAGCAAACAACATTTAAACAAATAAGAAACAAGAAACACCTGAACCCAAGTAACCTTATAGATATACTCAAAGATTGCAGGTGGACACCCCTCAAACTTCTACCACTACAAGAAGCAACTGGTTACTTTAACTTTACCTTCCTATCTGAAATTTTCAGGCACCAACCAGAAATATATGCATCAAATCAAATTATGCCCCATGGTTAACAAAAGAAATACATTCACTACTTAAATCCAGAGACAAGGCCTGGGTAACCTGGAACAAATCTAAGTCCCAACCCGCTCTACACAACTACCAGGAACTTAGAAACAAGG
The DNA here is from genome assembly GCF_019279795.1 of Protopterus annectens. NCBI lineage: Eukaryota > Metazoa > Chordata > Ceratodontiformes > Protopteridae > Protopterus > Protopterus annectens. Next base: position 1,762,378,878 of record NC_056739.1, read on the forward strand.
CAAAATGGCAAATCGAACAAGACAAAATAAATTTCTACTCAGACATACAATCTACACATGGAAATAATCCACAAAAAGTCTGGGCAGCTATAAACAATATACTTCTGCCAGGTAAAGTCCAGACACCCCCTCCTCCAGTACTAATACTTCTGACAATATTGCCACTCAATTCAACAAATATTTTACCAAAACTATATCAGCTCTATCCAACAATCAAGGACCTTCACCTATCAAAACTACCTCAGTATCTCCCAGTATTAAATTCTCTTTCTCCCTGAAACCTGTATCTACAGAGATTATCAAAAGATTGCTTAAAAAACTAAAACCGACCACATTAGCTGCAGATAACTTACCTGCCAATTTCCTAAGGTTAACAGTAGATGGTACAGTGTATGCTGTATCAATTCTTATCAATAGATCCATAGCAGAACAACAAGTCCCTCCCATCTGGAAAAACCTCTCACATAATACCCCTTCACAAAGATGGCTCTTCAGCAGAACTCAATAACTACTGACCAGTTTTAATATTATCTCCAATATCCAAAGTCCAAGAGAGGCCAGTTCACATACAAGCTTATGAATACCTGCAGGCCAACAGCCTATTAACCAACACCCAAAACAGCCTTCCAGCATTTCATAGCACATCAACCGCTCTAATGGCATTCGGCAGTACTGTCAAATATCACAGGAACAACAACAAATACGTATCATTTACCTTCCTGGACCTATCAAATGCCTTTGATATGACTTCCCATACTACTCTTCTAAGCACTCTCTCTGAACTAAATTTTTGCCAAGCCACACCGGTCTTGTTCTAGGATTAACTTACTGGATGCCAGCAAGCAGTTTCTTGGCAACAGACCTTATCTCCCCTTCTACCTGTGACACTAGGTATCCCCCAAGACTCAATCTTAGGTCAACTTCTATTTTCAATATTTGCAAATAACTGATTCACATCAATCCCGCAAGCATCTTTCATTCAATATGCAAATAATTCAACAGTAGTCTGTGCAGCTTCCACTATCCAAGAGCTGCATAGCTTAATACAACAATCCTTCCTAGCAGCTGAGACTTGGCTTACTAACATCCAACTAATTCTAAACCCCACAAAAACAAGCTTATGATCTTCCATCCCACTAAACCAGTCTCACCCACTAACACTTTTAATACTATTTCACTAAATAATACCATCATCTCCCCATCTCAACACACCAAACTATTAGGTGTCGAAATTGACTGCAACTTAAAATTTGACATTCACATCTCACAAACAGTTGAAAAAGTACATAAAAAACTAGGAACTTTGCATAAGAACAAACACTACTTCACAAAAAATACTAAAGCTACCATTGCCCAATCCCACTTAATCTCCACCCTTCTGTATGCAGCTCCCATACTCACAAATCAAAGAAAATCAGAGCTGGCAATACTTGAATCCTGTTATATCAAAATTGCCAGGCTCACTACAAACTCACCAGCCAGAGCTCGCCACTGTACAGCACTCAGGGAACTCAACTGGCTAGAACTCTCCCACCTCCTTCAGTACATCCAGTTAACTATGGCCATTAAATATTCTATGAACTTGAGAAAATACCTGCTTTACAAACTTTTTTACAACCCTCTGCTACCAACAGAACCCTATGTTCTACTAACAAACACCACATAAAAATCAACCTAACCAAAAACCAAGCATGAGATTCCCTCTTCTCAAATTATATTGGCAAAATCTGGAATGCACTACCGGAAAACATTACAACTATTACAACACTAACCCAGTTGAAAACAGCCCTAAAAAATCACTTATTAAATAAATGTCTGTGTCCTTGCTATGCCCCAGACTAATCTTTCTCTTTTAATGCTATTACTCTGGCTCTTACACTGACTCAATCACTTCCTTCTATCTATTCTGTTACCTCTACTCTGCACACTAACTTGAAACAAGTCTACACTATGGTAGTGCTAAAGTTATTTGTTTGACGCATCTACTGGTCTCTGTATTTATTCCACAGAAACATATATTGATGTTTAATCTTTGTTTCTTATTGATTTGTAAACCCTTGCATGTCAGTCTGTTTACTCCCTCACAAATATATAACTGATGTAATGCTTCACTACTCACTACCCTAGCATGTTCTGTTTTATATAATTAGTAATCCAGTCATTGGCTTGTACAGCTGAATTTACAAACTGTCAACCAGTCTGACTGAAGTTCTTTGTGTTATGTATAATACTGATTTATTTGTATTTCTGTATGTTTATTTCAATGTGGAGCTTTTCTTCCCGGACCTCCACTGAAAAAGGACATGTGTCCAGTCGGACTTTCCTGGTAAACAAATGTAAAATAATAATAATAATAATAATAATAATAATAATAATAATAATAATAATAATAATAATAATAATAATAACTGTCCAGTTATGGTCACTCCTGTAATAATGAAAAGCTGAACATTTTTTATAGTTCCTTAGGAGATGGTAGGAAAGGGTATACCTACGTTTTCATGTCCACCTTTTCCAATCCTGTTAGTATTTCAGGAGGCAGAAATAAATTGCTACTCATCCTCTGTGCAAAATGCAGACTCTGGACACATCTGGTACACATCTTTCTGCTCACTGTTTGGTCTCGTTGATCAGCGGACTTACCATTCATTCTGTGGTACTCCTGTAACCTCTCAATAAGCGTTTTCAAAAATGCCTTAGTTTTCTTTTGTTTGATAGGTGCCAGGCAAATACAGTCTTCTTCAACTGATTGTTACATGTCTGAAGGGTCTAAGGCATGTCAGACGGTGTATGACTTCTCTCAAGTGCCTTAGCCTAGTTTGTTTGACTTCTGTTTCTGTATTTTATAGCATATGGTTTATATTTATACTTTTGTTGTGGGAGGTGTTGGAGGGGGAGGGAGTAAAAGATGGTCCAAATTTAATATTTGGATTTTTTATGTAGTGTGTTATACATGGTCAGTACATGTCATTTATTGCTGTGTTAATATTTATTACCATAGTTTGCTGCGCTTCGAGTAATGTCACTATCAATATAAAAGTCATACTTCTTGTTAACTTATAACTGTTTCATCTTTTTTTCCTGTATTTTTGCAGAGTTTCTACACCTGATGTTACAAACTGCTTCCAGCATTCTGGATTTATTGCTTACTAGTTCACAGCACCACAATGCTTCTTGTGGTTTCAACCATCAGTATAACAGCAAGCACTTTTGTCTGATTCCGAGCACAGGGTAAGTTATTATCCTTAATCCTAGTACTCCTTGCTGTTAATCAGTTCCTAATTATTTTTTGACTGAAAATCTACCACCCTAAATGAAGCAACAGAGGACAGAGTCATTAATGCACCTAATACTGTTTCTCCTTAACTCCCACCCCTCCCAGTCACAGAACGCTGTTTATATCTTTTCTGATTGAATATTTGTAGACTGGGTACTCAAGTCAAAATTGTAAAAATTCTGTCATGCATATGTAAAAATAAGACTAATGATCATTTATTTGAAGAAACTAAGGTTAAGAAAGGGGAAAACCATTAAAGTCTCAAGTTAGTCCTCATGGCTACAGCAGTTATATGAGTTTTAGATTCAAAAATATTTGAATGGGTAGATCTCTGTAATGAGTGTGGAAGACTGATTTACAGTTTATTTTGACACTGGCATGGGGCCTGGGGCTGTAGTAGTAGTTTCTTAAGACTGTAGCGCAGTTCCTCTCACATACACACTTTGCTTGCTTCCTTACAGGCAGCATACCCCAAATCCTGATAGGGTGGTGGCCACAACTTCCCATTCAATTTCAGGCCACAAAGACCTAATTAAAGTAGGTTGGAAAGAATTTAAGAGTATGATAGATTTGGTGGGTATATGGAAATGTGTCATACCGCTCAACCTCTTAGAGCAAGAAATCTGGACAAAGCCATAAGTAAAAGTGGGACAAAGGCCCAAAAATAGGGAAACATTTTTAAATATTGCTCTTACAGACTTAAAAAGCTGATAGAATGACAGGTTTTGCATTAGCATGATTTTTCTGAAAGGTATGAAGGCTGAAACTCAAATGTCTGTCATTATTTTCTAACTTCAATCTTTAATGATTTGGCACTAATTTGCCAGAAAACTGCAATTTTATGAAAAACGGACGAAAAACATGAAGTAAAAATCTGGACATTTTACAAAAATCTGTACAGCTGAGAGGTAACAGCTCAGAGCCGAGTATGACAGATATTTGGTGGATACATGGAAACTCAAAAGCTCAAAATGTGGACTCATATTAGCATGTAACAATGTCTCACTGCTGGAGCAAAGGATAGACTGAACTCTTTACTGTGTTCTAAACATCTGGCCCTGATAGCCAAGAATGCCATGCTTGTAGCCACTTATTCACAAGATCGCTTTCTATTATCACCACTCAAACTAGCCATCCTCTCCCAGCCCCACTTTGTGGGGTCTGGAGAAGCAAAGCTTTACTGTAACAGGACTCCAAGGTCTGCAACTCTTTGAAAATGGCATTCAGTTTCTGGTGAATCATCCTGAAACAGAACATCCTTTCCCCCCAGGTGAGTGACTTTGAGGGTAGTTGTTAAAAATTACTTAAAATCAGGCCAAGCAAAAAAAAAAAAAAAAAAAAAAAGCCATACAATCTGTGGTGTAACCATCTGGAGGCCGAATGTAAATATCTGCAAACCATATTCTTGCATTCAGAGTTAGATATTTCAGCTGAGCCTGTAAACATCACTGCTTGAAGATGAAGTTAGATATCCTTTATACTGGCCTGTGCCATGTCATGTTACAAAAGATGACACAGCAGTTCTGGGCCCAGGGACCTCAGTAAAGGTAGGTGTCTAGCTTACCATCTCTCTGTCTCTCTAAGAAACTAAGTGAGATGCAAACAATGATCATCATCACCATGGATGTCACCTTTTCTAGCATACTAATAAAATGTGCTCTAGTATCCTTTAATAAATGTCTTTATAGTCATGTATAGGACATCCTTAAATTGCCTAATTTTAGGGAAACTGAGATGTTATCCAGTGTCCTCAAAATCCCCCTTTAATTGAAATACCTGAAGACTCTATATGACCCCTATATTGGTAGCTGATATCCTGCCAATGGTAAAGGAAGCCTGTGGCTTTACTCCAGAATTTTACAAACTAGTTATCCCTATAAGGTTTCTGACTTAGCTTTAGAGTTAAAAAATAGATCAGCAAGAAAAGATACTTTCTTTAGGAGATAATGGAATAATTAATAAAGATGTCTGCTTTCACCTGTGTCCCTTAGAAACCTGAAGATTAAAGTTCTGAAAAATATTTATTTTATTTATTCATTTATGTATGTTTAATTACAGGTGTAGTTTACTGCTCTAAGAGTGACATTCACAGGCACAGACCAGGTGAGTACAATCGTAATACTTAAATAGTTGCAATAAAAGAAGTAAGCTTAACAATTAAAAATAGGATCAGCAAGCACCTTAGGAATATAAGGGATGCCAGTGAAGTGAATGCACTTGCTAGACACATTAGTGAGTACAACAATCACCAGTTCAAATTTGTAGTACTTGAAGTCCAAAAAAGACATAATAGGGGGGCAGCCTGGCCATATTTACTTGAAAAAGCCGAGTTGCTATGACAATTATGACTTGATGCCACTCATTGGCCAGGCTTAAATGACAGCCTTTCCATAAGCAATCTGCTTAAATTGAGGGCTCTTGAGAGGTGAAACATTCCCTTTAGATATGGATATGGTACAAAATTTTTTTTTTGTTTTTTATGGCCTTCGTACCTGTTATATGTATATGTACATGAAATTTATTAATTTGTTCCTAATGGATTTTTAACTGTATGCATACTTTACTTACATGTTTTTATATACATATATATTTTTTCAAAAGCATCTTAAAAGCATTTTTATATATACACATATTTACATATTTATTCTTGTGTTTATAATGCATAGTTTACGGGGTTGACATTTGCACAATCAGTTTTTATATGTATTTTTATATATTTTTATATTTTGATATTTATACTGTTTTGTGCTGAAACATTTATGTGTAGCGTTTCGAACTTCTGTTCCAGAAGACTGTTTCAGATTTGGGAGTGGTTTTCACTAATCCAGGAAGTGATGTCATGTAAGATTTCCTATTTAAAACAGTTTACTTCCTTAATTTCCTTGTATCTGATGAAATTCCTGCTTTTATTTTTGGAACGAAAGCGCTTATACCTTCTTGTTTCTCTGAATAAAGGAAGCATCCTTGTACTTAACTGGACAAGTTGGCTTGATTTAAAGCACACATTGGAATATTTCAGGGCTCACTGGCTCTCATTGTCTGCATTCTGCTTGTGCGACGATTTTCTTGGCAATAAAAGAAGTACCTGCCAAATCAAATGCATGGAATCATTCCCATGCTGGTATCAAATCCAGAGAATCATTCCCATACTAGTATCCATCTCCCAGGTAGACTTCATGCATGATAGGGAGGTCATGAACTTGTTCAATATGTAACAATGCCATGCTCTCATATAGTTCCTTAGGCTCACTGTCTGGCATCAGCCTCAAACTGACAAAGCCCTTGACTCCATTAAGTGTACTTACAGCAAGTAATGGAGTCTTTTGGCTTTGACCTGATATCTCACCTAGTGTGGAATCCTGCACTGCAGCTAATGTACCCACTTTTCAATAAATGGAGCTGTGTCTGGGGTCTTCACTATGCAGCTTAACAACACTCAAGGCTGCTCCTGCCTGTCTTCCTATTTCTTTTAGTTTTGTACCCCTTAATTGAAGTCTGGACTGCCCTAGTGTTTTCACAGAAAAACTCCATGGGAAAAGCCCTCCAGCACTTTATTTTACACAGATGTCTACTTGCTTTTAACTTCCTGTTTAGATCAGTTCTTCACACTAGTGAACGTTGTCTGACTTCTGCAAAATATTCAGGCTTTATATTAAGTTACAGAAGTTTATCTTTTTACTGTGGGTAAAATCAGATTAAATGTCACTCAGCTGCCCTTTTAGGTTGCGTAATCCATCAGCTAGAATTTTGCCATAAACACAAAACCACATGGTATTGTTAAAGCTAATTATGATTTTCTTGCATCATGACTGAATGGCCTGATGTCAGCTTGCTCCTCCCATATGGTGATCTTCTCCTGGGAGAATAGCAACATGACATCTTCTACGTAGTGCAGCACTGTACGATTCATTTTAGCTCAAAGTCTTTAAACCATTTGCAAAATAAAAACTTCAGGTTCTTATGGGTGGCTAAACAGCTGGGAGTTCCCAAAGTGAACCATGTTATGCTACGGAAGGACTGAGGCTCAGTGTTTCTATGTGGAGTCCTACCCATTAACCTTTTCCCTTCACTTGCAGTAGTTGCATTCTGCTTCTTCCAGCAATCACCACATCTGGGTGTACTTCAGTCTTTCCTTGTTCCCAAGAGTGTGTTTAGTTTTGTGCTGTGGTGGACGCCTAAAGTTAAGTGTCCTTCCCTTCCATTGGCCTGTTTGGTAAGTGGAGTTCACACTGTGTTTGACACTTTCAAAGAACAGGGGTCAAAGATTTACTCCTTCCATAATTTCTCAGCCAAGTATGTTACTCTCCTTAAATGAGAAATAGAGATACCTCTGAGCTAGGCACATGGCTGTAAGTTGATGGTGCCCCATTCCCCTCAAATGCACAGGATGCCAATCACTACAGTTCACTTCAATATGCTCTCTAGCAAAAAATGTCTTCTCTGTTAATAACCTGGAGACAAACAGAGGAACAGAAGAACCGCAATACAAAGCCATCTCTCCTTGCCTGAGAAGTTAGAAGTGCAGGTAAGTGAAAGTGGACAAATCAAACACAGGAGGGGAGCACAGCAGAACATGACAAATACCCTTACTGAGAGCATTCTAGGAGCAGTGCCATATGATTATTACTACATAACCCATTCAAAAATACTATCTTCCATATCAGTGAGCTGCATTAATTTTCACCTGAGAGGGAAAACAGATATAAATGCCATGTGGAAATATGGGCTCCTAGGGACAGCCTGTGAACTTATGCTGCAGGGTGTCATCCATATTACCTCATTTGGGAAAAAGGTTTGCTCTGTCTTTTTATTTTTATTTTTCAGAAAGTCCTCTAGTTTGATATAGAATGGAATATTAAAAGGATTCCTAGATAGGTTAGAAAGATGGGGGGAACGAGAATGCTTGTTTTTCCATGAAATCTTTACTGACAAGTACTGCTAGGATAATCCAGACTGCCAGTCTTGGACAGAGCTCCCAACTATCCACAAACCATTACCAGATGACTCCTGAAGCAAGTAGGTGCATACCCTCCTGGAGGCCCTGAATGAGACATACCCCGACCAGAGAGCACATCCACTCAGGTTGAGAACACCCTATGATCAGTTTAACTCACCATGTCAGTGTTGGCACCCCTAATGACCTAATGAATGGCAGATGCAATGTTCCTTTATACAGACACGTGGTCTGCTGGTTATCGGTTGCTGCCTCAAAGCTTGCTGCTCTGGTAGCAAAGCCCCTGATGATGAGGGCCAACTTGGGCCACCTCGGATAAGGATGAAATGACTGCCCTACCCCCTCTATGGCAGGGGGCCCCATATCCCAAATCTCCTGACCTCAGTGCCCTTAAGCCACCTCAAAATAAAAAAAACCTCATGCTTGACACAAGTGTTCAAAAAACTAAGGGTCCTCTGTCTCAATGCAGAACCCCAGTAGAGGCCAGCCTCGGCTCCCTCAGTATCCTCAACATTGATGCTCACCTGGCAAACCCAACCTGAGAAAACTGCCCCTGAATCAACCCCCAAGCACCAAGATGCACCACCTCCATCAAGATCAAGCCCAAAACTTGGAGGAAACTTCACCCCAGAGGGAGGGGACCATTCCATTTCATCAAAGATACACCTGTTAGGCACTACAGAGCAAAACATTGGAGAGCATCCAGGTGCAACCAACTGCACCCAAACTGCCTTCCAAAACTACAGGACAACCACACACACTCAACAGATCCCCTCCACTAGGAGATACCCCACACACCAGAGACCAAAACTCTCCAAATACCATCATTCCATCCCAACCTACAACTGAAACATAGAAACTGAACATTACTCCAAGCCCCAACAAACTAAAAGTCTAAACATTCCTAAAATTCAAAGACCAAACCACTCACTACAACAACATGTGAACAATCCCATCAGGAGACAATATAATCCCTCTCCCAAATAACAAACAACCAACAAAAAAATCCTCCAAGGTAATCCATCCATACCCATCACCCAAGCCAAAACCACCCGTGAACCCCCTCAAAAAAAACGGAACTCTCCATCCCACCAAAATACAACTTCACTTAAGACCACCCTACCAAACAGAAATGCAAATAATCCATCCCTTATCCCCTGCCAAACTTGATGCCTTCTAACTTCAATGCATGGATTCACCAATGCAAAACATCCAAAAATGCACCAATCAAGACACAAACAAAATCCCCCCAGCACACCAACCCCTTGGAAGGCCAGAACTAAACAAACACCCCTGAGGAGGAGAAAGGAACTAAATGACAGAACAAAATCCCTAAAAGCATCTCATGACAGAACAGTACTAACAAAAAAATCAAATCCAAAAAAAAAACAGATCCAGAAAATCTAAAACAAAAAATCTAAAAAAAAAACACTCTCTGATCACAAAGCTAACTTACATATGTTAGCTCAATGGATGGGAAACTCCCAGATATGAAAAGAGTAAAAAGACACTGACACATGCAACATTCTACAATTGCACATTTCAGTGCAAATTCTGACCAGAACATTGCAGCTCTCAACCTCCCTCAAACGAGTGCCAGCCATTCACAGCAGAGTGTCTCTCCCAGAGGTTAGCTCCAGATTCTAACAGAAGACCAGGTGAGAAATAACCTAAAAAGCTAAAACACATCAATGGACATGATGAAGTCCTGTAGGTGTGCACCCCTCTTAAAGCTAAAACTAAAATACAAGGGCTGCTAAATGTCTACACTAAGCCTTTATACTCGAACTATAGTTACTAAAGAGTGGTGTCCAACAGGTTGGGTCTCTCTTACGTCAAAAGGCGCTTCCCATACCCACCCTGAAAGCACCCTGCGCTTGATGAGCCTGGGGAGGTATGAGCCAAGGATCAAAAGGAATTACATAAAACAAAAGAAGATATTGGATACAACCAGATTTGGCTTTGTCAAGGGCAGAATCACTGCCTTTTGGGGAATCCTGTTTTTTTTTTGCTTTTTTTTTTTTGAAACACCACTAAGGGTATTGATGTTCACACAGCCTACCTTGACCCTACCTTGACCTTGCAAAAAGACTTGATACCACACAGCCCATGAGACAAACTCACCAACTCAAATGTAATAAACCAAACTCACCAGTCACAAGATAACCACAGCTCACTGAAAGGACTGAACAGACAGGACAAAGGACAGAACTGACATGTCTCTAAGCCAGTCATAACAAGCAGTGTCCCAGCTCAGTCAGGGGTCCCTCCCTCTTGTTGACATTTTTTTTTTCGAGCATTTAAACATCCTAGAGGCTCAGTGACAGACAAGGATTGTGACTGAAACTGTGACAATAATTGACTGCAACAGCAAGCCATACATCCACTCTGAACCACTCCTCAGAGACAACTCAAAGGGGTGCCAGCATGGCCTTATGGTGAGCTTGAAAAAGAGCCAAAAAAAATGTATAACCAAACCCTTTGAGCCAAACAAAATACCAAAAATTACCACATAGGCGTAATCCACATATAGGAAATAAGAGGTAATGGCCACCTAGGGACCCACCTAGGTTGACAGCCACTCCTCATCACATTGCTAAAGTCTAAAGTGGTCAGGAAGGGTTTGGTGGTCAGGAGCTCATTGTGCCCCTCCCTGTACTCTTCTCTTATCCAATGATTGAATTGAGTACAGCTTGGTTTGGGATGTATCTGCCCACACCACCTGCAGCAGTTGGACCCCACCCCAAAAGTTCCTCACCAAAAAAGGGTCTTAAACATATGTCATATGCTGCCCGACTGAAAAACTCCAGCTCTATTCAGTCTTACTCAGAGATACTCAGAGATGATCTGTGCCAGAGATCCACATACCCAATCCTGTAATCATGGACATGCTCCATGCTCCACCTCAGAAAATCCATCCAAATCCAAGCCACGAGAACAAGTCAACACAAACCTCAATAAACACAACTGGAGGGACAGCTGGAGGGACAGAGGTTCATTCCCTCAGGCTCAACACACTCCCAGTCCATGTTAGGCAGAGAGTTCTCACTGAAACCCTCACTGACTCATCTAAGAGGAAATGGGAGTGGAGATGGATGGATTTGAGGAGGTGGGGGGGGTCATCTCTGTGTACTACTAGACAGAGGGCATAGTAAAACTAAACCTAAAAGGGTGTAGTATCTCATCCCTAAGGTGGTGTGTAAATACATTACTACTCAGCTAGGCTTATAAATGCCCTATGGCGAGATAGCCCAATCTGAACCTATGAACCTATGATAATTATTTGAAATTTATACGCAACTGAGATTATTCTTATATTTAAGGATATCTTGCACAATATGCTACATTAATATATATTCTTTTACCAAAACAAACACTAATACCGTTATTATGGGGCAGCTACAGATTACATATCTATTATATAATTAATGTTGCCACTACTGTTTTTAATGTTTCAGTCTTAATATTTCCTGGAAGCTTTCAAAAACTATCTCAACTGCCAATGTATCTGACAAATCTTTTGATCATTCATCTATATTCTAATGTTTTCACTGGACAACTTATAGCCAGTTTGTATTCAATTCTTCCAAGTAGGCTGTGTTTGGTATACCTTCCATGGGACCCAACCAGGGCCAGAGTCCTCACAAGGAATGCATACCACCTTAACCAAGTCTTCTAGACATGGACAGCAGTGTCTCTACTCTGAAGATTTTTCAGACTGGTAAGCTCCTCTTCTGTCATTGAAAAATCCCATCTATTCTGTGCAAGAACCTCTTCTCTGCTGCCTGCATCTGATATTCACCTAAAAGTTCATTACCATAGATAAGGCTGGGGGACCTACTTCTGTCAGAAACGATCACACTAGATAAAAGCTAATATTTTAAAATTAAATTCTACCTCTGATCCATCTGTAGCTTAACAATTTCAAAATAGTGATTTGCACCTTAAGCCAAGCCATCTGTTAGATAACTGTATCGCTAGGCTATATGTTCCCACCACATTATTTCCTGGTGCACTAAAGCATTTTCACACTGTCAGTTATTGTGCAAACTGGCACCGTAATGTTCAGTCTGAATGACAAAATGAGAGTCAGTTTAATCATTGGTTTTCCACTTTAACATATGGTGATTGCCAGCAAAGCCTCCCCCAAAGTAAGTTGACTTGATGCTATTTAATAATTACATATGCACCCATCCTTCCTTTTGATAATGACTGGACCATCCTGAAATTTGCTGGAGAACAGCAGATAATGGATTATATTCAGTTCTATTCCTGATAATGAGGCACAGTATGACAAACAGATACTTCAGCTTCACAAGTGTGGGTGTAGTGATGAAAAAGTGAGGGCATACAAATAGCAGATGATTGCAGGAAAGGATAGTCAAATAACTCAAACATGAATAGAGAGAAAAAAAAATCACAGAATCAGCACTTTTATCTACTATTAGCATTTTGAGTGTGCTCTTCTGTGAATTTTACACCCAGAAACAACAACTAACCTCAGCAGACAAGAGATTCGCTTACAAATGGAACAATTACAAACAAAGGTGGGTGATCACGTTATAGCCATTATTATTTTGCTATTATACTACTAAGATTAAAACTGCAGCTATCACCTGCACAGAAAGGGGGTGCTGTTTTCACTGCACCCAGTCTGATGATGTCAGATATAGTTTTATCATTTTTTTTTTTTTTTTGGAAAGAACCAAGGAACCAGAGTCGTATTAAACAGACTAAGAATCACTTTATGTGGCAGTCTACTTGCAAAACAGGAAAATTATACGTAGATTTAGTTGCAGAATTTCTGTCTTGGTTTACAGATATTTACGTAACATGTATGAAAGGTTAAATGGTGCATGATTTTCTGTAGTTACCTTGACAGTGAATTTCCCTATAGGCTTTGAAGGTTTGCTTTTATTGGCCATAATGTACCCTTGAAGACTTAAAAAATAAAAAAGTTATTGGCATTCAGAAGCCATAAAGTTAAAACATTGGTTTCTACTTAGAGGGTCATTTGCATATATCCCATGAGCTTCCACTGTTGTAGGTATAAAGTGTTACATTTTGAAAATTCTAGCTTGGCTGGGTCTTTCTTGTAGTATTTACAATCTTTGAAGGAGGAAAAGGGTGGCAGCAGTGTAAAACATCAAGAGGAATGCAAAGGATAAAAAGGTAAAAAAAATGTGATAGCTTCTCCTCAGGTTCATGCAAGAAAATGCACCCAAATAGCACATTCTGATGTAGAAAAATGTAGCAATAATTATGTCCAAATGTTTGATTGGTTTGAGGCTTTTGTGTTCCCTGCATACCCACAGTTAAATTTATTTATTTCTTAGCCATAATAAAGTAGATTTCAGACTTAAAATATTTTGTTTTGAAGAGAAATCACTGCCTGATTAATGATTTTAAATAATCTTAGCCTATAAGTGCTTCCTCAATACTTATTCCCTCAATACTTTCTTTAAAACTTCTATAGGTCATCTGGCTAAATATTGCAAAGTAGCAAAGGTCTTGTTTTTAAGTGGTTTGCTTTTATATTTGGTTAAAGGAGACAGCACGGACTTTTTTAGTCGACAGTGTTGTTATATGTATCCATTCAGGTGTGTATACAACCAAAGAGCAAAGAAGACAACTGAATGTCTTAGTCCTGTTAGAAGTAGTTAAAAGTTTACTGAAATGTTAAGCAATACAATTCCTTAGTAAGATCATTTGAATCAGAAAGCAAAAACAAAATTGGAAAAAAAAATTATAGACAGGTATTTCATTTTGCCTTTGAAATTTCAAACTAGGATAGTAAGAGTCCCCTCTACTGTTAGTTACTTATCTATAGGATTAAAGTAATTACTTCTGCATAATATGTTTAATAAATAAATAACAAAACAATCAATAAATTAACTTATACTTTAATTCATAAACAGTAAGTGCTTTCCTCATACAGATGTAATTCCATCAAGACCTCATCAAAGTCATTTTTAAAACTTCTTCCTTGCTTCACAGTTAAATCACACTATTATGCTTACCCAAACAAAAACAGTTAATCAAACCTACTAAGTATATCCTTTCTTTTTTTAAATGCAACTAAAGTTTAAATAATAATTCAGTCATTCATTCCAATCATTCAGGTGCATTACAAAAAAAAATGCCACCTACATTATTTAACTTTTCTCTGCCACTGTTTCTAATCTGGTATTATTAGTAATTCAGCATCTAAAACATAAAACTAAAACTTTTAAATGTATTACAAACTGTGCTGTATCTATAAAATGCATGTAACGTATTCTGTTTTGTAATGGAATACTGATGTTCATAAATTGCAACATTCATGGGTCTTGTAATTTTTCTTATATAAAATCCTTTGCATCCACCACATATAGCAAGATATATATATATATATATATATATATATATATATATATGTGTGTGTGTGTGTGTGTGTGTGTGTGTGTGTGTGTGTGTGTGTGTGTGTGTGTATATATATATATATATATATATATATATATATATATATATATATCACAGGGGAACTTAATGGGTTTTAAATATATGAACTATAACAATTAGGATGTTCGGCAATATAACTAGATTGAGAATAATATCCATACTTAGAAATGTCCACCTTATTGCTAATGCTTTTACATACATGGTGTCATAACTATGGAGGGGTGAGATGAAGGGGGCAGCATTAGGGGGGGTGTGATTAGTAAATGTAGATCAGTCTTTATTGCATTGCCATAATTCAGAAATGAGGGTTCCTATTAAATGATTGAAACAGCCCCCCACTTTATGTAATGTTTTACAATTTTTTTTTGTGGAACAGCAATTTTTTTCCCTTGGGAAAAGAAATCACTGTTCCAAGCATTCGAGATTGTAAGCTTTCACTTACATGGGTTCGATAAATCATTGTTCTCTTTTTTAAGCGTTCGATGATTTAACATAGACCCCAGAAATTAAGCTCAGTATTGCATATGCAGTCAAAAAAGAAGTGTTGATAAAACTGCAACAGTTGCTACAGTTTAAATGAAAAGAAATTCATTGGGAGTTTTTTGTTTTTTTCGGGGGGGGGGGTGCCAGGTTGACTGATGGCAATGGACACCAGAATAGCTAGCTACACCTCTGAACATATGTATGAACTTTGCTTACTAAGACTAATTATAGAAATATTGCTAGTAATATGCATACATCTGAGGAAATTATGTGAGGAATAATATACATTCAAGCAAAAAGAATGAAGTATTACACCAGTGAAGAGGAAGCAATGAGAGTTAAAATGGAGACATTAAAATAAATATTTAGCAAGGGGATATCCAGATGACTTTAATGAAGGAATAAACAACACTTTACCAACATACATTAACATTACTAGTGAAATTAAGAATGAAAATGAAGTGAATTGGAATATGGCTTTGGCTGCTTATTATTACTCTGTGTGGTAGCTGCTGACATCTTGCATTTATTTTGCTTTTGTAAATTGTTTATAGCAATGCTGAATTGTTTAAATACCACTGCTACTAATTTGTTGACTTAAATCTTTAGATATTTATTGGCACCAGACTTTGTTAGAATTTTCAGTTTCAGATTTCTCAAGCAGTACAAGTGTTTGTGATTATCCTTTTTATTAAATTAGATCCTATGCGGAACAAATCCTTGTTCTGAAACTGTATGGGAAGAGACTGAAACAGTTGTTTCATGATAAAATAGATCCTTTCCAAATAATCTGTAAAAGGAGAGCTCCAGTCCATATAAACTGCACTTCATATGTTTTGCCTTATTTAACTACCAATGGATCTTGGTGACATTTTTATGTCCACTTCTCTCGCTCACTCATGGTTTACAGTTCTATATTCCAGCATTGTATAATTTGTTTGGTCAGACATAATTTAAATAAAGATCCTTTATTACAAGCTAACTACTTAATTCAAGGCAAATGCATTTTAAAAGGCAAATGATTCATTTAAGAGCATCCCAAAACTAGTTTTTTTTATCAAATATATTTTATTCAGTGTTTAGAAATATAAGAAGTTAAACTCCAACCAACTAATAAACAAGAACAGATAAGAACAACTATATACAACTATATTCAAGAAGCGTTGTCTGCATATGAGGTAAAATGCAGTAGCAATAAATTTGCTGAAAAAAATATACAAAATATTTTCATAAAAGTTTTATAATTAGTATATGATGATTGTCTATGCTGCTTAAAAATGATCAATGTATGTGCCTTGACATATTTTAGAGCTATCTCCTTAAATCCACCCCATGATATATTCAGCTTATCAAACCAGTCCTGCATAATATATAGTTTAACCAGCATGAAAAGGGTAGCTAAGATGAAACAATGAAAACATATGACAATACAATAAATGAATGAAAATGAACATAAAAAATAAATTAGAAATTAACATAAACATGTACATGATGTATTGATGCATCTAGAAATATAGAAAGAAATGGAAAGATTATGATAGAGATGTGACTACTTGAACCCCACCATACCCCATCAATCCATACCTACCTAAAATACACAAAACCAACCCCTATCTTATCCTAGACCCCACCATTCCCATTAATAAAAGGGTGACTGCTAATATCTCCTATCTTAGAATTTTTTTTACTTAGAGTGGTTGATTCATATGACACTATCAATTATGACAATATATCAGCCTTTCAATTGCTTTACTTGATTACTTATCAATTATCATATAATAATATTTATTAATTAAGATTATTTTGTGATCTCTTGAATCTTCTTAGTCTCTAATAATAATGATAATTGATTAATTGCTGAATATGAATCATTGAACAGTTTTTCACAAAATACAAATGATAGGCAAATATAATAAAATGAATTTAGTTTAAATAAAAATAATTTACAATTTTTTCATTATTATTATTTTAAAAACTACTGATCTATGCAAAATAATAACCCCTTAATGCAAAATTAGTTGTACTTGATTGGGTGTGAGATGCCCTCTTACTCTTTACTCTCCTTTTAACTTCCTTTGTCAAGAGTGTATTCCTTTGGGGGGCGACAGTATTATTTTACTGGGAGGTTATTTTGATAAGAGTGTCAGAGCAATTTTTTTTTAGACTTACTTATTTTTCTTTCCTCAAATTCACCATGGAGAAGTTTCTCACACATGTTTCCTTCTTTCACTTATTTCCTGTTCTATCATCACATATGGCTCCATCACATCCCTCACTTATACAGGAAACCTACCTGGAGAAACACATGGCTCACACCTCACATGTATCCATCCCAGGTGTGTCTTTCCTGGTACAATGAAAAAAGTGTTTTTTTAACCAACCAGACTACTGTTGATGTGGATGTAAAAACTTTGA
Source organism: Protopterus annectens (assembly GCF_019279795.1). NCBI lineage: Eukaryota > Metazoa > Chordata > Ceratodontiformes > Protopteridae > Protopterus > Protopterus annectens. Next base: position 1,762,396,448 of record NC_056739.1, read on the forward strand.
TGGCAGGATTAGTAGTATTTTTATCTTTAGAGATATGATTTTAAATTAAAAATATTAGAAAAAAATACCATTATCAAAAGTGAATACACACACAGAGCACAAACACCCTTTACAAAAAAACCAACATGAATTCAAATAAAAAAATGAATTTTTCATACAATAACTCTGAACTATACAAAATACACAAATTATTTTCATAGAAATTGTTTTACAAACATTTTACAAAAGTCATGGACCCTTTCATTCAACAAGTAGTAGGAACAAAACTAATCCAAGACCTTTCTATAAAAATAAGTTAAAACTTTAAACCTCAAACAAATAACAAAACTCAATCCACAGCATTCATCCTACAACAGCCCTACCACTACTCTTTTCCAACAATCTTTCTTCACAACTCAACACAACAGATGCAAATACCAACTGTAACCTAATAGATCTGACTTCCCTAATTGAATTTTATATTTACCATGACAGCTATTCTCCTTGCCAATACTTACTTTTAATTTTAAATATGAAAAAAAATGCTATAACCAAGCTTTTTATGTAAACCAACTAAAAGTAGTTTTTAAAGGAGAGAATATATAGTCATATATGAAAAAAAAAAAAAAAAAAAATGAAAGCAGCATGAATTAAGCATATAACCCCAACCCTCATATTCTATTTAACTTTAGGATTTTGAAGTAATTAACCCAACAGAAGGGGGGTGACAATACATTGAACTTAAATAATAAGAAATAAAATGGATTTTAAGGTTTAGCTCACATACCTCCTTGCATTAACAGTTACATTTCCATCTCTAAGATGGGGATATCATTGTGATGCCCCTGCACTGGCCCAGTAATCAAGGAGCCTCAATCCTCACCACTAAGACCAGTGAGGGACATGCACATTGGGAGGGTGACAAGTACACATACAGTAAGGTACAATTTCCCTTAAGAGCACACAGAGATCACAGTCAGTCTGGGGCTGGTTTCTCCCTCTTGCTCCAGATTCCCAATAAGACTCCCCACTGGCACAGCTATAGGGTTAAGATCTCTGCCGAGTGGTCAAGCCAAAACCTCCAGCACCCTCTCTGTCCAACCAGTGCTTTGTGTCCCTGCCCAAGTAGCTGACACACACACACACACACACACACACGCACACACACACACACACACACACACACACACACACACACACACACACACACACACACACACACACACACACACTCCTGGGGAAGGCTGGCACAGGTTTAGTAGCTATGCCCCATTCTGCCTAGACTAAAAGGTAGTACCGTCTGCCACCAACTACTCTTATCAGCTACTATAAGGCCTTCCCAAAGGGTGACCAATTCTACTGTGTAATGTTACTATTATCCAAATGGTAAGTGTGACCAACAGCAAGGCTATTTAGGAGTGGCCTATACAGTGTCAACAAATACATATGTAAGTACTCTAAGAGCTTAAATATCTCTAAACAAACCAGCCAAATTAAAAGGTTTAAATATGTTTAATAATAAATAATAAAAGCACAAGACAATACTCAATAACTCAACACAGTGACAACAGAGTTCAGAATCACAGGAACTATTTTAAAACAACATTGCAGGACAGTCTTACATAAATACAGGAAATATCTAAAATACTCTTTACTGTATTCCTATCTATATCAAAGATATACTATGCCCTAAATGACTTACTTACAGAGCCAGGTGAATACAGATGAGAAGTGCTGGTGAGAGAATGTTTCTAGGTCCAAAGACAAATACAAAATGCACAGACTTTCTCTGAGAGGTAATTCTTAAATTAATAATGCACATTACTGCTGGGTTAGCTGGATGACATTACTATTTGACACCCCTGCATTCAGTTCCCAGGCTAACAGCAATTTAAACTTTTAACATTTCTGTGTCAAAAATAATGACCTCTTAGAAGTTCACCTGGAACTGGAAGTTGTAAAACAGTTGCACACTTTTACCTTTGAAACCTGTAATTATATCTGTTTCCAGGCAATAGAAAGAATTTCTAGGTGCAGACATTCTGTCTCCTAACTGATATAAACACCATCATAAACAATTCACTTATTTTCCTAGAGTTTGCAAGTTAACTCTGTTCTTATCTAGTAGGGTACACTGTGGTTATACTCTTGAAGCTCAGCACATAACATACAGTTTAACATAACATATAGTTTCCTTACATTTGTAAGACAAGCATGCAAACCATATTACTATTCACAAATAACAGAATTATTTACAAAATTCCAGCTAGCTAGGCTGGCAGCCTTCACAATCCCCCCCCCCATGAGAACTCAAGCTAGTTTTTTAAGTGACTCTTGAGAAATGCTGCTTGATAGGGTTAAGCATATCTGGGAATACCTTACCCCATTCCCTATCTTGAGAGCCCAGTTTACCTTCATAATTCCAACAGCCACATCCCTGAAACAGCTTCTGAAAACTGCAAAGTGTGAATTCTCAAAACCGTGAACACCGATGTTCCAAATAACAAAATCTTGCACCCTTTTTGACCCATGGTAGCACTTGTTTCTGCTGTGGAGCGGTCGGAAATGCCAACATTTGCTGTTTTTTTCAAAAGTTAGAGAAGTCAGTGGGACAAAGTTCGCAGAAACGGTTCGCGTATCTGCACATTCGTAGGATGTGCTTTTGACAATAAGAAGGTAAACCTGAGAGCCCATCCGTGTTAGCATTGCTAACCTCACTGTGGTGCTGCACTGTCACATCATATGCTTGCAATCCTAGACTCTACCTTAGTAACTTGGCAATTTGCTGGCTTGAGTGATATAACCATGTTAAGGGATTGTGGTCTGTAACTACAGTGAATTTTCTTCCATACAGATAAGGCTGAAGTTTCTGCAGTGCCCACACTCTGGCTAGACATTCCTTTTCTACAGGTGCATAGCATTCCTCCATTGGTTGGAGCCTATGACTGAGACAAATCACTGAGTGTTCTTCTCCCTCTGAAGAAATCTGGCTAAGTGCAGCCTCCATCCCATGGTTTGAAGCATCCGCCTTCACAACAAATTATTTGCTGTAATCTGGACTGGCTAACACAGGGAGTCCTCCCAAAGCTCTGTTAAGCTTCTGGAATGCCTGCTCACATGCTAGGGTCCACTCTACCTTATCTGGCTTGTTTTTCCTTGTCAGGTCTGTGAGGGAAGCAGTTATGGTACTCTAATTGGGGACAAACTTTCTGTAGTATCCTGCTGTCCCTAAGAATGCCCTCACCTGCTTTTTGGTAAGAGGTTCAGGCCATGCCTGAATGGCTTCCACTTTGGCAGGTTGTGGCCTGATCTTACCACTCCCCACTCTATGTCCTAGGAAGGAGACCTCACCCATACCCACCTGACATTTGCTGGGCTTAATGGTCAACCCTGACCTCTGTAGTCTGCCCAGCACCTCCCTGACATGCTGAAGGTGCTCTTGCCAGGAATAGCTACAGATAACAATATCATCTAGGTAAGCAAGGGCAAAATCTCTTGCTCCTGCTAGGATATGATCTACTAGCCTCTGGAAAGTCGTTGGGGCATTTACCATCCCAACGTGCATTTTGGCAAACTCATACAAGTCAAAAGGAGTCACAAAGGCTGACTTCTCTCTAGCACTGGGAGTCAAGGGCACCTGCCAGTAACCCTTGGTAAGATTAATGGTGGTAAGATACTTAGCTCCTACCCAGCTGCTCTAGGACTACATCTGTCCTAGGCATGGGATAAGCATCTGACTCTGTAATCCACACAGGATCTAGTGCTGCCATCCTTCTTTGCTACCAGCACCACTGGGGAGGCCCAGGGACTGGTGGAGTCCTGAATTACTCCTAGTTTCAACATTTCCTGTATCAAAACCCTCAGAGTCTGTTTAACTCTCTCAGGTACCCTATAAGGGGCCTGCTTAATAGGCCTTTGTGGTTCTTTATCCACATGGTGCTGTACCAGATGGGTGCACCCTGGTTTCCCAGTGAACATGTCCCCAATATCCTGTAACACTGCTCAGATTTCTCAAACCTGGGTAGGGAATAGCTGCTGGGACATTGCTACACCTTCCACTGAGGTGTCAGTCCAAGCCTCACTGAGGAGATCATTCACCAGATCTCCCTCAGACTCTTCCTGCAATCCACTGCAAATACTTAGCACAAGGGCCTCCCTATCATGGTAAGGTTTCATAATGTTAACATGGTACAATTTGTGCCCCTGCCTCCTGCCTAGCAGTTCTACCATGTAGTTAGCATCACTGACCTTCCTTACCACCTTGTAGGGTCCCTCCCAAGCTGCCTGCAGCTTGTTGTGTCTGACAGGAATGAGAACCATTACCTGCTGTCCTACAGCATACCCTCTAGCTGGAGCATTCCTGTCATACCAGGCCCTTTTCTGGTGTGCGGCTTCTGCTAGGTTCTCCTGGTCCAAGCCGATGATTTCCGTGAGCCTTGTCCTGAGCCTTAGAACATATGCTGCAATGGACTCCTTGTGGGATTCACACTCACTCTCCCACTCATCTCAAATTAAATCTAGAGGCCCCCTCACCCTATGCCCATGCAGCAACTCAAAGGGTGAAAAACCTGTGGATTTCTGGGAAATCTCTCTGTAAGCAAACAACAGATGGGGCAGATATTTGTCCCAGTCCCTCTTAAATTGGTCTGCAAATGCCCATAGCATGGTCTTGAGTGTAGAGTTTAACATCTCAACAAGACCATTAGTCTGTGGATGGTAGGGGCTGGTCCTTAGGTGCTTCATCCCACAGTACTTTCACAGACATGCCAGCAGGTCTGACATAAAATTGGCACCTCTGTCAGTCAGTATTTCTATTGGGAAATCTACCCTGATGAAAATCTCTAACAAAGCATTTGCTACCTTTTCTGCCTCAGTGGAGGACAGGGCCACTGCCTCAGGGTATCTAATAGCATAATCTACTACCACTAGGATATACTTTTTCCATGTGGAACTTGGGGTAATCAGAGGTCCCACAATATCCATAGCTACCCTTTGAAATGGCTCCTCAATCACAGGCAAAGGCATCAAAGGAGCTTTCACCTTGTCTCCTGCCTTGCCTACCTTTTGGCACTGCTCACAGGTCCTGCAGTTCCCTGCTACATCTTTGGAAATCCCAGGCCAATAGAAGTTCTGCATAATATGTCTCTTTGTATGTTTTATGCCCATATGACCTGCAAAGGGAATATCATGGGCTATGGCTAGAAACGCCAGATGGTAAGCTCTAGGCACTACCAACAGCTGTGTTCTCTCACCCTCTGGCCCTCCCTCAGGGGTCGACTCTCTGTACAGTAACCCTTTGTCCCAGTATACAGATTCCTCCTTCCCTTGAGAATCAGATGCCTCACTAGCTACCTCTCTCAGGCCTTGTAATGTAGGGTCTGAGAGCTGAGCCTGTCTCAACTCTCTCTTAGTAACCCTTCCCAGCTCCCCTTCTCAGAAAGTCAGATATCTTCTGACAGCGGTGCCTCACTGTCAGCCTGGGTACTATTACTCACCTTTGCCCTTGCAGTCACTCTGTCCAAGGCAACATCAGTACCCACAAGCACTTATGGCTTACCTTCAGTCTCACTGCTACAGGGTAGCATCCTCTCTGAAGTAACCACCTCACCAGTCCTGGCTGCAAGTGTGCAGTCTGTCTGGGTCTCCTCAGGCTACCAGACCCACATGCTTGTCTCCAAGCCTGATTGCGTGTAACTGCATGAACGCGTTACTGCATTACCAAAATAATTCCCTATCAGGACATCTGCAGGGTGGTAATATGGTACCCTTGTTGTCTCAAGACAACCTACTGTTGGCAATTTGTCATTCCTACTTACTGGCTCTCCCACCTTTTGTTCTCCACCTTGCCTTCGTGGACATCTATATGCTACATGGCCCCACTGGTTGCATTTAAAACATTTAACCCTAAGTTGTGGATGTATACCTGGACTATTGGCTTCCCCTGCTACTGACAGACTCTGTTAGAGCAGTCTGGGCTTCCCACTATTGGTTCACTTAGACCAATGAGCTGCACTGGGTGTCCCTTTCCTGTGCGGGGGTGCCCTGCTTGCTAGGTATAGGTCTCCCTTCTTCCCCAACTCATATATAGTAAGGCATTGTCTATCATCTAACCAGATCCTCATGTCCTCAGACAAGGTGCTAAGGGCTTGTTCCCTCACCAAAAGGTCTGCCAGCCCTTCAAAAGTGGTGACCTGACATCCACACACCCACATATGAAAATAAGTGCTTAGTTCAGCAACATTTTCACACACACACTTTCATCTGCCTTACGTCTATGCTCATGAAACTTTTTCCTATAAGCTTCAGGTGTTAACTTAAAAAATTCTTGCAAAGAATTCTTTACAACATTATAATTTAAGCAGTCATTATCAGACAGTTTGGAAAGAACAGTTACAGCTTTACCATGGAGAAAGGGGGGTCAGGAACCGTACCCAGAGCTCTTGATCAACATCATACTGTTTACATACCCTCTCAAACATATGAATAAAACTATCAAAATTATCACCCTCTGTAAATTGTGGAAGAAATTTACTGACCTTTGTTGCTTCTGGGGTTTGGTTACTCCCTTCCCCATAACCTCCACGACTCTGGCGAAGAGTCAGCATCTCCTTTTCATATTGCCTCTGCCTCACCTTCTCCTCAGCATCCAGGCATTGCATTTTCTCATTTTCCTCAGTCTCTAGATGCCTTAGTCTCTCTGCTGCTTCTATTTCCAAATGCTTGGCCTCCAATTCAAGTCTCTTTAACTCCAGATGGATTTTTAAGTACTCTATGGAAGGATTGAGCTGTTCATTTTCTGAGCATTGTACATCTCCACGGCCAGTCTGATTGTCCTCCTGGTTGCTATTCTCTGATGCAGCTGTGACTAAAGCTGCAATCATGTGTCCTTTAGTCAGGTTGACATGCACCAGTCCTTTTGCCTGGCACATCTCAGCCAACTGGCTCCTTGTCAGCTTGCCATGCTCCTCTGCTGACATGCTTGCCTGCTCTCCCTGAGTAACTAAGCTAACAAAATAAATAAAACAAGTGTGATATGAACTCTGAATGTTCACTGCATGGGCAATTAAGAGTATAAACACCTTCAGTGATCACTGTACACAAGCTACTGGAATTCAATATCCACACTACTACAAGCCAATTAATATGTGATGTGGCTAACTCACCACCATCAACCAAGTAATATGTGACATATTTATCCCACTACTGACAAACAATTAATATGTGACACCTCTGCACTGACCCAGGTGGGATATGAAAAACTGTAAACTCCCATGACAAAGTTTTTGCAGCACATTTTTTCCAGCCTGACTTTCAATGAGCACCATAATTTATAAGAATATTTGCAATTCCAAAGTATATGTAAGAAATCAGCATTGCAGAAATTTCACAATGGAAATTGGGTAAATTGTTGGGATAGTATTTACATAATATTGCTGGGCTCATAAAAGCATTATTGAGGATCATGTTTTTTAATAGGGAGATATTTTAAGCTTAGTTGAATTGATTTATTTATTAGATTGGTTGGAATAGATGGTTTTAAGTTTGCCTAATAATTAGAATAATTGTTGACATCTTTGTATTTTCAGGAAATGATTAATTTGTCTGTGCTTAAGATAGGTTTTTCTGAAATTAGTGATGTCCATAGCTGTTTACAAAAACTTATATCCTCAAAGATTACTTCATTATCTGAGAGCTTACTTAGGATTAAGTACTGTATTTGTCTTAAAATAGGATATAACCTTTTAGCAGTCAAGAGAATATCTTAACTCTTCTAAGGAGGAAGTTCTATAGAGGATAAAGTCTGTAATATTTTTTATCATTAAGGAGAGGAAAGTTGGAAAGGTTTAGCATATGCTTATTCATTTTGTAAGTATGATTTAGATGAATTGGTTGTAATAGCATAAAAGGCTCTTGCACGTTCAATGTATTGATTAAGTTATGAAGAATATTTATTCTACTTGTAAGGAATTTATGTAGTCTGAGTCATATCATATCCTTCTTACTTAAGAATGGTAAGGCATTTGGGTTACAATTATAGCTTTGTATGTGATTGCACCATAGTTTATTCCAAGAAGAGTACCATGTGTTTTGTTAGGGTTTGTAGTCAGTTATCTTCAATAATCTGTTAATGCTGATTATCAGATAATATAAGTTAAAGTCAGGTAAACACAAATCTCCTTGTTTTTTTGATTGAATTAATTTATTGTAGGTTATTCTAATAGACTTGGAGTGCCACATAATCTTAATTAAATTGGGTGTAATATTTTTTTTTAATTTTGGTATGCAGTACCAGGAAAGAGAAGTTAAAATAAAGCAAAAACCTAGGCAACATGTTCATTTTAACTCTGGCTTCTTTTGAATGTAGGGAAAATGTAGTTTATGCCACCTTTAAATATTGCAAGTAATAGTTGTCCATATCTTTATAAAGTTTTCTTGGTAGAACAAGGTGGAGTTTTGATAGAAGATTTATACTTACATATTTCAAAGAAGAACTGACTTTAATTTCAGAAATTAGGGCGTAGTCTATTAATGTATTGTTAATGTTTAAGGGTAAATAGTAGATGTATGTAAGTTTAACTTGTAATTTGAAAACTTTGAATAAACATATTTGATTAGGATTGTTGGTAAATCAGTATCAGGCAACATATAATGTAGACTCATATCATCTACAAAAGAAGTTATTGATATAGGTATATTGTAGATTTTAGGTATGAAATAATATAATATTTGCAGGAGTGAGAGGAAGAAAGGTCCCATATGTAGATTAAAGAGGTAAGTGGACAAAGTGACATTCTTGTCTCACACCATTTAAAATTTTAATATGAAGAGTTTACTTTAATAATAAATATGTATGTATATGCACTGGAGTGTAATCTTTTAATAACATTTAAGAAAAATGTGGAGAAACCAAAGCGTGACATGACTGTTAAGAGAAAGTTAAATTCATGTGTGGTCAAAAGCTTTGATAGTATCTAGAGCTAGGGTAAATATTGTGTGGTTAGAATCTTTAGTTAGAGTTATTACAGATTCTAAAGTTAAGGAAAGATCACAAGTTTTACTAGTTTTCATGAATCTTGACTCACATGGGCAAAGTTATGAAAGTTAATATTGATTTTAATGTATTTGCCAATAGCGTTGCCTGCATTTTTAAGTCCATGTTAATGAGGGAAACTGATTTGTAATTTAATGGGTTTTTGATATCAAGGTTGGGTTTGTGAATAAGAACAGTTTTTGAAATATTTAGATAAAGATCAGAGGTTCATTAATATTAATGTATTTAACAATTTGTAACAAAAACAATTTGTGCAAAACTTTTATAAAAATCTGTACTAAAACCATCAGGTCCTGGAGCCTTGCCAGGTTTAAGATTTTCGATAATACTAATAATTTCTTTTTCAGTAAAAGGAGATGGTATAATTTTTTCTTGTCCATGGTTTATATGCAGTTGATCTAGAAAGCAATTATATATATTAGCAATAGATTGCATGATTTCCTTGCTTGTATGAAATGAATTACTTTCATATATAATTTTACTTATCAATTTTAGTCGAGTTGTTAATGTTTATTAGTCTTGCTAAGATTTTAGATGGAGCTTTTGCCCATTCAGAGTATTTGGCTAGGCTTTCCGTTTCATACCATGAGGCATGAGATACATGAATTAAGCATAGTTCTTTTTGCAGTTCATCTATCTGGTTGCAGGGTGTCTTATACTTACAAGATAGCACTTTTTCAAGTTCTGTAATTTTACTTTTCAGTTTTAGCTCTTTTTCTGTGAGATTTTATAGTATGAAGTTTTACTGATAAGGATTCCTCTAATCTGGGATTTAAGGGCTGCTCACTATGCATCATAGGACATTTGTGTGCAATCTAAGTTTTGCACTAAATCTTTTACTAGAGAATAAATTTCTTGTTTTAAAATCATCTTTACATACTACGTTAGAATTAAGTGTCCAGTTATAGCTATTATTTTTTTAAGATCTTGAGCTAAACAGTTTAATTTGAAAGCAGTTGTAGAGTGGTCAGAGAAGAATCTGTATTCTGAATGATAACTGACTTATACATTTAAAAATATACCTGATATCAAGAAAAAGTGTAGTCTTGACCAGAATGTTTAATAATATGAGAAATAAGTACATCTCACCTTCAGTGAATTACTATTACGTAATTGAAATGGATTGAATAGGTTGAAATCAGTTCTTAAATCAAGTAAAGCTTATGAGGTAAGGTAAACATTTGCACCACACCACACTCATCACATAGTTTCACTAAATCTACACCACCAAAATCAATGCATAGTAACACAAAAACATTCACCGAGGCTCTCAATAATAATCTGTCTAAACAACAGAGACCTCCAAAGCAGAAACGCAAGCAACCTCCATCCCCCAACACAACCCAAATGACACATAACCCACAGACTCAGTGTGCCACTCAACCACAGCCAATAAGTCAAAACAACATACCCAACACACTAGTCATAGGTGACTCTATAGTCAGGCACACTGATGTCCCACTCACCAGGCTAAACAAGGAGAAGGTTACTGTCAGCTGCCTGTCGGGTGCCAGGATCCGCCAGATAACCCACGCACTCAGGTCACTCCACAACAAGTACAAATATGACTCTGTCATTGTCTATGTTGGTTTGAATGACCTGAGACGTACCTCCCTGGACTACATGAAAAGAGACATGGAAGAGCTCTCCGATGTTATAGCCCAGGCAGGTATGACCCTAGCCCTGAGTAACATTCTGCCATCGCCCAGAATGATACCACAGTACAAGGACAAAATGATTGACTTCAACAATTGGCTAAGCTTCTGGTGTCATTCTAAGGGGATCCAGTATCTGTCTGCTTGGGATGACATGGTTGACAGACCATGATGCTTTGCCACAGATGGCCTGCACCTGTTACCCCTGGGATTCCGGATACTGGCTAAGGCTCTTGCTGCCCTATAGTGCCTTTTGTAGGCAAGGTTCAAATAACAAATTCACCACCATAACAGGAACAGGTAAGCAAAAACTGAGGGTAATGCTACTCAATGCTAGAAGTCTAAATCTCAAAATGCACTCACTTGAGGCACTCCTTAAAATGGAGAACATCGATATCTGTGCAGTGACTGAGACCTGGTTCAAGGCTCCAGAAAGCACCCCTGCACTACCAGGCTATAACTCATACCACACTTTTCGGCCATGTAACCTGGACCGGAACACCAAAGGTAGTGGTGTGTCCATATTCATTAAGGATATCCACACCTCCAGGCTAGTTGCTCAGCATAATGCATCCAAGGTTATCCAAGTGCAACTAACTCTGGGCAAAACTGCAGTGCAAATTGTAGCTTGCTAGAGATCCCCCACCATGCCCCAGGATTCCCATTCCTCTTTTCTTGATGTACTGGAAAATATTAGGGTTCAACCAAACACCCTAATAATGGGCGACTTCAACTACCCCACCATTAACTGGGAAAACTACTCGTGTACCAACTCCTTTGCTCAACGCTTTCTGGAATTCATAAACTCCAATGCCCTGGATCAACTTATCCACACCCCCACCAGGGACAACAATATCCTAGACCTAGTCATTACCAACATGAGTGACCGGTGTTCCATACCTGAAGTCAGCTCATCGTTGGTCTGATCTGACCAAAAGCTAATCACCCTTGATATCCATATCCCACCCCCACCCCCCATTAAGGAAACCATGGTAAAAAATTTCTCCAAAGCCAACTTCATGCTTCTTAAGACAGAAGTGGTGAACTTCATGACACCCATGCGGATGGACAATACAGTTACAACTGCTGAATCCTACACAAATGCACTCTATAAGCACTTACATGAGTGCATGGATCATGCTATCCCAAACAGAACCAAGACGCTATCCTGCAAAAAAAGGAAACCAATCTGGTGGTCCACTGCCATAAACAAACTGTACAACAAAAGGAAGAAACTGTTGCAAAAGAGAGCAAAATCCCATGAGTGGAGGAGCACCCTGGTGAGCCTCAGTAAGAAGCTGAGATCCCTTATAAGATCCTCCAAAGCTAGCTATGAAAACAAAATTGCCACTAATTCTAAGTACCACAAAGCATTCTATAGCCATGTCAAGAATCTTGATGGCAACACCCAGATCTGCTCTGAGTTACAACACAACGGCATGAAAAGTACAGAACCAACTGATATTGCCAACATCGTGGCAGATAAGTTCAGTGCTAACTTTACCCCCCCCCCACCCCCCTAAAGGGCCCATATCTATACAGGAAGAATGCAGAGTCCCTGCAATCACAACTACGCAGGTAAAAGGTGCACTCTCTAAAGCCAAAAACACAGTATCCATGGGACCGGACAACATCCCAGGCTGCGTTTAATACGAACTTCAAAGCAAACTGGCTCCCCACTTAAGCACCATGTTCAATAATAGCCTCACATCAGGCTTTGGCATACTGAATGGTGCACAGCAACAGTTATCCAACTCCAAAAAGGGGGAGCCACCACTGATCCCGGGAACTATCGACCTATTAGCCTGACGAGCCTGGTCTGCAAGGCCATGGAACATATCATCATGGAACTCATAAACAAAGACATTGGTAACCTCCAAACTCTGGATCCCACCCAGTTCAGGTTTGTGAAAGGCAGATTATGCCTCCTGAACCTGATCGACTTCTTTGAGCCAGTCACCAAAGCAGTAGATGAGGGTATGGTGGTTCACACAGCCTATCTTGACCTCGGCAAGGCTTTCAACACCATCCCCCATTCTGGAATTATAGCTAAACTCACTAAACTAGGTATAAATCCTACATCACAAGATGGGTTGCCAACTGGCTCACTGACAGAACCCACACTGTAAAAGTTGCAGACTCCAAATCTAACCTCAAAGCAGTGACAAGTGGAGTACCACATGGTTCCGTCCTGGGACCTCTCCTGTTTGGTATCTACTTCTCTGAAGTACAGGCTAACACAGAAGGCCTCTGGCTAACGAAGTTCGCAGATGACTGCAAGCTAGGAGCCATAATCAAGTCCCCAAATGATGTGGACATCCTACAGAAGGGCTTCGCTGAGACAGATGCCTGGTGTCAGAGCCATGGCTTCAAGCTCAATGTCAAAAAGTGCATTGTCATCCCCTTTGGTAAAAACTCTGTACCCATGAACTACAACATAGGCGGTAGTATACTTAACACCGAAAGTGTGATAAGAGACCTTGGGACACAGGTGGACAGTAGTCTCTCCTTTGATAATCACATCGCCACAGTAGTCAGGAAATCCTTCTGCGTGGCACACCTCATCACAAAAGGTTTCTCATCCAGACAAAAAGAGGTCATTGTTCCCCTCTGCTCATCACTCATTAGACCCATTATAGAGTACAACGCCCCTTTTGGTATGTACCTCACAAGACATCTACAACAACTGGAAAGGCTGCAGAAATACCTCACAAAGAGGGTTTGCCTACTCAGAGGTGATCTCTGCCTAACATACAAAGCTATGTCAAACCCAGAGCTGTTGGACATGCTCCACTTAAAGAAATCCCAATCCCTCCGAGCTACACACTCTAGGGACCTAAACCTTGTCACTACAATAAACAGAACATGCCTGAGGGATAGATTCCTGTCCCAGAGACTTCCCATACTCTGGAATAAACTACCTATCTATATCAAACAAAGCCCCTCATTAGCACTCTTCAAGAAAAATCTTGATGACTGGATGGGAAATAAGAAATTCACCCCGGGGATCACCTCTGTGCCTCTGCTCGACAGTGGCACAGGAAAATAATTTTCTTGGGTGGCAAAAGCCAGGGTACCTTTTTGGTTGGGCTTGTATAGGCCCCAGGGCCGATAGCCTAGTACCTACCTATGATCCTATAAACCTAGTGTAGTTTATAACAAAGACCTGGAATTTTCAATAATTCACTGAATATATTTTGCTAAATATTTAAATTTCATGTGAATTACACATAAAGTATTTTTGTTTGAATAAACCTCTTTAGATTCCTAGTGTTTATATTTTACAAGAGTGAGTTTTCTTGACTTTAAGGAAGAGGGAATGCGTAACATATTATCGTTTCAGAGCCTGCACAACCTTCAGATTATAATACATAAGTAGCATATGGGAGAAAAGCCCCCTCACATGTGAGTTATATGGAGTCATTGGTCCCTGGAAAAATAACATTATGGATGATAATATTTTGAACTAGACTTACTGAGTAAAATTTAAATCTGTGAATCAATTTTAGGTGACTCTTTTTCAACAGAACATCACTTGAGTATATGTTATAAAATGCAGAAGGACAGTTGATCTGTCTGACCATATGCCTTGGTCTTGAATATTGTAATGTCCTACTCCCATGGAGTTTCTGGAAATGAGGTGTACTATCTCCAGATAATGCAGAATGTAAAAGTGAGATCTCATTCCTGTGTTTCAGGTGCTATAGCTATGTTCCTGTTTCTCTGCACTGGCATTCATTTAAACACACCGCTTCAGATTATTTTGTCTGATTTATATATCCCTGCATGATCTGAGTCTTGGTTATGTTAACATTTAATCTGTTCCTGCATTTCCACCTCCTTCTACAGCAGGCCCTAGTATGCGTCATTTATATACAGCGGGATGCTTTTTTTTAGCCAAGGAGACCCTGTGGAATTCTTAAATGATCTGTTTATAAATGTCACTGAGTAGAAGCTTTTAAGACATTGTTTGACTAAGTAACTGATTATGATTATTATCTCATTTAAATAAGTGAACTTCTGTTCTTTTATGTGATTTTTAAGATGTTTTAAATTGTATTTGTTTTGAACTATGCTTGAAGAAATTGTGTTGTTAAAATAATATGTATTTGTTTTTGCATTACAGCGGAACTGCTGATGACGAAAAAAGTTTTGTCAAAAATACTAACCTCATTGACACCAACAATTTTGCAACTAGAAGTCTTCCATTGTTAAAACAATGAAATATTTTCTTTCTTACATGAAATATTTACTCTGAAGAAGTACAAAAGCTACTGAATCACACTGACAAGATTATTATATAATATCATTGCTTCACTAGGATGAATGATCACAAAGAGTGTCAAACCAAATTAAATTGATAATCATTTTGTTGGTTCGGAATCATAAACTGTGGCCAGCGTGACTCAATGAGTAAATGTTGTCCGTAATTCAGCTATTTGGTTACCCAAAACCAGAGATTTTTTTAAAAAGCTTGGCAAAGTAGTACTACGTTTAAAGGTAATGAATGTGACAATAAACTGTTAAAGAATCGCTAATCTGATTGATAATGTTTAACAAAGTAATGATGATCAATGAGGTCCTTAGAAATCCAGTCAATGCCATTCTACATTTATAAATTCCATTGAAGAAGCTCTAGAAGAAAACATTTCCTTTGTTTTAGTAATGACAGTGTCTGCAATACCCATTTTCCCAATGAACACTTAAAATCTGACTTTCAATATAAACTGATTGAGAGCTCAAATGACTTACAAAACACCAACAGAGCCTGAACTAAGAATATTTGTAGGAAGTAAAGCCCCCTGTACCCCCTTGTGGGAGGATAGCTCTCCCACATTCCTAACTGATGTCCACTAGCTACTTGGTAACATGATAGTGGATAAAGGAGAAACTACCAAGTATGGTACACAGGAGTTTTGCACAAATGGCAATCCTACAGTGTCTATAAGTCATGCCTATGACCTACATAGTAAAATGAATTCTGTAAGTCATACTTAAGCAGTTAGAACTATCAATGGACCATTGTGCACATGTAGTAAAATGTCAACACAAAAGGAAATGGAGACTACAAAAAGTGATACACATTTAACTGTTTTAAAACCTAGCCAATGCTGACAGTATGGCAGCTGAATTTGAGCTAAAACATGTAGAATTGTAGTCTGTATACACAGTTTAACATCTCAACAAGACCATTAGTCTGTGGATGGTAGGGGCTGGTCCTTAGGTGCTTCATCCCACAGTACTTTCACAGACATGCCAGTAGGTCTGACATAAAATTGGCACCTCTGTCAGTCAGTATTTCTATTCGGAAATCTACACTGCTGAAAATCTCTAACAAAGCATTTGCTACCTTTTCTGCCTCAGTGGAGGACAGGGCCACTGCCTCAGGGTATCTAATAGCATAATCTACTACCACTAGGATATACTTTTTCCATGTGGAACTTGGGGTAATCAGAGGTCCCACAATATCCATAGCTACCCTTTGAAATGGCTCCTCAATCACAGGCAAAGGCATCAAAGGAGCTTTCACCTTGTCTCCTGCCTTGCCTACCTTTTGGCACTGCTCACAGGTCCTGCAGTTCCCTGCTACATCTCTGGAAATCCCAGGCCAATAGAAGTTCTGCATAATATGTCTCTTTGTATGTTTTATGCCCATATGACCTGCAAAGGGAATATCATGGGCTATGGCTAGAAATGCCAGATGGTAAGCTCTAGGCACTACCAACAGCTGTGTTCTCTCACCCTCTGGCCCTCCCTCAGGGGTCGACTCTCTGTACAGTAACCCTTTGTCCCAGTATACAGATTCCTCCTTCCCTTGAGAATCAGATGCCTCACTAACTACCTCTCTCAGGCCTTGTAATGTAGGGTCTGAGAACTGAGCCTGTCTCAACTCTCTCTTAGTAACCCTTCCCAGCTCCCCTTCTCAGAAAGTCAGATATCTTCTGACAGCGGTGCCTCACTGTCAGCCTGGGTACTATTACTCACCTTTGCCCTTGCAGTCACTCTGTCCAAGGCAACATCAGTACCTACAAGCACTTGTGGCTTACCTTCAGTCTCACTGCTACAGGGTAGCATCCTCTCTGAAGTAACCACCTCACCAGTCCTGGCTGCAAGTGTGCAGTCTGTCTGGGTCTCCCCAGGCTACCAGACCCACATGCTTGTCTCCAAGCCTGATTGCGTGTAACTGCATGAACGCGTTACTGCATTACCAAAATAATTCCCTATCAGGACATCTGCAGGGTGGTAATATGGTACCCTTGTTGTCTCAAGACAACCTACTGTTGGCAATTTGTCATTCCTACTTACTAGCTCTCCCACCTTTTGTTCTCCACCTTGTCTTCGTGGACATCTATATGCTACATGGCCCCACTGGTTGCATTTAAAACATTTAACCCTAAGTTGTGGATGTATACCTGGACTATTGGCTTCCCCTGCTACTGACAGACTCTGTTGGGGCAGTCTGGGCTTCCCACTATTGGTTCACTTAGACCAATGAGCTGCACTGGGTGTCCCTTTCCTGTGCGGGGGTGCCCTGCTTGCTAGGTATAGGTCTCCCTTCTTCCCCAACTCATATATAGTAAGGCATTGTCTATCATCTAACCAGATCCTCATGTCCTCAGACAAGGTGCTAAGGGCTTGTTCCCTCACCAAAAGGTCTGCCAGCCCTTCAAAAGTGGTGACCTGACATCCACACACCCACATATGAAAATAAGTGCTTAATTCAGCAACATATTCACACACACACTTTCATCTGCCTTACGTCTATGCTCATGAAACTTTTTCCTATAAGCTTCAGGTGTTAACTTAAAAAATTCTTGCAAAGAATTCTTTACAACATTATAATTTAAGCAGTCATTATCAGACAGTTTGGAAAGAACAGTTACAGCTTTACCATGGAGAAAGGGGGGTCAGGAATCGTACCCAGAGCTCTTGATCAACATCATACTGTTTACATACCCTCTCAAACATATGAATGAAACTATCAAAATTATCACCCTCTGTAAATTGTGGAAGAAATTTACTGACCTTTGTTGCTTCTGGGGTTTGGTTACTCCCTTCCCCATTACCTCCACGACTCTGGCGAAGAGTCAGCATCTCCTTTTCATATTGCCTCTGCCTCACCTTCTCCTCAGCATCCAGGCATTGCATTTTCTCATTTTCCTCAGTCTCTAGATGCCTTAGTCTCTCTGCTGCTTCTATTTCCAAATGCTTGGCCTCCAATTCAAGTCTCTTTAACTCCAGATGGATTTTTAAGTACTCTATGGAAGGATTGAGCTGTTCATTTTCTGAGCATTGTACATCTCCACGGCCAGTCTGATTGTCCTCCTGGTTGCTATTCTCTGATGCAGCTGTGACTAAAGCTGCGATCATGTGTCCTTTAGTCAGGTTGACATGCACCAGTCCTTTTGCCTGGCACATCTCAGCCAACTGGCTCCTTGTCAGCTTGCCATGCTCCTCTGCTGACATGCTTGCCTGCTCTCCCTGAGTAACTAAGCTAACAAAATAAATAAAACAAGTGTGATATGAACTCTGAATGTTCACTGCATGGGCAATTAAGAGTATAAACACCTTCAGTGATCACTGTACACAAGCTACTGGAATTCAATATCCACACTACTACAAGCCAATTAATATGTGATGTGGCTAACTCACCACCATCAACTAAGTAATATGTGACATATTTATCCCACTACTGACAAACAATTAATATGTGACACCTCTGCACTGACCCAGGTGGGATATGAAAAACTGTAAACTCCCATGACAAAGTTTTTGCAGCCCATTTTTTCCAGCCTGACTTTCAATGAGCACCATAATTTATAAGAATATTTGCAATTCCAAAGTATATGTAAGAAATCAGCATTGCAGAAATTTCACAATGGAAATTGGGTAAATTGTTGGGATAGTATTTACATAATATTGCTGGGCTCATAAAAGCATTATTGAGGATCATGTTTTTTAATAGGGAGATATTTTAAGCTTAGTTGAATTGATTTATTTATTAGATTGGTTGGAATAGATGGTTTTAAGTTTGCCTAATAATTAGAATAATTGTTGACATCTTTGTATTTTCAGGAAATGATTAATTTGTCTGTGCTTAAGATAGGTTTTTCTGAAATTAGTGATGTCCATAGCTGTTTACAAAAACTTATATCCTCAAAGATTACTTCATTATCTGAGAGCTTACTTAGGATTAAGTACTGTATTTGTCCTAAAATAGGATATAACCTTTTAGCAGTCAAGAGAATGTCTTAACTCTTCTAAGGAGGAAGTTCTATAGAGGATAAAGTCTGTAATATTTTTTATCATTAAGGAGAGGAAAGTTGGAAAGGTTCAGCATATGCTTATTCATTTTGTAAGTATGATTTAGATGAATTGGTTGTAATAGCATAAAAGGCTCTTGCACGTTCAATGTATTGATTAAGTTATGAAGAATATTTATTCTACTTGTAAGGAATTTATGTAGTCTGAGTCATATCATATCCTTCTTACTTAAGAATGGTAAGGCATTTGGGTTACAATTATAGCTTTGTATGTGATTGTACCATAGTTTATTCCAAGAAGAGTACCATGTGTTTTGTTAGGGCTTGTAGTCAGTTATCTTCAATAATCTGTTAATGCTGATTATCAGATAATATAAGTTAAAGTCAGGTAAACACAAATCTCCTTGTTTTTTTGATTGAATTAATTTATTGTAGGCTATTCTAATAGACTTGGAGTGCCACATAATCTTAATTAAATTGGGTGTAATATTTTTTTTTAATTTTGGTATGCAGTACCAGGAAAGAAGAGTTAAAATAAAGCAAAAACCTAGGCAACATGTTCATTTTAACTCTGGCTTCTTTTGAATGTAGGGAAAATGTAGTTTATGCCACCTTTAAATATTGCAAGTAATAGTTGTCCATATCTTTATAAAGTTTTCTTGGTAGAAGAAGGTGGAGTTTTGATAGAAAATTTATACTTACATATTTCAAAGAAGAACTGACTTTAATTTCAGAAATTAGGGCGTAGTCTATTAATGTATTGTTAGTGTTTAAGGGCAAATAGTAGACGTATGTAAGTTTAACTTGTAATTTGAAAACTTTGAATAAACATATTTGATTAGGATTGTTAGTAAATCAGTATCAGGCAACATATAATGTAGACTCATATCATCTACAAAAGAAGTTATTGATATAGGTATATTGTAGATTTTAGGTATGAAATAATATAATATTTGCAGGAGTGAGAGGAAGAAAGGTCCCATATGTAGATTAAAGAGGTAAGTGGACAAAGTGACATTCTTGTCTCACACCATTTAAAATTTTAATATGAAGAGTTTATTTTAATAATAAATATGTATGTATATGCACTGGAGTGTAATCTTTTAATAAAATTTAAGAAAAATGTGGAGAAACCAAAGTGTGACATGACTGTTAAGAGAAAGTTAAATTCATGTGTGGTCAAAAGCTTTGATAGTATCTAGAGCTAGAGTAAATATTGTGTG
Source organism: Protopterus annectens (assembly GCF_019279795.1). NCBI lineage: Eukaryota > Metazoa > Chordata > Ceratodontiformes > Protopteridae > Protopterus > Protopterus annectens. Next base: position 1,762,416,621 of record NC_056739.1, read on the forward strand.
GTTAGAATCTTTAGTTAGAGTTATTACAGATTCTAAAGTTAAGGAAAGATCACAAGTTTTACTAGTTTTCATGAATCTTGACTCACATGGGCAAAGTTATGAAAGTTAATATTGATTTTAATGTATTTGCCAATAGCGTTGCCTGCATTTTTAAGTCCATGTTAATGAGGGAAACTGATTTGTAATTAAATGGGTTTTTGAGATCAAGGTTGGGTTTGTGAATAAGAACAGTTTTTGAAATATTTAGATAAAGATCAGAGGTTCATTAATATTAATGTATTTAACAATTTGTAACAAAAACAATTTGTGCAAAACTTTTATAAAAATCTGTACTAAAACCATCAGGTCCTGGAGCCTTGCCAGGTTTAAGATTTTCGATAATACTAATAATTTCTTTTTCAGTAAAAGGAGATGGTATAATTTTTTCTTGTCCATGGTTTATATGCAGTTGATCTAGAAAGCAATTATATATATTAGCAATAGATTGCATGATTTCCTTGCTTGTATGAAATTAATTACTTTCATATATAATTTTACTTATCAATTTTAGTCGAGTTGTTAATGTTTATTAGTCTTGCTAAGGTTTTAGATGGAGCTTTTGCCCATTCAGAGTATTTGGCTAGGCTTTCCGTTTCATACCATGAGGCATGAGATACATGAATTAAGCATAGTTCTTTTTGCAGTTCATCTATCTGGTTGCAGGGTGTCTTATACTTACAAGATAGCACTTTTTCAAGTTCTGTAATTTTACTTATTAGTTTTAGCTCTTTTTCTGTGAGATTTTATAGTATGAAGTTTTACTGATAAGGATTCCTCTAATCTGGGATTTAAGGGCTGCTCACTATGTATCCTAGGACATTTGTGTGCAATCTAAGTTTTGCACTAAATCTTTTACTAGAGAATAAATTTCTTGTTTTAAAATCATCTTTACATACTACGTTAGAATTAAGTGTCCAGTTATAGCTATTATTTTTTTAAGATCTTGAGCTAAACAGTTTAATTTGAAAGCAATTGTAGAGTGGTCAGAGAAGAATCTGTATTCTGAATGATAACTGACTTATACATTTAAAAATATACCTGATATCAAGAAAAAGTGTAGTCTTGACCAGAATGTTTAATAATATGAGAAATAAGTACATCTCACCTTCGGTGAATTACTATTACGTAATTGAAATGGATTGAATAGGTTGAAATCAGTTCTTAAATCAAGTAAAGCTTATGAGGTAAGGTAAACATTTGCACCACACCACACTCATCACATAGTCTCACTAAATCTACACCACCAAAATCCATGCATAGTAACACAAAAACATTCACCGAGGCTCTCAATAATAATCTGTCTAAACAACAGAGACCTCCAAAGCAGAAACGCAAGCAACCTCCATCCCCCAACACAACCCAAATGACACATAACCCACAGACTCAGTGTGCCACTCAACCACAGCCAATAAGTCAAAACAACATACCCAACATACTAGTCATAGGTGACTCTATAGTCAGGCACACTGATGTCCCACTCACCAGGCTAAACAAGGAGAAGGTTACTGTCAGCTGCCTGTCGGGTGCCAGGATCCGCCAGATAACCCACGCACTCAGGTCACTCCACAACAAGTACAAATATGACTCTGTCATTGTCTATGTTGGTTTGAATGACCTGAGACATACCTCCCTGGCTACATGAAAAGAGACATGGAAGAGCTCTCCGATCTTATTGCCCAGGCCGGTATGACCCTAGCCCTGAGTAACATTCTGCCATCGCCCAGAATGATACCACAGTACAAGGACAAAATGATTGACTTCAACAATTGGCTAAGCTTCTGGTGTCATTCTAAGGGGATCCAGTATCTGTCTGCTTGGGATGACATGGTTGACAGACCATGATGCTTTGCCACAGATGGCCTGCACCTGTTACCCCTGGGATTCCGGATACTGGCTAAGGCTCTTGCTGCCCTATAGTGCCTTTTGTAGGCAAGGTTCAAATAACAAATTCACCACCATAACAGGAACAGGTAAGCAAAAACTGAGGGTAATGCTACTCAATGCTAGAAGTCTAAATCTCAAAATGCACTCACTTGAGGCACTCCTTAAAATGGAGAACATCGATATCTGTGCAGTGACTGAGACCTGGTTCAAGGCTCCAGAGAGTACCCCTGCACTACCAGGCTATAACTCATACCACACTTTTCGGCCATGTAACCTGGACCGGAACACCAAAGGTAGTGGTGTGTCCATATTCATTAAGGATATCCACACCTCCAGGCTAGTTGCTCAGCATAATGCATCCAAGGTTATCCAAGTGCAACTAACTCTGGGCAAAACTGCAGTGCAAATTGTAGCTTGCTAGAGATCCCCCACCATGCCCCAGGATTCCCATTCCTCTTTTCTTGATGTACTGGAAAATATTAGGGTTCAACCAAACACCCTAATAATGGGTGACTTCAACTACCCCACCATTAACTGTGAAAACTACTCGTGTACCAACTCCTTTGCTCAACGCTTTCTGGAATTCATAAACTCTAATGCCCTGGATCAACTTATCCACACCCCCACCAGGGACAACAATATCCTAGACCTAGTCATTACCAACATGAGTGACCGGTGTTCCATACCTGAAGTCAGCTCCTCGTTGGTCCGATCTGACCAAAAGCTAATCACCCTTGATATCCATATCCCGCCCCCACCCCCCATTAAGGAAACCATGGTAAAAAATTTCTCCAAAGCCAACTTCATGCTTCTTAAGACAGAAGTGGTGAACTTCATGACACCCATGCAGATGGACAATACAGTTACAACTGCTGAATCCTACACAAATGCACTCTATAAGCACTTACATGAGTGCATGGATCATGCTATCCCAAACAGAACCAAGACGCTATCCTGCAAAAAAAGGAAACAAATCTGGTGGTCCACTGCCATAAACAAACTGTACAACAAAAGGAAGAAACTGTTGCAAAAGAGAGTAAAATCCCATGAGTGGAGGAGCACCCTGGTGAGCCTCAGTAAGAAGCTGAGATCCCTTATAAGATCCTCCAAAGCTATCTATGAAAACAAAATCGCCACTAATTCTAAGTACCACAAAGCATTCTATAGCCATGTCAAGAATCTTGACGGCATCACCCAGATCTGCTCTGAGTTACAACACAACGGCATGAAAAGTACAGAACCAACTGATATTGCCAACATCGTGGCAGATAAGTTCATTGCTAACTTTACCCCCCCACCCCCTAAAGGGCCCATATCTATACAGGAAGAATGCAGAGTCCCTGTAATCACAACTACGCAGGTAAAAGGTGCACTCTCTAAAGCCAAAAACACAGTATCCATGGGACCGGACAACATCCCAGGCTGCGTTTAATACGAACTTCAAAGCAAACTGGCTCCCCACTTAAGCACCATGTTCAATAATAGCCTCACATCAGGCTTTGTGCATACTGAATGGTGCACAGCAACAGTTATCCAACTCCAAAAAGGGGGAGCCACCACTGATCCCGGGAACTATCGACCTATTAGCCTGACGAGCCTGGTCTGCAAGGCCATGGAACATATCATCATGGAACTCATAAACAAAGACATTGGTAACCTCCAAACTCTGGATCCCACCCAGTTCAGGTTTGTGAAAGGCAGATTATGCCTCCTGAACCTGATCGACTTCTTTGAGCCAGTCACCAAAGCAGTAGATGAGGGTATGGTGGTTCACACAGCCTATCTTGACCTCGGCAAGGCTTTCAACACCATCCCCCATTCTGGAATTATAGCTAAACTCACTAAACTAGGTATAAATCCTACATCACAAGATGGGTTGCCAACTGGCTCACTGACAGAACCCACACTGTAAAAGTTGCAGACTCCAAATCTAACCTCAAAGCAGTGACAAGTGGAGTACCACATGGTTCCGTCCTGGGACCTCTCCTGTTTGGTATCTACTTCTCTGAAGTACAGGCTAACACAGAAGGCCTCTGGCTAACGAAGTTCGCAGATGACTGCAAGCTAGGAGCCATAGTCAAGTCCCCAAATGATGTGGACATCCTACAGAAGGGCTTCGCTGAGACAGATGCCTGGTGTCAGAGCCATGGCTTCAAGCTCAATGTCAAAAAGTGCATTGTCATCCCCTTTGGTAAAAACTCTGTACCCATGAACTACAACATAGGCGGTAGTATACTTAACACCGAAAGTGTGATAAGAGACCTTGGGACACAGGTGGACAGTAGTCTCTCCTTTGATAATCACAACACCACAGTAGTCAGGAAATCCTTCTGCGTGGCACACCTCATCACAAAAGGTTTCTCATCCAGACAAAAAGAGGTCATTGTTCCCCTCTGCTCATCACTCATTAGACCCATTATAGAGTACAACGCCCCTTTTGGTATGTACCTCACAAGACGTCTACAACAACTGGAAAGGCCGCAGAAATACCTCACAAAGAGGGTTTGCCTACTCAGAGGTGATCTCTGCCTAACATACAAAGCTATGTCAAACCCAGAGCTGTTGGACATGCTCCACTTAAAGAAATCCCAATCCCTCCAAGCTACACGCTCTAGGGACCTAAACCTTGTCACTACAATAAACAGAACATGCCTGAGGGATAGATTCCTGTCCCAGAGACTTCCCATACTCTGGAATAAGCTACCTATCTATATCAAACAAAGCCCCTCATTAGCACTCTTCAAGAAAAATCTTGATGACTGGATGGGAAATAAGAAATTCACCCCGGGGATCACCTCTGTGCCTCTGCTCGACAGTGGCACAGGAAAATAATTTTCTTGGGTGGCAAAATCCAGGGTACCTTTTTGGTTGGGCTTGTATAGGCCCCAGGGCCGATAGCCTAGTACCTACCTATGATCCTATGAACCTAGTGTAGTTTATAACAAAGACCTGGAATTTTCAATAATTCACTGAATATATTTTGCTAAATATTTAAATTTCATGTGAATTACACATAAAGTATTTTTGTTTGAATAAACCTCTTTAGATTCCTAGTGTTTATATTTTACAAGAGTGAGTTTTCTTGACTTTAAGGAAGAGGGAATGCGTAACATATTATCGTTTCAGAGCCTGCACAACCTTCAGATTATAATACATAAGTAGCATATGGGAGAAAAGCCCCCTCACATGTGAGTTATATGGAGTCATTGGTTCCTGGAAAAATAACATTATGGATGATAATATTCTGAACTAGACTTACTGAGTAAAATTTAAATCTGTGAATCAATTTTAGGTGACTCTATTTCAACGGAACATCACTTGAGTATATGTTATAAAATGCAGAAGGACAGTTGATCTGTCTGACCATATGCCTTGGTCTTGAATATTGTAATGTCCTACTCCCATGGAGTTTCTGGAAATGAGGTGTACTATCTCCAGATAATGCAGAATGTAAAAGTGAGATCTCATTCCTGTGTTTCAGGTGCTATAGCTATGTTCCTGTTTCTCTGCACTGGCATTCATTTAAACACACCGCTTCAGATTATTTTGTCTGATTTATATATCCCTGCATGATCTGAGTCTTGGTTATGTTAACATTTAATCTGTTCCTGCATTTCCACCTCCTTCTACAGCAGGCCCTAGTATGCGTCATTTATATACAGCGGGATGCTTTTTTTTAGCCAAGGAGACCCTGTGGAATTCTTAAATGATCTGTTTATAAATGTCACTGAGTAGAAGCTTTTAAGACATTGTTTGACTAAGTAACTGATTATGATTATTATCTCATTTAAATAAGTGAACTTCTGTTCTTTTATGTGATTTTTAAGATGTTTTAAATTGTATTTGTTTTGAACTATGCTTGAAGAAATTGTGTTGTTAAAATAATATGTATTTATTTTTGCATTACAGCGGAACTGCTGATGACGAAAAAAGTTTTGTCAAAAATACTAACCTCATTGACACCAACAATTTTGCAACTAGAAGTCTTCCATTGTTAAAACAATGAAATATTTTCTTTCTTACATGAAATATTTACTTTGAAGAAGTACAAAAGCTACTGAATCACACTGACAAGATTATTATATAATATCATTGCTTCACTAGGATGAATGATCACAAAGAGTGTCAAACCAAATTAAATTGATAATCATTTTGTTGGTTCGGAATCATAAACTGTGGCCAGCGTGACTCAATGAGTAAATGTTGTCCGTAATTCAGAAAGCTATTATTGTTACCCAAAACCAGAGATTTTTTTAAAAAGCTTGGCAAAGTAGTACTACATTTAAAGGTAATGAATGTGACAATAAACTGTTAAAGAATCGCTAATCTGATTGATAATGTTTAACAAAGTAATGATGATCAACGAGGTCCTTAGAAATCCAGTCAATGCCATTCTACATTTATAAATTCCATTGAAGAAGCTCCAGAAGAAAACATTTCCTTTGTTTTAGTAATGACAGTGTCTGCAATACCCATTTTCCCAATGAACACTTAAAATCTGACTTTCAATATAAACTGATTGAGAGCTCAAATGACTTACAAAACACCAACAGAGCCTGAACTAAGAATATTTGTAGGAAGTAAAGCCCCCTGTACCCCCTTGTGGGAGGATAGCTCTCCCACATTCCTAACTGATGTCCACTAGCTACTTGGTCACATGATAGTGGATAAAGGAGAAACTACCAAGTATGGTACACAGGAGTTTTGCACAAATGGCAATCCTACAGTGTCTATAAGTCATGCCTATGACCTACATAGTAAAATGAATTCTGTAAGTCATATTTAAGCAGTTAGAACTATCAATGGACCATTGTGCACATGTAGTAAAATGTCAACACAAAAGGAAATGGAGACTACAAAAAGTGATACACATTTAACTGTTTTAAAACCTAGCCAATGCTGACAGTATGGCAGCTGAATTTGAGCTAAAACATGTAGAATTGTAGTCTGTATACACAGATTGACATGGATGAAATATAGATTATGAATGACATTGATTGTCTCAGTCAGGGAAAGGGCTGTGAGACATTATTATTATTATACATAATTACTTTAAAGCATGTAAGACGCACAGGTAGTAAGGCTGGATGTTTTGTGCTTTGGTGACTTGGTAGCGATGCCAAAACAGAAAGAGATCATAAAGAAATAAGAAATACTGTCTCAACATTGCTGGTTATAAAAATCAAGTAACTTGATTGACTACAAAGTTGAACATTCAGTGGTAATGCTGTGATATTTCCCACTAATGAGGTTAAGCATTATTTTCACAGTTAGGTCTATGTGACTGAACACCTGTGACCTAGTTAAATATAGGGGTACTGCCTTTCCAAAAAATGAAATGCACTGACATATCGCCTACTCAGGGTCAATCTCTGCCTAACATACAAAGCTATGTCAAACCCAGAGCTGTTGGACATGCTCCACTTAAAGAAATCCCAATCCCTCTGAGCTACACGCTCTAGGGACCTAAACCTTGTCACCACAATAAACAGAACATGCTGGAGGGATAGATTCCTGTCCCAGAGACTTCCCATACTCTGGAACAGATTACCTATCTATGTCAAACAGAGCTCTTCATTAGCACTCTTCAAGAAAAATCTTGATGATTGGATGGGAAATGAGAAATTCACCCCGGGGATCACTTCTGTGGCTCTGCTCGACAGGGGCACAGGAAAATAATTTTCTTGGGTGGCGAAAGCCAGGGTACATTTTTTGGCTAGGCTTGTATGGGCCCTAGGGCCGATTGCCTAGTACCTACCTATGAACCTATGAACCTATGAACCTATATGAGACAATGTGACAGCTGAGAGTGTCTGTTCTCTGTTTCTGAGCTAAAAAAACAGGACAATGACTTTTCAGAGCATCATTTGTAATAAGTAAATTAGTTTGATATAGAAAGCATGGAAATAAATACTTGCAATCTACTTTTTTTAGCAGATGAGTTTACTGGTTGTTTACAATACCCTTATAACTCTGGTAGTGTACAATGCATTTTTCACAATTTATATATTTATATTTTTTACTTGTATTTGTTGACCAGGAAAGTCTGGCTGGGTAAAATACCCATTTTCAGTGGAGACCCCGGAGCAAAACTCCACAAAAAGAAACAATATGCAAAATACAACATACATTTTCATAGTAAAACACATTTAGTAATGCAATATTTGCTTTAGTTAATGCTAAGTTAATGAAATGCTTTACAAAATGTAAAAAGAAACAAAACAAAACAAAAAAATAAATAAATAAAAATCATGGTAGTCATTGTATGCTGATTCAATGAAATTAACTTAGTAGATCTTTGGCAGTTTTGCAGCAGAATATTTATTTATATCAAAATTTCCATAATAAACACTTTTGGATGATTGTTTTCAAATTTCCTCAAAAAAAAAAAAAAATGAACGAGTTGCTGAAAAGTACGATAAAGGGGCAAATGTTTTTAAGTACAAAAGTTTTAGCATATAGTGAATACATCAGACAGTATAGCAGATGTTTATGAAAAGTGTGAAGAATTTTCTTTTTCTTGTATAATAAAAGCGCCAGCAGTTAGTAAAAATAGAAACAAAAAGGAAATAATGAATGATTTAGAGAAAAAAATAAGTAAAGGGAAAGAAACAAGGTTTCACCAGAAAAAAATGCTCTTTACTTCACTCTTTGCGCAGCGATGGCACATCAACTCCATGGTCATATGAATTAACTTCAACTTTGAAAATGTAAGCTCCAGTCAGATTTTATGATTGTTCATTTTATTTCCACTATGTCATTCATCATTCATGTCTGGTCAATATACAGGTTCTAGCGTCTTTCTTAGCTCCTACTTGTCTTATTCACTTCATAGATGGTTAATCAGCTGATGTTAATCATATTGATTATTGCTGCAGCAAGCTTAGCTATATGGGGTCATATCCTGCCACAGATGTAACAGCTGGCCAACTTTCAAAGCTTCAGGGCATCTTCCACGAGCCCAAACTATCAATCAGTTTGAGCTGAGCTGAATAAAAGACAAGTCTGGGTGTGAGCTTTACTGCCACTGAAGAGTAAGCTTTTCTGAAGCTTTTAAGGATCGATGGTTGGCATGTGCTTTCCATCGCTGAGCAGATAAGTTCCCTTTGGTGGAAACCTTCCATTTTCTTAATTTTGTTGATAACTTATTACTTTCCTCTTCAGTAAAGTTATTTTATAGTTAGGAGTGTTGTGTTTTAATGGACTGTCTCTAGACTGTAATGTACTTTTAAATGGAGTAACTGAAAATATTTTTCTGTGGAGAAATTGTGTTTATTTTCTCTTTTGTGGGGCTGGTGCAACATTTTAACATATTTTTTACTGTATTTCTTCTGTCAAAAAAGTAACTTTTGTGCATGTGTACTGTTTACCTGCAGTTGCTGCTTGTCCCTGGAAAAGAGGTACTATTTTTGGTTTGACCGTGGAACATGCTATCGATCCCATGGTTGGTCCTTCTTCCAGCCACAAAAAGAAAATGTTAAGCAAACTGTCTTAGCCACCACCCCTATCATTTGTTGCACTTCAGACCACTCATCTTTTACCCTAGATCCCTCTGGTGTAGCAACAACAGCCACTAGGATCTGGTGTTAGTCATGTCCTCTGTGGCTGTTGGGGCCCCCTCAGTGGGCAAGGTAGAGCCAGTCTTGTTGGTCCTGGGAGAGGGAAAAAGAAAGGTTTCCCTGCTGTATCTGAATGTTATGTCCAGCCCTGGAGAAGCAGCTGCTTCCATTAATAAAAAGGTTGGCTCCAGTTTTCCTGTCAAAAAGAAACAAAAACCAAGCATGTATCTATGCCTCCTTAAATTTCTTTGGATAGGAGTAGTTTACTAGGTCTGGCTTAGTGTTTAATTCAGGTTAATGATACTTCTTCTTTTTCTGAAGAGATTCAAGATTCTGAATCTGAACAATAACATGCAGGAATGGATAAATTTTTCCCCTCAGATTTCTGATTCAGACACAGAGGAGAGCTCAGTGTCTGATTCTCCCTTTGGGTTTTTTTCTTTCTCTAAGACTATTGCTAGAATGTTCAAGATTTTCAGTGGAAGAACACTGAACTTTCTCAGTATCTCAGAAAATACTATGAGCTGTTACAGAAGGATTTTGTAGAACCTGCACCCATTCCTCCTGTTTTGTCTGCTTTACAGGATGTGTATGTTACTGTCTGCAATTGTCCTAATAGTCAGCCATCTGTCCCTAAAAAGCAGAAAGGATATATAAAGTTCCTCAGTCTTTTAAATTTTATACACTATTCCCAAACCTGACTCAGCAACTTTAGCTTTAGTTGATCCCAGTGCTGCTAAGCACTTAGTTAATTCCAATCCTACTCTTTCTGATAATGATGGGAAAATTATTGATAGTTATGGGAATAAAGTGTATACGTTTGCAAATTTGATTTTCAAAATGTTAGATTGTCAGGCTCGTATGTTGTTCTGACAAATTGTAAAAGTATGAAGAGTGTTTTATCTGCAGGTTCCTTTTGTGAGTAAAAATCTGCTTTAGATAACTAAGTTTGTTCTTTTGCACAGGTCATTGCTTACTGTTTGTGGTGTGTTTATTACTCTGTTGATGCTTCTTCCAGGACTATGGCCACTGGTAATGTTTTAAGGAGGTTTGCATGGCTGCATTCACAGAACCTCCCAGATTATGTTAAAAATGAGATTTTAAATTCCCCCTTGAAAACAGATTTAATGTTTGGCCCATCTACTGCAGACTCAACCAAAAACTGTGATGAAAGGGACAGAACCAATCCAGGGAATCTCTAAGATGTTTTAGCCCTCCTTTTCCAATGGTCGAAGCAATTTTCTATCTCCTCATACAGTGTTGGCAAAAACAGACAGTCACAACAAAATTCAGGTAAACACACATTTAATAAGAAATGGCAAGAGGGCTACAAAGAAGTCTCAAACCTCCCAAAACCAAGGAGAGTCCAACAACATGACAATTCAAAAGACCGTCTAACACCCCTCCCACCCTGGCCCATTTTTTCTTCCAGAAAGTCTGAATCAACATTTTTCTCTTTGGCAACAGATTGTTTCAGACAAATGTGTTCTGAAAATCATTCATTAAGATTACAGATGGCAGTGGCAGGAAATTTCATTCTTTCCAGTGGTCATTCCTCATCATCCAGATCAAACTCTTTTGTTTCCATATGTTCTTCATCACATACCATCTCAAGGAGTGTTAGAACCAGATCCTCCTTCCCTCCCAGGTTGGGAAGGGTTTTTATTCAAGGATGTTCTTTGTACCAAAGAGAGAAAATGCTTGGAGATGTGTTCTAGATTTTTCTTTTCTAATCCTGCTTGTGATAGTGCCAGTATTCAAAATGGTGTCACTTCACAACCTGCTACCTCTTCTTCTTCTTTTAAGTTTCCTAGTAACACTATAATTAAAAGGTGTTTTTCATCACATCCCTTTTCAACCAGACCTCAGATGTTTATTAAGGTTTTGTGTGCTTGTATCACATTATCAGTTCTGTGCCTTACCCTTTGGACTATCCACCACACCAAGAGTGTTCACAAAATGCCTATCTCAAGTTATAGCTCATTGCAGGCAACAGGGTATTCATATGTTTAAATATTTCAATGGCTTGCCTATGTTTGCCACAACCTTTTCAACATGTCAGCAATTTCTTGGGTGAGAAATCTCTTACACAGCATGGGGTTCCAAGAGAATATTCAAAAGTCTTTCATGACTCCCTCACATAAGATTATGTTCCTGTGATGTCAACTAGACATCTAAGCTCAAAGAGCTTTTTTCTACAGAAAAAAAAATAGATCTTTATTTAGATCTCAGACTTTGGTCACTCTGAGGGAATAAATCAGGATTTTGAGTCTCACAGCATCTATGATTCTCATGATACCCCTGGCAAGACTCCACATGAAAAAGATGCAGTGGTATCTGAAATCTCTTTGGTCCCAGCATCAACACCCTTTATCTTTTCAAATGCCAGTGCTGGGGTTTGTCAGAAAATAAATCTTTTGGTGGAAACAACAGATATCCTTGAAGCCAGGTCTCCTGTTCTCTCTACCTGCTGCAAAGCAGTCAGTCATCAAAGATGCATTGGACTTCTCTTGTGGAGCAGTTTCAAGAGGTGATAAAAGAATATGGGGTGTGGAACACCATGGGCATATACAAACATATAAATATCAAGGAGATGCTTACCCTGATCCAGTCTGAACTATCTTTAGTCCCTGGTTACTCTTCAAGTGGTTACAGATATTGCCATAGTCATGTGGTACATTAACAAGCAAGGAGGAGCCAGGTCATACCCCCATTTGCAGACTAGCCATTTTAACTTGAGATATAGCTTCACAGTACATTGTTACTCTACAAGCATCCTATGTTCTGTCAGAGGAAAACTGTGTGGCAGACAAGCTGAGCTGGACCAGGGCAGACCCTCACAAATAGAAACTAGATCAGGAGGTCTTCCAAGATTGGATCCATCTATGGGGAGTTCTTCAAGTAGACCTATTTTCCTCCACTTTGAACAATCAACTGGCAAGATTTTGTTCCAGGACTCCATGCAAGAAGGCCTGGAAGACAAATCCACTTTCTTTTCTTTGAATTCCTGTTTTCTTAGAGCCAGAATATTCTTGTATGCTTTCTTTGATATCCTGTTTTCTTTGAACAGGAATGTTCTTGTATGCTTTTCCACCCTTTCCAATAATATTCAGGGCCAGGGACGTTTGACAATTCAGAAGGAATCCCCCAAGATCATCATGGTGACTCCCTACAGGCCCAGGGAATTGTGGTTCTCCCTTCTTCTAGAAATGGCCAGGGTCAATTACCACAAGCTTCTTCACAGACTGAATTTACTCACACAAGAAGCAGGGTATTTGATATACCCCAACATCAATCATCTTCAATTGACTGCCTAGATGATAGGGTCTTAATTTCTTTTAGGCACCTATTAACTGCACCAATTATAAATGGAGGCAAGAAAGCCTGCTACTAGAAAATCATATATTAACAAATGGAAAAGGTTTTCTAGTTGATGGCAACAACAATATCGGTGCCCATTCAGGGCTAGTTGTTATCTGGTTTTACAATATCTGTGTAAGTTACTATCCTATGGCTTTTCTTATCCCTTTCTTATTCCTCTATCAAGATTCATTTATCAGCCATTTCAACATGTCTGCCCATGGATCCTTCTCTTTCAAAGCTGTCTCATGTTAAAATGTTCCTGAAAGGGGTTTTGCATAAGAGGCCACCAAGAAAACCGGTGGGCCCTCTTTGGGATCTTAATTTTGTGTTAGAGAAGCTAACTCTTGCTCCATTTGAACAAGCTAATCTGGCTGACTTGAGCTTCTTAACATGGGAAACAACTTTACTGATTGCTCTGACCTCTGCAAGAAGGATATCTGAGTCACCCCTATCTCTTTTTCTATAGGGATAGGGTTTCTTTGAGAACAAATCCTTCTTTTATGCCTAAAGTGGTATCCACATTTACTTTAAGCTAAACTCTCCAACTCCATGTTTTCTTTCTTGAATCTAAAAATGAGGGAGAAAGGATACTTCATACCTTGGATATCCACAGACAACTCAGGTACTGGCTTGACAGAACTAAATCTTCCAGATCATTGGATCAATTTATTTCTTGTGAAGGTAAAAAGAAGGGACAAACTGTGTCAAAACAGACTATTTCCAAATGGTTGTCTATGTGTATTACCTTTTGTTGTACTCACCATGATAAATTTATTCCAGGCTAGGCTGAGACCCATTCTACCAGGCCTCAGCCTTATCTATGGCTTTTTGGAAAGGGTTTTAATCTAGAAGTATTCTATTAGCTGCTATTTTGTCATCTGTATATACTTTTATAAGGTACTTGCCAAGGCATTTGACACAATACCCCACTTGGGCATTGTTGAAAAACTCAAGAGGTTAGGTACAAACCCTCCAACATATCTTATTTAAGTCACAAGCAAAGTTTAAATCCTTAGATCTAGTAGTTCTCGTGCTGTTCTTTTTTGTGAATAATTAAAGCGGGATCCAAGGATGCCTTATATGCCAGGCATAAATTGGTTATCAGCAATTTCTGGGAAACAGAGTATAGAGATAAGGCTTTGAGGCAATCTGCACAGGATATTTTGTTAATGTCCTGTATTCTTTTTGTGAGGAACCTCTGTGGATGTTCCAGTTGTTGTATATGCCTGGTCAGGTACATACCGATGAGGGCATTAGACTCAAAGACAGGTCTGAGGAGAGCTGAGCACAGTGACATGATGACTTCCCTGGACCTAGATGCCATGCCCATACTTATAAGCTGGGTGACATAGAATTCATTTTTGCCCCCTTTCACACATGTTGGTTGAAAGCTAAGATCACACACCAAACTCGAAAATGAATCAAACAGACCAAAAACAGTCAGTAAATGAAGGAGCAAACACACTTCTTAGCGCTTTTGTCTAAGTTTATTCCTCATGAACCTCTTCAGAAAATGTTTAACCTCTGAAAATACACCCCTTTTATGTTATATAAGTCATCACATGACTTTACATTTCACGTTTTTGTTAAAGGCATAAAATCATACCATAAAATTATTACCTTAAAAATATTAATAGCAATAGTAAATGTATATAAAATACTATGCAATTTAAATACACAAAATCATATCCTATCTGAATATTGTATGTGAAGTTGTTTTATCTTGCCTTCATTCTTACTGATGGGTTTGGAGCCGATACCTCAGCTCCGAGTCAGCCAAATTGCAAAGCTCGAGGTCTCCAAACAGCTCGAAGTTGAAACCCTATTCCATGATGCTCCTCTACTTCCCTCAGATCTAGTTTGCCACTGCAATAGATCGAGCGTGTTCCTTCAGCTCAGGCCATTTTTTGAAAGTCAGCTAAGTAAAAGTTTTCATTTTGGTTTTTCTTCATTTTCATTTTAGAAGAATTTTGTTTCCTTGGCCAAAGTTAGGCAAGCATTTTCTTTACTTTCAGTTTTAGTGTGAGTTTTTAAAGTTAGTAAATGATTTTCATTGTTAGCGTTAGGCCGTGTTTTGTTTTTGTGCCTGCTAGGCATCTTTGTACCCTGTCCCTCATAGCCAAGTTTAGGCTTTAGCTTTTAGCCGAGTTAGGCTTTATTTTCTTTTTGATAGCAGTTTGCTAAAACAGTGAAGTAGCCTCTTCTCTCAGCTGGTCAGGCTTTATTTCTTCATTTCATAGCCGACCCGTTTTACATTGAGTTAGTCAACTTATTTAATGAGACAGGCATTAACATGATGTGGATGCTTCTAACACGCTATGTGAAGGAGATCAATATGGTCAAAGGAAATATGGCAACTTTGGACAATAAAATCAAGGGACATTGTTGCTTTAATGTACTTTCTGATTTATATAGCAGTATAGGGGCAAAAGCTGATAGACACAGAGCATCTGCTGTTACAAGGAAACAATCTAAGCTACAGAGGGATTTATTAGCCTATGCTAAAAAAGAGGCCTATCCTTTGCAGCATCGGTGGATTTTTCAAGAGAATAACAACATTGATATTACCATTGCTTATGACAATAATGCCACCCAGGTTGATAACAATCATGATAACAACATAGTTGGAAATAATAATGCTGTAATGAACAACAATGTCCGTAATAACATTTCTGTCCAGCAAGTTTCAATAGACTCTGATAACAATAATGCTACATATACCAAAGTTGTTTTAACCTCAGGTAAGTCTCGAGGGTCGGGACTTGTTTTGGTGGACCAGGGTGGCAACAAACGGACTCCCAAGTGGTCAAATCAGGCTCAGAACAAGACAAAAATGAAGGGAAGAAACAACAGGAAGAAAAATTGGGTCAATATTATATTCTTGAAAGCTGACAATGTTGAATCTTACATTGTTGGCATGAGAATATCGAATGCTCAGAATCTCGAGCATGTAAACAGAAATCTCTGAAAGGGGAGATTTCCATTTACTGCAATGTAGTGCGGTCTCAGAGTTGGTATATTTAAGTAACGGGGTAGGGGTGTGCAGGGGGGATTGCCCCCCCTGCTGAAACCCATTAGGGTACTTTTTTCTTTTTTTTATTTTGTCTTTTTATAAGGTCGACATTTGAAGACATTAACCATATGATGTCGACCATATGTTGTTCGATGTTTTCAACCGTCGATGTTATAATATTGACCTGAAAAATTAACTGTTTCTGACTTTGAAATTCGCATTTTGAATTTGTCTAACAATGTTTTATCTAAAGATGTGATTTCACTGTTGAAAAAAGTTTTTTCCTACATACCTAGTAGTTCTGTCAATATTACTAGATTAATAGTTGATTTCAAACTTTTTTTTGAGAAAATTGAACCTGAGTTACATTTTGCATGATGTAAATGTAGAGAGACAAGATTTTTGTAATAATTACAACAAAGTCAAAAAGAATAATATATACAATCCTCCATTGTGTAACATCTTGCAAGTGTTTGGTGACATGTGTGAACTAGATATGAGGCATATTGTAAAGGACACTTACATGTGCAATCTTTTTGTGGAAGAACATCAGGCAGTGTTCTTTAAACAAGAATAAAAATGTCAGAGTAATGAGAGCTGACAAGGGTGATATGGTAGTGATTATGTGCACTGAGGACTATGTTAAAAATATTGAAAATATGTTGGTAAATGACAGCTTATATTGCTGCAGATATAAACATGATAAACAGTTTTTTGAGAGCAAACACTAATCTTTTTTACATGTTCTGCCAGGGTAGCATAGATCATGATACATATGAATTTTTGCTTGTTGAACATCCCTGTATGGGATGTTTCTTTGGTATACCCAAAGTACACAAATTACAAATAAATCCACCTTTTGGGCCAATTATTTCAGCCAAGAAGTCCAAAACAGAGAATTGTTCAACAAGTGAAATCCTACCTAAGGGATTCTTGGCATCTTTTGGAAATCCTGAGGGACATTAATCTTACTCATGGTGAATTTTATTTTGCATCTTTGGATATAAATTCACTATACACATGTATTAATCAGGACACAGGTATAGAATACTTGCGAGATTACCTTAGTGGTTTTACTGATTTTACACATGGTAAAGTTGAGATGATTCGTAAGCCTATGGGTATATTTTTGGATAACAACTATTTTGAATTTAATCAGCGATATTATAAAGAGACATCAGGAGTGGCTATGGGGGCAAGGGTAGCTCCGGCCTTCGCCAACCTTGTCATGGTCATGTTGGGGGAGAGACATTTATATTTGCATCCACAGTGGTCCCACATTATTTTATATCAGAGATACATAGATGACTTGATTTTCTTGTGGACTGGTGAAGAGAAAGAATTCAAGTCTTTTGTGAAAGACTTAAACCAGACTACTAAATTCTTGAAATTCACTGCGGGAAGTTTTGGAAAGATGATTAACTTTCTAGATATACATTTGGCCTTTGACACATGTAGTAATACCTTTGTAAGTAAAATCTTTAGGAAAGATGCATTTGTTAATCAATACTTGCATAGGGACAACCTACACCCTAGACATATGAAGAAGGGGGTAACTAAGGGTCAATTTATTCGTCTTAGCAAGCTTACATCAGATGATCATACTTTCTTTCAGGAGATGATTCTCCTGACACACTTTTCTGAACAAAGAGGGTATGATCAGGTTTGGCTTACAGGCATACAGAATGAAGTTTGTACTTTGAGAAAGTCTGTTGCCAAGCCTATCATTAGGGGGGTAAGTGATGTAAGTGGTATGAGGAAGGAGAAAGACAACACCATTTTCATTATTTCATTCCTAATACTCATTGTGAATGAGATGGCTGTTATCAAACACATTATTAAGGACAACTGGAAAGTCCTGATGGGCAATAGAAAGCTTATACAGATTATTGGTACACAACCTAAGTTCACTTACAAGAGAATTAAGAACATCAAGACTATTTCGGAACGTGGCATAGGGAATAAGTTTGCATTAGTTAATGAAAACAATGTCAAAGAGACCTTTTCTTGTAAGAAGTGCAAACAATGTAGGTACATTAGTAATACTTCTTGCACATTTATTAAACACATAAACAGGACTATTTGGGTGAGTAAACACTTCAATTGTGAGAGTTGAAACATAGTTTATGTGGCTATTTGCAACTCCTGTTTTTGTTATTATATTGGGAAAACTATTAGATGTTTAAAACGGAGGATATATGAACACACACTTGCTATAAAGAAAAAAGATTTTACCAATGCCTTAGCTAGGCATGCTAGTCAATGTACAAACATTAAGAAGTTCACTTTTTCAGTAATAGAGTTTGTTCCACAGATGGAATTTATAGGGAACACCAATTTGATTTTAGAATGTAAGGAGTCTCTGTGGCAGATCAGTTTGGTAGCTGACAGAGCTCCTGGTTTGAACGAATGTATCAACATTTAGTGCTTTTTAGCACTGAAATAAGAATAATTATACATAAATATATATTTTATAAAAACAATATTCAGATAGGATATAATTTTGTGTATTTAAATTGCATAGTATTTTATATACATTTACTATTGCTATTACTATTTTTAAGGTAATAATTTTATGGTATGATTTTATGCCATTAACAAAAATGTGAAATGTAAAGTCATGTGATGATTTATGTAACATAAAAGGTGTGTGTTTTGAGAGGTTAAACATTTTCTGAAGAAGTTCATGAGGAATAAACTTGGACGAAAGCGCTAAGAATTGTGTTCGCGCCTTCATTTGCTGACTGCTTTTGGTTTGTTTGATTCATTTTTGAAAGCTAAGTTACTATCTATATGAGTCCCCATATCCCTGACTACTGTGTCTGCTCTTAGGGGTATTTTATCAGTTAGGTAGTTTCACTGGGTGGTTGACTTCCCACAAGGTGCTATTATACATTTTTTGGCATTACATTTTAAGCCGTGGCTTTGGAACCAGTCATTTTTTTCTGTAAGATCTTCCTAAAGATGCTAGTATCTTGGGTCTTGGGGGGATTCTATGATTGCTCCTAGTTTACAATTATCTGCAAACTTTGTAAGCCAGAGGCCCTTGACATTGGTTTTGACTTCCAAAAAATAGAAGACAAAGTGGAGCAGACCTGGCACAGAGTCCTGGGGGACTCCTCTGGTAACTGTCCTCTTTTAGGATGTGGTCTCTCAAATCCTAAATTCCTGAGTCCTGTCTGTGAGCCAGCTGGATATCCAGTGAGTTACACAGGGGTTTATGCCTAATTCTGTGAGTTTTTTTTTTTACAATGCCTGAGTGGGTATTGTATCAAATGCCTTAGGTAGGTCAAGGTAGGTAGTATGCACAATTTGTTGCCTTGGTGACCTTTGCAAAGAAGTCTACCAGGTTCAGTAGGCATAATCTGCCTTTGACAGAACCAAACTGGGTTGGATCTAGTGTCTGATGGTTTATTATGTCATTGTTAATCATTTCCTTGATAATCCTTTCCATGGATTTGATATCAGAGTTATCAGACTAATGGGTCAGTAGTTCCTCAGATCCACAGATGGCCCACCCTTGTGCAGAGGGATAGAGAGTTCTCCATTCATGTGGCTTGAAGCCTGTGTGGAGGCTATTGTTGAAAAGTGACTCCAGTTGCCCTTATAGATCATATTGCAGGCTAAATAATTTAGGAGGCATCCTGGGATATTATCAGGGTCCACTGAAGATGTGTGCATTCTTGGCCTTAGAGATTGCATCCCTACTCCCTACAAATAGTTGGAGGTGTTTTGTAAGGTGACTTTTCCTGGTGGATGCCTGGGAGTGAGAGGGGAAACGTTGGGGCTGAATTTGTCAGCCAAAAGATTTGCTATATCTCCCAGATCAATGTGCATAGCTCCATTTACCAACAGTACAGCCACTGTTGTGATCTGCTTTTGAGGTTTCACACATATATAAAGAAGCACATTTGCTTTGTTGTACTTAATTAGTCTAATTAGTTGTCTATTCAGTTTGATGAGAGATGATTTTCTCTTTTTTGATGGTACAATTCCTAATTTTAGCTGTGACTTTTTTCTTTAGTTTTACAATGTTTTTAATTTTGCATTCTACTAGGGTAGTTTGTTTTTTGTTAGTTTTGGGCTCACTTCATAGCTGTTTACTAGGTTAATTGCCGCAAGGGCCTTTTTAAGCATAGCCATGCATCACAAATCTCTGACAAGTTCTGATATCCTTGATATGTGTAAGCAGGGGTTTGGGAGATAAAACATTTACAAGCAGGGGCCTGGGAGATGAATCATTTACATACATGTTGCTGTGTCCATTAGAGACATAGGTGTCAAACCAGGGATGAATTTTCTGTTCCCCATCCAATTGTCCAAGTTGCACTTGAATTAGGTTATGGAGGAACTCTGTTTCGCATGGGTGAGGAGTCTGTTCCATAAATGGGGTAGTCTCTGGGATACATACTCGTCTGTCCAGCAGGTCCTAATTGGCAATCATCTGCAAATTTAGTCAGTCAGAGGCCACTGACATTGGCCTTGACTTCAGAGAAGTAAATGCCAAAAAGGAGTGTTCCAAGAACTGATCCCTGAGGGACTCCACTTCTGACTGGGTTGTTTGTAGAGGTGGACTCCCCAGTTCTAACTTCCTGCGTCCTGTCTGTGAGCCAGCTGGCTATCCACTGGATGACATATGAGCTTGTACTAAACCTCTTGAGTTTGTCAGCAATGCCCGAGTGTGGTATTGTGTCAAATGCCTTGACCATGTCAAGGTAGGCTGTGTGAACCATTTTTCCCTCATCCATTGCTTTAGTTCCCTTCTTGACGAAGTCCACCAGGTTAAATAGGCATGATCTACCCTTGACGAAACCAAACTGGGTTGGGTCCAGTGTCTGGAGATTTACTATATCTCTATTGATCATTTCCATGATAATTCTTTCCATGGCTTTTCATATAAGACTAGTGAGACTTATGGATCTGTACTTTCCAGGGTCTGTAGATGGCCCACCTTAGTGCAGAGGGATGACTGTTGCTGTTCTCCATTCATGAGGTACGAAGCCTGTTTGGGAGATACAGTTAAATAGTAATTCCAGAGGCCCTGATAGTCATGTTTTATGCTATTTAGAAGGCATCCTGGTGTACTGTTTGGGCTCATTGATGCAGTGTTCTTGGTCTTAGAGAGAGCATTAAAAACCTGTTTCCTAGTGATAGTAGGGAGAGTTATATTTGATGGTATTTCCTGAGAGAAGGTTGGGATGAGAGGGGCAAAGTTGGAACTGAATCTATCAGCCAGGAGGTTTGCTATATCTTCTGGTTCAATATAGGTGGCTCCATTTACAATGAGCTCTGCACACAATTGTGCATTGCCTTTGAGGTTGCAGACATAACTAAAGAACGCTTTGTGGTTGTCCTTGCCTTGGGAGGTCAAACTTACCTCAAATATGGCTTTGGTAGACTTTTTTGTCCACTGTGTTGTTTGTTTAGTTTAATGAGAGTGTCTTTATCCTGCTGGGTGCTGCACTTCCTAATTTGTGCCATGATTTTCTTCCTCCTGTTATACAGCCTATTGATTTTGTGATTCTACCAGGGTGGCTTGTTTTTTTGAGTTTGTCCTGTACTTCTTCCTGGTGGGTAGAGCTGCCTCTATGCAGTTATTAACATGCTTTTACAGCACTTCTGTGAACAGTTCTGCATAGGTAGCAGTGTTCTCAGGGTTTATGGGGGCTTGAAATGTTTCCAGGCTATCACTTAATAGTAGGGGGTTAGCCTTAGGGTAGTTCCTGAATATTCCAGGTTTAGCTGGGGGTCCAGGTTTTATTTTTACTTCAAAGAAGACCATTTGTGGTCTGACCTTACCAGGGAAGACATTACAATAGGGGGTGTACAGCACTCTCCCATATTAGTGAGGACCAGATCCATTATGGTTGCACCCCTGGTTGGTGTATTGACTATCTGGTCCAGGGAGTTTGTGTTTACAAAATCTAGGAATTTCTGTGCCTGTACATTTGCTGTCATATAGGATTATCAGTTAATAGTGGGGTAATTAAAGTCACCCATGAATATGGTATTGGGTTGGATGGTTAGTGTTTCTAATAAATTTAAATATATGGTATGGGTTTCCTGGGTCATAGAGAGGGACCTATAGCTTGCAAGGAAGTGGTACTGGATTTTGCCTATGGTGATTTGAACATGGGAAGTGCATTGTCCTGTTTGATCAGCTTTGAAGTATATTTATTTTGATGTAAATAGAGACGCCTCCACCTTTAGTCCCTGCCTGTGAAGTAGCTGTTCTAAATGTGTGGAAGGCATTATAACCTTGCACTGCTGGTGTGCTCTCTGCTGCATTAAACCATGTCTTAGTGAATGCACAGATGTTAGCATTCTCTAGGGTGAAGAGAGCTTCTAGGGAGTGAAGTTTTATGTTTAGAATCCTAGCATTGAGCAGTAATACCTAAAGATTTTCTTGGTTTTGATTTGCTATGCTGGAAGTAGTTTCAGTTTAGCATGACTAAAAAAGGCACTATGGGGAAAGACAATGTTTTAGCTAATATTCGAAAGCCTAGAGGAAAGAGAAGCAAAGAATCCTTGGCAAAGCAGCGTGGTCTGTTGACCAACTCCTTCCATGCTGACAAATATTTCACCCCCTCTAAATGACACTAGAAACTAAGCCAATTATTAAAGTCAATCATCTTTTGTTCGTATTGTGGCATTATCCTTGATGAAGGTAAAATGCTGCTCAATGCTAGGCTCATACCAGCCTGAGACACATATTCCGAGAGCTCCATGATGTTTCTTTTCAAGTAAAAGTCACTAGAACAGTTGAAGAATAACAACACCAGTAAAGAAAAGCACTGTGACAGGTGGGTGCTGTTGTCATCAAAATGTAAACAAGTTATAAAAAATAATGATGCATTGTCACTTTTGGTGCTGGCAGCAGATGCTAAAATGCATGCCAGTAGAAATGAGATCATGAAACATTCAGAGTCTCTTAAATAAAAAAGCAATACCCCAAATTTCCTTACTAGTTAATTAAATATTCAGATTATTATGTGAATGTGTTATTGCACTTTAAGTTTCCTAATCTTCAATGTGTGCCTTAATGTCTTCAAATGTTTAGCAGCATTAGCTGGAAACTGAATTACATGATTTAGTTTATATCCCAGTTACAAGGTACAGAGATTTTTTTACTCTATAAAATTAAACATTTCTTTGTGAGAATAGATTAAGGGTATAATAAACTCATAAAACAAAAGGGTTCTCAAAACAATACATAGTTGTGGCATTAAAATACAGTTTAAGGAAATATCAGATGCATTTTCATTTCTTGACATTTTCATTTCAAATTATAAGGTTTTCTGTTTGCTGCTGCACATTTTTATCCAGGATCCAGCAAAACAAGAGGATCAGTAGTTTCACTGATTTGATTATTTATTTGACTGAAATATCGAACATCACCTTTCTGTTTTATGGTACCTTTTTATCATACTTTTCTAAAAATAGAATTCGGTTTCCTTACTGATATCTCTTCCCTTGCCCTTCACAATAACAACAAAGCATCCTGGGACATCCTTGCTGCAAGGGTACTGAAACAGCCAGTATGCAAGTATTATGAATAATAAAATGCATATTTCTAAATCGTTTGATGTAATTTGTCAGCAAGAATAATTTCTGTATTTCATAGTACGACAATGTAATAATAATACAACACTAAAATTAAAATGGTTTAACAGTGAGAAGTCAGCTTCAAACCCTTCAAATGCAAACTCATTAATCCAAAAGGATTGAGAAAAAATGTACTAAAGCTACCAAGTAAAGCACAACTAATACTTTATTATTTGCAGGGCATAACCCGTACGTAACTCCCATGTGAGGGACTTTGTCCTCTCTCGCTATGTATATATACTAACCCCATGGTCACACAACTGTAGGGAAATCAGAAACTCAATGCAAGAGTGAAAACAGTAGCTGCATACAATGTAGGCTCATAGCAAATAGTTTTAACTGAAAATACAGTCAGGGTAAACATAACCCTGGGAAATGGGATTCTTAAAAGAATTGTCAACACGTTAGCTGTTGAAAATATGTAGGGTAATCTGTAAAAGTATCCAAAGACAGAACACTAACATTCCTCTTTCAAATAAGCTTTCTTAGAATTTCTTGCCAGATGTTACAGAAATAAATTCTCATCATAAACTTGTCATTCTGATGTTTCAGCTAGTGAGCTATGATTTGCAGGCAGTTTGCAAGTTAGCATCTGTTCACAAGCTGGTCATATAACTGAAATTGCTAAAAGATTAAAAGATACAGTGGAACATCACAGGGCTACTCCTCAGGCTAATATGTATAACCTTAAGAATGCTTAAGAACCGTCTTTCCAGACAGATGATATAGCAAACAAAGCACCTGATTCATACAATTAATGTGGAAGGCATGAACTAAAAGTCTTAATTTTAAAGAAAGAAAATGAGTAGGTAGAATTTAGTAAGTTAATTGCTCACACCTTATCTCACTTGCAGACCTGCCTTAATCAATACCAGTCACTAAGTACATCACAACTTATTCAGAGTCATACATCGTCTGCTGCATTGAGATATTTTCCCACAGTATGAACTGTCTAGAAAATGAGAAACTTCTTGGAAAAAACAGAACATATGGGTTTGTGCTATCGGAGTACAATTTCAAGATAATGCATAACTACTCTGACATTTTGTACTAAAGAAGGCCTGCTTCCATTTTCAGTTTGTCATTTAAACACGGGGGCATGTAATTCAACTTATTTTTGGTTGTGCTTGCTGTTAATAAAAAGGTCCAAAACATTTTTAATTCATCAGAAGAAAGTGATACCTGCACAGCACATTTAATGTCCAGTTTTGTCTGTCCCAAAAGCTTTGCTGCACAATGGCACTATTGTTTCTAGCATTCTATGGCTGAAATGAAAATTTGCCACCCAGATCAAAGTGCCATGGTCAGTCAGTCCTTCCAGAGTGAATGCAAAAAACAATTTTGTTTGAAGTTCAGTGACCAAAATATTTAAAAAAAAAATCAAAAGAACAGGAAGTACATTTTCTTCCTTTACATTATTATTACCATTGCAGATAGGTAATGTTTTTTTCTTGATTTTTAAATAAGCCATTTTAAAATGTTTTATTATTTTTTGATATATCTAGAAAAAAGGTAATAAAAAAGTTGAGAGTAAAGAAAAAAGAACATAATCAGACAAATACAGTATTACCTTTTGTCCTTCCTGTATTTGCATGGGTTTCCTCTGAGTGTTCCGGTTTCTGCCTACATTCCAAAGACATGCAGTAGGTGGATTGGACACTGTAAATTGGCCATAGGTGTGAGTGTGTGCGAGTGTGTGCTGTGGAAGAACTACTGTGGCAGGGCTAGCCACCTGTCAGTGTAAGCCTTGCCTCTCAATGATTGTCACTGGTGAAGTGACACCCCAACCTTATGTGCGGAAATGAGAAGAAAAGGGGTTGTGGATGGATGGTTTGAGCTATAAAGATTCCAATGTGTGGAAATGAGAAGAAAAAGGGTTGTGGATGGATGGTTTGAGATATAAAGATTCCAATGAGGAAAGGAAGAATGCCACACACACACACACACACACACACACACACACACACACACACACACACACACACACACACACACACACACACACACACACCCACACAAAGGCGTGACACACACATACACACACCACATGCACCCACACACAGGCATGACACACATGCACACACACACACACACACACACACACACACACACACACACACACACACACACACACACACACACACACACACACACACATACTTACACCACATACACCCACACAAAGGCGTGACACACACATACACACACCACATGCACCCACACACAGGCATGACACACACACACACACACACACACACACACACACACACACACACACAAACACACACACACGCACACACGGACACATGCACACACGCACACACTCCCATCATGAATTTTGAATGCTGATTGGTTCTTAGGTCAAAGCATTCTATGGGAAAAGAAATGAGCATTCCAAAAAAATGATGAACTGGTTTAAGCCTAATGAGTTAATAGATGGATGCCCTTTTAAATGAGATTACTGTTACACTATCGCTCTGCATCATTCATTAGCTTAGTATATGTAAAGTAATCTTGTGGTATGTACCCCACATATCACAGTCTGGCACTACAGTCTATGTGCTATACACATCCTATATTTTTGTATTAAACAATGATAACTCATTACTGCTCAAAAACATGCACACTGACTGGCCAGCCCTACCAGCATGCCTATTGTAAATCTAGCATATACTAATAGAAAAAAGTCCAGTTGCTGAAGTACTGTTGAGTGACCTGATTTTCTTCTGTTAGTATATGCTATGGAAGCATATGTCTCAACTGTCCAGATTTTCACAGAATGTCCAGAGTTTTGCCTCATAGTTTTCATCTGTTTCTCATAAAATATGTGGTTTTCTGACAAATCACTGAGGAGTGAAGTCACTAAATAATAACAAGCATTTCAGTATCAGACTTCCTATCCTTCAGACAATGCACAATAATACAAATCTTGTTATTCTAGCAGCTTTCTAAGTTTATAGATCCATGGCAATCAGACCAGTGTAATGATAGGTTATTAATCATAATCTCAGCCTATGCCCCACCGTAGTGTTGTGATAGTGAGGAAAAGGGTGCATTCATACAGCAGTTGCAGGACCTACTAGATAAAGCAGGACAACATGAATTGGTGTTGATAATGGGTGACTTGAATGCACATATTGGGACAGACACAGACAGAAAAGGATATGAGGACTGACTGGGTCCACATGGGTGGGGCAACAGGAATAAAGAAGGATAGGCCATTCTAGACATCTGTCTAGCAAATGGCTTGACAGTAGCCAATACATGGTTCAGAAAAAAGAGACAGTCACAAGACCACATACAAGAGTGGCTAACATGTAACTCAGACAGACTTCTTCCTAGTAAGGAAAGGGCACTGGGGTTGAATCAATGATTGCAAAGTCATTCCCAGTGAAACAGTTGGCCCACAGCATAAACCAGTGTTTGCCATAATCAGGTGCAAGCAGTTGTCAGAGTGATAAGGTCAACAGAGACCAGGCTGAAGACCTGGAAGTTAACTGGAGAGAAAGTTCAACAGTTCAAGGAATTACTCAGGGCTCTAGCATCTCAAGAAGATGAGAAATAGGTGGAGTTGAAGAAGAAGAATGGCAACACCTCAACACAGCATGTGTGAGGACTACAGAACAGGTATGTGACTGAACCAGGTATGGAAATAAGGTGCATAAGGAAAGCTGGTGGTGGAATGCAGAAGTCCAGGAAGTCATCAAAAGAAAGAAGGAGTGCAGGGAAAATGGAAGATAGAAAAGACAGACCAGGCTAGGATGGAAATACTGGTTGGCTAACAAAGAAGCTAAGAAAGGAGTTGCAATAGAAAAGAATGGGGCATCAGAGACATTGTCTCAGCTTCTGGAAAGTAACTCAGTAGATGGTACAAAAAAGCTATATCAGGTTGCAAGGCAAAGACAGAAAAATAAAGAAGATAGTCAGACACCCTTCATAAGGGATGCTAGCAGCAACCTGCTCACCAGTCCACAGGACATCAGAGACAGATGGAAGGAGTACTTCCATCATCTTCTAAATAATGATGACCTCACAGAAGCTGTGCTGTCCTAGACACAGTCTACAATGAGAGAAGAAGAGGAGCCCACTCTGGAAGAACTAAGAATAGCACTAAGGAAAATAAAGTCAGGGAAAGCAGCAGGCTCAGATGAGATCACAGCAGATATGATAAAGATGCTGGGTGAGACAGGGGAGAAATAGCTCCTGAGGGTACTCATAGCAGTGTGGAGAGAAAGACATATCCCAGATGACTGGAGAATAAGCATAATAGTGCCAATGTACAAGAACAAAGGGAAATCCACAACTGTGGGCAGTACAGTGGTATCAAACTACTGTCACATTGCATGAAAGTTCTGGACAGGGTGACTGATAAATATATATGCAGAGTAGTAGAAGGTAAGATGGGAGATGAGAAGCTCGAATTCATATCAGGATGCAGCACAACTGAACCAATGTTTGCAGTGAGACAGATAATTGAGAAGAAGCTAGAGATGAGGAAAGAGTCCAAATGGGCATTCCTAGACTTGGAGAAAGCATATGACAAGGTCCCAAGAAAGATTATTTTGGCAGTACTGCAGTGATTTGAAGTCACAGAAACATTGGTAGAATTAGTGCAGGCTACATACAAGGACCCAATGACTCAAGTATGAACAGTGATCCGTCTCACAGAGGGGTTTCCAGTGGAGTAGGTGTACATCAGAATTCACCTCTGAGCCCACTGCTGTTCATACTTGTGATGGACTACATTAGGAAAGAGAAAGGGAAGGCAGTGGAACAGGTTAATAGCTAGCTTCAAATATCTGGGAGGGGTGGTTGAGGAGAAGGGAAGTCTGAATGAGGAGGTTGAAGCTAGAATCAGAAGAGCTGCATAGAGTGTCAGGTATACTGTATGAGTATGACAGAAGGATGCTGAAAAGTAAGCTGTACAAAACAGTGGTGTGATCACTACTGCTGTATGGTACAGAAACCTGGGCAGTAAAGGCAGAGAAGATGTGGAAGCTTTAGGTGATGAAAATGAAGTGCCTGAGATGGGTGGTAGGAGGCACACTGTGGGACAGATAACAAAATAAGAACATAAGAGCAGAAGCCAAAGTAGCTCCAATTGCAGAGAAGATCAGAGAGAACATATTACGGTGATTAGGCATGTGCAAAAAAGCAGAAGACAATCTGATGAAGAAGATTTGGGACAGACAGGAAGAAGGTAAGAGGAAACAAGGGCATCCTGCAAAGAGGTGGATGGATTGTGTGAGAGAAGATCTGCAACAATCTGGGATGAGTGTTGAAGTATGCAAGAGTGTAGCCCTGAATCAAGACAGATGGCGACAGATAACACCACACCCCGACCCCATGTAGATAAATGGGAAAAAGGGGTTGATTAATGATGATGATGATTCTAAGTTTATAAGAACAACGTTTACAATTGGTCCCTATTTTGGGGCCTTTGTCCCCATTATTTAAGGCTTTGTCTACATTTCTTGAGCTAAGAGGTTGAGAAATACATATGGAGTGCAGAGTAAATACAAGGCAAATTAGCTACATTCTGCAAAATTAAAGAAACATACCTGATTTTCATTGTATTTCTGTTCTCTCTCTCATTCCTTTACACTGTCCAGATTTTATAGTTTAAAAAAAAAACAGACATCTTCCTGTCTCTGTTGCTTCTTTTCATGTGCAAATGCAAGAAAGTAAGTCTCATACGTATGCGCAGTATGCTAACAAATGTGGAACAATGATGAAACCACAGGGAGGGGTGCCATTATACAAAGACAGTGAAGAAAAGTAAGCAATTTTTTTCTTAAATAATGCTGTTGTATAATAGCAATAGCTGACTCATTGGAGTGAGTATATAGGGATTTACCCACAGCTGGCTTTGTTTAGTCACTCAGGCTTTACCCTCATTATTAAACCTCTCCAGCCATGGGTAAATCCTCATTATACCCACACCTACTCATCAGTTATTGCTTAAGTGTACTGCAGTGGAAAATGTCAGGATATGATCTAGTCTATTCTAGTTAGAAGTGAACATGGGACTACAATAAACATAAAAAGAGAACGCTATAGTACAACAAAAAGAAGACTTCAAACGGAGTATCAGTTTTTACTTGCAAAATTTTAAGTTGTATAGGTAAGCACAGAAAGGGAAAAAAATGTTACTATTTCAGTCTTCCAATTAATGAAACTAGCCAGTGTATCAGATTATATGACAATATGACAAAAGCACAGCAAAGAAGACCTACAGAGAAACAGCTGCTTGTTTAATTACAAAGCCACATCCAGAGAAATATATTTTAAAACAAATAAAACAAAATTATTTAAGGAGTAATATGAAATATCAGTTCAGTAGCAAGCCATGCCAAAATCTGATATTGATAGTGGCCACACTAAACTAGAACAAGAATAACAGAAATGGATTGAACTTTTTTTCAGAACTTTATGTTTACATTAACAATAACAGTAAATAATGCACTCACATATGCCATTTTAGCTATGCCAGGTGACGTAGGCATCCTTGTTGCATATTCAAGGACTTTAAGTATGATCTTCATTTCTAGTTAATCTGAAGTTTAATAAAAAAGGAAATCTACTTGAAATAATTCTGAAATTGCTGCATTTCATCCAGTTCCCTTTTCTACATGGTACTGTGATATCTGGATTAGTAGATACAAGTAGTGGGGAGATAGGTGTGCATACCCCTCCCCCCACACACACTGGGGGTGTGCAAGAGGGCTTGCCTTTAGCAAAAAAAAATGTTATTGTGTTGCAGCAAGTTTCAAACTTGGTAACCATTTGAACTTTTGAGACCCACATGACCGAGCCCCAAAATACAGAGACTGAATGGCTGAAAAAACAGACTTGTATATACCAAGTCTGAGATAGCCATTGCTCAGAAAACTTCATTTGTAATGCCATTGCCAGCTGAGGTCAATATATGTAGTGCCTAGCAGTGGCTGCACTTTGTAGATGGACTTATGGGACATGGCAGCCGACCTCTTCGCTCTACAATGAACAGTGCCACTTCTCATTAATTCTGTCATCTACAGCACGATCACAAAAGACAAGTGATTTGGAGCTGCCAGATGTGCATGCATGAGGTGTGTTTATCTATTTTTTGAACAGAATAAATGATGCAAAATAGCAGTATAAGAAAGGGATGAAAAGAGAAAGAAAGCATATATAGCGGTATACAAGTCAGCATGAAGGAGAAGACAGACCCTCACTTGTGTGAGTGTGAGTGTGAGTGTGAGTGTGTGTGTGTGTGTGTGTGTGTGTGTGTGTGTGTGTGTGTGTGTGTGTGTGTGTGTGTGTGTGTGTGTGTGTGTGTGTGTGTGTGTGTGTGTGTGTGTGTGTGTGTGTCTATGCCAGCTACCTGGGGATGTGGATTCAGGTCATTGCTAGGAAACCATGACAGCTGCCTGGATGGTAATCTCTCATCATTTGCTGAATTAATTGGCTTATCAGTCATTGGAGGGCTGATGGGTAGCAGGCAGCCAGAATAAAAACTAACACCCTAAAGGAATTCATAACTTAAACTGATCAATAGCATCCTGTGTGGGACCAAGTCAAAGTCCTTACTGAAGTCCAGGTAGACAAGTTTACTTCTATTCCTTAGTCAAGTTTACATATGTAAGCTAGAGGCAACTTGTGGTAATGGCCTGCTGGGTTGCAGCCTCACTAAATAAAAAAAATGTTTTGGCAATGTTTTTCCATGTTTCATTTGTTTTAAAAAAATCTGTGCTGCATTTATTTATTTTGTTGAAGTTATCACTGTTTTTCAGCCTGCACTTGTTAAATAAACTCTGTCTGATTGTTACTGTACTGCTCTTAGGTTGTTTCAACAGTATTCTACAAAAGTTGTTCTGAGTCTGCCAAAATATTTCTAAGTTGTGGTTTTCTGGCAAATCAGTGGCAAATAATTAAAGACTGAAGTTAGATAATAATGACAGACATTTGAGTTTCAGACTTCATACTTTTCAGAAAATTCATGTTAATACAAAACGTGTTATTCTATCAACTTTCTAAGTTTGTAAGAGCAATATTTAAAAATTGTTCCTATTTTTGGGCATTTGTCCCTCCATTATGGCTTTGTCCAGATTTCTTGCCCCAAGAGGTTGAGAGGTATGCCTTCCAGACTGACAGATACTGGATCCCCCTTGAATGACACCAGAAGCTGAGCCAATTGTTGAAGTCAATCATTTTTTGTTTATATTGTGGCATCATCCTGAGTGAAGGATGGATTATTTAGAAAGTGTGATTTTAGTGCTGTCTTAAAGGTTCTTATGCAGTCAATTTGAATTATTTGGGACGGTAAGTTGTTCCATAATTTGGTGATGCTATGGGAGTATAGACATTGTGTTGGGTTTTGTTATGGTTAACAGCTGTTTGCATGAGGATCTTAGTGTTCAGGTAGGAGCATATGTTTGTAGGATTTGGTTGAGTATTGGGCATTCATTGGGTCTGAAGATTAGTTTGTGGGCTAAAGTTAGTTGGGTATAGTGGTGATGGTGGGAAAACTCTAGCCAATTCAGTTCAGTAATAGCTTGGCAATGATGTGAATGGTAAGGCTTTCTAGAGGCAAATTTGGCTATTTTATAATAGCAGGATTGAAGTTTATTACTAAGGGTTGAGTGAAGGTTAGTAAAAATGGCACTGCCATATAGAAGGGAGGGGATGAGTAATGTACTGGCAAGTTTTGTTTTAGTGTGGTTATCCAGGTAAAGTTTGTGGTGATATAGTTTGCCTAATTTAAAGTGTGTTTTCTTTATCGCATTGAGAATATGTGGTTCATAAGTGGGTTTGTCATCTATTGTTATGCTAGCAGTTTGGCTGTTTTCACTATTTTGATTTCTATACCATCCTTAGCAAAGATTCTGAAGTCGATGTCTGGTTATTTTGTAGAGAAAAGTAAAAGTTTAGCTTTTTGAGGGTTTAACATGAGTTGTGAACTAATAAGCCATGATTCGATAGAAGTAAAAGCCTTTTGTGCAACTGTGAGGAGATCTGAGAAGTTATTGGAGGTGGATATTAACATAAAATCATCAGCATATTGGATGAGATTTTGGATGTGGGGGGCTTTGTGAAGATCATTAATGAAGGTATTAAACAGTAGTGGCCCTAAAATGTATCCTTGTGTGACCCTTATGTTTGCTTGATAATCAAATTGTACATTATGATCCTTACAAATTGTTCCCTGTTGTTTAGGTAAGAGTTAAATAATTTAAGGGATTTAGGGGAGCATCCTAATTTTGATAGTTGACTTAATAGCTTAGTATGTGATACTGTGTTGAAAGCCTTAGATAGATCCAGTAAGATTACTGAGGTAGGATGACCAGCATCTATGGCTTTGTTAACAGTATCAGAGAATGAGAGCAGGGCAGTGATAGTGTTATGCCCTGGACAGAAACCATGTTCGGTAGGGGATAAAAGACCACTATCAGAGAGGTGTTTAAGTAGTTGTGTGTGAACACATTTTTCTAAGATTTTTGATAGTGGAGAAAGTATGCAATAGTTAGAGAGGTCATGGGTGTTTCCACCTTTTTGTAGTGGAGTAGTAATGGATTTTTTTCCATGAATGGGGGACATGGGATTCTGAGATAGAGCGATTTATAAGAATGCTAACTGGATATGCAATTGCACTAGCTGCTAGTTGCAGATATTCTGGGGGAATATTATCTACAGAAAGTGAGCAAGGTTTGAGTTTGTTTAGGAGCTTCAAGATTAGAGAGGTTGGCACAGGCTGAAAAGTAAAGGTATAAGCTGATGGAGTACTGGTTGCATTGAGTACGGGGGGGGGGTTGTTATTGTCAAATAAGGAGTTAATAGTATATTGGTGGTTTGAGTTTTGGTCAGGTGAGCAGTCTTTGAGAAGCTTTTGAATGGAGGAGATGAAATGGGTGTTGAAGTCATGGGAGATTAAAACCAAATACACATCGAGACTGGTCAAACAGCATGACTCTCTCGAACTACTCCATGTCCAGTTAACTATTAGGAAAGTACCATACCACATCATTGCTAGTTATAGAGCCACCACCATGAAGCAGGATAAGCATACTGCCTACCTGAACATACTGCTGGAGGTAAAGACAACGAACTAGTGAAGAAGGCAATGAGAGTAGTAAGCAAACCAATGATGTTTAATCCAGAAGCAAACACTCACAAGGTACTGAAAAGTACACACAAACTGCAAACCAACAGTAAAAATAAAGCAAACACTCACAAGGTACTGAAAAGTACACAAAAACTGCAAACCAACAATAAAAATAAAGCGCTTTTCGTCCTGCTCACTAGCAGGACTTCTTCAGATAAAAAATGTCATAAAAACTTCATCATTAAATACTAAATAAAAAAGTGTAAGCCACACAAATTACCCTCTATTGACTTAAAGAGACATTGCTCACTGTGGTACACAAGTTGTGATTTAAAATGCAAAATGCATGTTACATATATTTGCAACAAATTTCTACCTCTTCTAGCAAAATAAGTAATCCATAATTGAACAAATAAAAAACTTCATTGTTAACAACAGTGCTAGCAAAACTAAAGTTAATTAAAGTCTGAAACAAACACTTAAGTTGGTTGAAGTCTGAAACAAACAGTTGCCACATTACTATTACACTAACTAAATGCCTAAACACTAAGAAGTAGACATGTCAAGGGTCTAGAAAAACAAATAGTGCAAAGACAAAGTTGAAAAAAACTAAGAAAAAAATTAAGAAAAAATAAAATAATAATAGATAATAGTATTGCAGGCCTGATAACATAGGTTTAAAAGTATTTTGTTGTTATTTATTTTTGTTTATGTTTAAATTTGATATTCTTAACTACATAAACCAACAAGTATACCGATGTCCTACTTTGCTAATAAGAAACTGTAATTTTAATTTTAGTTGTAATTTAGATTTTTGTTTTATTTTTTATATATTTATTATTATTATTTTATTTTTTCTTAGTTTTTTCAACTTTGTCTAAATTTTTGGAAAGCTGTATTCACACTCAACTTGCTACATATATTACTTCTCAAGACCTCTTCTCTCCTCACAGCACGGTTTCAGACCAAATCACAGCAGACAAGGGCACAGGAAAATAACCTTCTTGGGTGGCGAAAGCCAGGGAACCTTGTTGGCTAGGCTTATATAGGCCCTTGGGCCGATAGTCTAGTACCTTCCTATGAAACTATGAACCAAAACCAATACCCTTCTAAGGTTCACAGATATAATAAACCACTATAGAAAATCAGGTATTCCAACCTCAGCCCTATTTCTGGATCTGTTAAAGGCATTTGACACAGTCACTCATCAAAGTCTCCTAAATAAACTCTCTTCTTATGGGTCATCACCCTTCTCACTTAACTGGTTTCTTAGTTACCTCACTAATAGGTCCCAAGCAGTGAAATGTCAAGATGATTTTTTTCTCTTTTTTCCTATATCTGTCCCACTAGGTTCCATTCTAGGACCACTACACTTTAACTTATATTATAATGACCTAAACACAGCAGCCAAAGAGGCCACCACAGTACAACATATAATGATGAATCCATTCTAGCATGTGCTGTTAGGATACTACCCATGCTCTTAACACTAACCCAGAAATCCTTTTCCCCCATAGAAGCTTGGTTTAACAATACACAACTCCTCCTGAATCAGAAGAAAAAAAAACTTGGTTTCACTTCCAACTGTCTCTCCTCCCAGAAAACTAGTTTTAATATAATGTCATCCAACGTGTCCAATATGGAAATGGTATCCAACACCAAACTACTAGGTGTGATTATATATGATCACCTGAAATTTTTTCTCAACCCTTAGCAAGCCATAAACAAAACACACCAGAAGCTAATCTGCCTTTATAGAGCAAAACACTACTTTAATGCCTCTGCTACACAAAACATAACCACTTCTTTTCTTTTCCTATCTCTGTTATATGTCTTTCCTACTCTAACCAATCTCAACTCCTCTCTATCAACCAGACTAGAACAATGCTACAATAAATTAGCCAAATTCACAACCAGCCAACAATATAGATTACATTACTGACTCATTCTTAAACAACCAAACTGTCTTGAACTAAATAATTTTCTATTGTCCTCACAGTTAACTGCAGCCTCCAAACTACTGCATGAACCTGAAAAATTCCCATCTCTTCACTCCATCATTCAACCTTACTCTATTGAGAGACCTCCACTCTGACAAAACAGTTCTCTCCATAACCAAACCTAACAATAATGCAGGATACCCCATGTATTCACACTGCATTACTAACAGCTGGAATACTATCCCACTCCACTTAAGAATGGTCTGCAACTTGAAAGATGTTAAATGACAACTGAAGCAACGTGTGATAGATAAATGGCTCTGCACCACACTTGGTTAAATTGGTGCTAATATAGCTATATGAATATGCACCATACCTCTCTGCTGCACAAAACTTAATGCACTATTATTACAACTATACCATCCTCTATCATCTCATCTCCTTTACTTTCCTCGCACCTTGTCCCCTCCTTCCTTTCTTCTTGGATACTCTCTTTATGTTTTCTTCCTATGCCCTAGATTTTGAACAAGTCTTTGCAATAAGAAATATTCTTATGTAAAACCTGACAAACTATACACACTGATGATATTGCACTGCATATACCTCCCTTTATTAAAAATAATAATCATATACAACCCATGTGACTGTTATTTGTAATTGAAAATGTTTGTGAATGATGTTACTGATGTCAAGGATGTCTGAATAAAGAAACTGCTGCTCATGAATGAGACTAACTGTAAATGATGAAATTATGCAAACGAATTCCATGATGTCTGTACAATGGAGCTTTTATCCCTAGGTCTCTGCTAGAAACAAGGCACTGCTCTGTTGGACTTTTCCCGTAACAAAACCCCAATAAATAAAACAAAAATTCAGGTGCAAAACTTAGAACTTAACCCCACTTTCCAAGTACATCCTCTAAAAAAAAGTAACAGGTAAAGCCTATTCATTCTTTGAAGCAAAATGTCAGTATCCCCTCTTGATACAAACATCCTGCAAGAGGGTTTAACACAGACAAATGACTGGTGCCAATGCCATGGTCTAAAACTCAATACCAAAAAGCTAATTATAATGTCCTTTGAGAAACTGTCAACCCAAGTTAATTACTCCATTGCTAAAACACCCCTAAGAGTCAATCTTGTAGTAAGGGATCTGGGAATATATGCAGACAGCAATCTGGCCCTTAATCAACACATAGCTAAGGTAATAAGAGAATCCTTCTATGTAACCCAACTTATAGGTTCATAGGTAGGTACTAGGCTATCAGCCCAAGGGCCTAAGTAAGCCTAGCCAACAATGTTCCCTGGCTTACACCACCCAAGAAAGTTAATTTCCTGTGCCCCTGTCGAGTAGAGCCACAGAAATGATCCCCAGGGTGTATTTCCTATTTCCCATCTACTCATCAAGATTTTTCTTGAAGAGAGCTAATGAGGAACTTTGCTTGACATAGATGGGTAGCTTGTTCCAGAGTATAGGAAGTCTCTGGGTCAGGAATCTGTCCCTCCAGCATGTCCTGTTTATTGTGGTGACAAGGTTTAGGTCCCTAAAGCATGTAGCTCGAAGGGACTGGGATTTCTTAAAGTGTAGCATGTCCAACAGCTCTGGGTTTAACAGAGCTTTATATGTTAGGCAGAGATCTCCTCAGAGCAGGTGATATGCTACAGAGTAAAGCTGGAGTTTTTTGAGATGGTCAGTGTAGGGTAGCTGTTTGAGGCCAGTAATCCTCTTTGTGAGGTACTTCTGTGGCCTTTCCAGCTGCTGCAGATGTCTTGTGAGGTACATTCCAAAAAGGGGCATTGTACTCTATAATGAGTCTAATGACTGCCAAGTAGAGGGGAACAATGACCTCTTTTTTTCCTGGATAAGCACCCTTTTGTGATGAGGTGTGACATATAGAAGGATTTCCTGATTACTGTGGTGATGTGATTATCAAAGGAGAGACTACTGTCCACCTGGGTCCCAAGGTCTCTTATCACACATTCAACATTAAGTAGACTGCCATTTATGTGGTAGTTCATGGGTACAGAGTTTTTACCAAAGGGGATGACAATGCACTTTTTGGCATTGAGCTTGAGGCCATGCCTCTGACACCAGGCATCTGTCTCAGTGAGGCCATTCTGTAAGATGTCCACATCATTTGGGGACTCGACTATGGCTCCTAGTTTACAGTCATCTGCGAACTTCATTAGCCAGAGGCCTTCTGTGTTAGCTTGTACTTCAGAGAAGTAGATATCAAACAAGAAAGGTCTCAAGACTGAACCCTGTGGTACTCCACTTGTCACTGGTTTGAAGTCAGATTTGGAGTCTGCAACTTTTAGAGTGTGGGTTCTGTCAGTGAGCCAGTTGGCAACCCATCTTGTGATGTAGGGATTTATACCTAGTTTAGTCAGTTTAGCTATAATTCCAGAATGGAGGATGGTGTCAAAAGCCTTGGCAGGGTCAAGATAGGCTGGGTGAACCACCTTACCCTTGTCTACGGCTTTGGTGACTGCCACAAAAAAGTCGATCAGGTTCAGAAAGCATGATCTGCCTTTCACAAACCCAAACCACGTGGGGTCCAGAGATTGGAGGTTACCAATGTCTTTGTTTGTGAGTTCCATGATGATATGTTCCATGGCCTTGCAAACCAGGCTCATCAGGCTAATAAGGCGATAGTTCCTAGGATCAGTGGTAGGTAAGGTTATGGCATCCAGTTCCACGGAAGTTATAGTACCACTCTACTTTGCCCTTATCAGACCTATTATTGAATACAATGACTCATTTGGCATGTATCTAACCAAGCACTTGTAACAGTTGGAATGTTCAGAAAGGTTTCTCACCAGGAGAATTCAGGGCATGAATACACTCCCTACACTGAGTGTCTAAACTGGCTGCTGAGAAGGAATCTTTGCCTGGCTTACGGGGATGCCTCATACCCAGCATACCCAGCCCTGATGGATCTATTGCATATGTGGAAAACAAGCAGCACCAGAAACACTAGATCCAAGGATCTAATCTTCACTTGTGACAAAAACAGACCATGCTGGACAAAACTATATGTGTCTCAAAATATCCCCTACACTATGGAATTGTCTCCTCATCCATGTAAAACAGAATTCATCTCTGATCCTATACAAACTAAACCTTGACAACTGGATGGGAAATTATAAATTTACCCCTGGTCCCTCTCCCATCACTTATGGACAGAGGTCATCAATAAGAAAAGTATTACTGTAACTAGCACCACTCATAAATCCTTAGTTACCTTCTTACTAACATGCTCCCCATATAGATGACTATGACACTGGGGTCCCAAATGACTTGTAAGGGTCTTAATGATCATTAGCCTGGTAACAGTCTATGAACCTATGTTAAATAATCAATATTTCTTTCTGCCCATTTGACTACTCTTGTAATAAACAAGACTTTCAAGAAAGCAGAAGGAACTGACTGTGGTTATTATAATTTTATAACTTATTCTTCATTTTAAGCTAACATGTTTTGTACTATCTATAACTGGTCATGAATGAAAAAGAGTCTTATTGTCCAGCTGATCTGCTTTTAAAAAATAGATCAGAAAGGAAGGTTAACTGGGAAAGATTAATAGCAGACAACTGTGAATAAATCCATACACCATTCACTGAGGTACAAAGTATCTGTAATTAATTCCTTCTGGAAGGTGCAACTTTTTGTTGCATTTTCTTTCCTTATCATTCAAATCAACTTCTTTTAAATCAGAGCTGAGATATTACTTTCCTGAAAATGCAACAAATAAATATATATATATATATATATATATATATATATATATATATATATATATATATGGATTCACTTCAGAAGCTTGAAATACTGAAATCTCAAATTTCAGAATCTCGAACCCAAGAAGTGGAATCCACAAAACAACGAAAACTAAAAACCGTGAAATTCAAAACCTCGAATACCGGATGTTTTGAATTTCATGGTTTTACTACACACACACACACACACACACCCCCACCATCTACCACACAAACACACACAATCACTCTACTACATGAAAGCAGGGGGGCAAGCCCCCATCCACCCCCCACACCCCCCTACTTAAATATTCTTACTCCGAGGTTGCACTACATACAAACACACACAAAACACCACCACACAAGCTACTTTCTCTTCGCACACAAACATCACAGCAACAACACACAGTGACACACACCACAGCCCCTACCCAAACCCCTTAACACACACACAGTTATCTGAATACATAACCATAGCAGAACTTTAGAAGCACGAAATTCAAAACCTCCGGTATTCGAGGTTTTGAATTTCGTGCTTCTAAACTTTCACTATTATGTGGATTTGGCTTCTTGGGCTCGAAATACTGAAATTCGAGATTTCAGTATTTCAAGCTTGTGAACGGAACCCATACATATATATATATATATATATATATATATGTGTATGTATATATATATATATATATATATATATATATATATATATATGTGTGTGTGTGTGTGTGTGTGTGTGTATGCTTATTTGCATATGCTTGTTAGGTTTCTTAATAGTCAGTGGTAGAATGCATGTGAAATAGAACTCTGGTAATCTGGGAGAAACTCTTGATACTGGCTTGGAAAAATTTTTATACCGCAGAGAAATGCATCATGCCATCAGGCAGTTTAGAGATTGTTAATAACTAAGATGAAATCACATGTGCAAAGTAAAACAATGACAGTAAGAAAACAGTCTTGTAGGTCCATTTCTTCATAATTCATTGTTCTATGAGTGATGAAGCCCAACAAAGTGCTATTTTATGTAAGAGACTCACAAGCAGATAACACAGTGTACACAGTGAAAGAAGAGAAAAGTAAAACGAGATATAATTGAAGAAAGGAAAGCAAAGAAATGAGAGATAAAAATATTAATGAATGTTCAGCTGGACGGGTATTCACAAATCACCCCTGGCATGCCTGACCACTCCTTGAAAAAGCAAGGTAAGATCTAACGGTGGGCAGTGGCAAAGCATAAATGGCCACATGTCCCAGTTACCTTGTGCTTCTATGTTTCATTTAAGTTACAGTTAATAAAGGGCAGGAGTAGGCAACAGGGGAAGGAGACAATATGGATGAGAATGTCTATTTAGTACCATGACGGAGGGCAACACACTGGACATCTTTAAGATAATGAGAACAATTACATTGCTGAATGAACTGGCCATTATTATCCTTCTAAAGCCAATTAGATGGCCTGAATTAATGTCACCAGGGGCAAGAGTCTGTGGTAAGGGCTCGATCCTTAAACACAGTAATATATTTGGAAGTAATACATAACTATAGCTTGAGTGAGGTAAGGGAACTCTATATCAAGAGTTCACTAAACAGCTGAAAAGATGGATTTATTTAAAGTGCACTGGCTACACTAGGCTAAACAATCCACTAGGGCACAAAGAGGGTGATAAGGATCTTTTATGACTCGTTAAACTGATATTTTAGCCACATATCAACTTGCTGCTAGTTAGACAGGATTTCTATCTGCTGTCAACAAAAGAACTCAGATACTTTATTATGCGCAGAGAAAGTGAAGCATATGGAAGCAGGGCAAAGGAACATATAGTAAAAAAGGAAGTAAGTATGCAGAATGATAGAGCTGAGGGCTTAAGTATATAATTGGGAGCACTGAGTATTGCTTTTCATAGCCTGGACGTTCCTTGTTAAGCAGTAATGATGGGAGAGGAATGCATGGATACCAGGAAACTGATGCCTGGAAAAGATTAACTAGTTATGTTAGCATACCAAGGCACAGAGTCTGCAGTAAAGATATCAATGCTAGGGAAATTAAAGAAGTGGAAAGGAAAGTCCATGCAGATAGTAAGGCAGTCATATTTACAGAATAAACTGATAAATGCAGAGATGATTATGGTCATCAAGGTCTAAAGAAGTAACCAATACCTTAAACACAAAATTTATCAGGCCAGTTATTAAGTACAAGACCTAGTTGGGGTGCATCTCACTAGACATATCAAACAGGTTCCTAACCTGAGCTACTAAGAGAGGCTGGAAGCTCTATCTCTTTATCTTACAGGCATTTGAGGGGAGATCTCTGTCTTGCTTATTGTACCATTAGAGGTTGTCTTAGACCTCCTGTTTCTCTACAAGTTCAATATCCCCAGCAATACTAGAACCTGATACTTAAATCTTTGCCAGCAGATAAAACACAGAGGAGTAACAGGTCTATAACACAGCACCTCCCAAACATCTGGAATAAGCTTACTTTGCATGTTTAACAATGCAACTCACTATCTTCCTTTAAACATAAACTTGATGACTGGTTGGTTATCTACAAATTTACAATAGGATTGATCAGTGCTATTTATAGACATCTATA
Organism: Protopterus annectens; assembly: GCF_019279795.1. Classification (NCBI taxonomy): domain Eukaryota; kingdom Metazoa; phylum Chordata; order Ceratodontiformes; family Protopteridae; genus Protopterus; species Protopterus annectens. Next base: position 1,762,458,453 of record NC_056739.1, read on the forward strand.
TCTGTGGGCAGGAGAACAAGAACACTCAAAATTAATACTAGGAATTGAGGAAAATGGAGATATTGCTATTGGTGGACCCACATATGAGAGAGGTTAACCGGAGCGGGTCTATATCATAATATCAAAGTATTAAAAGTTCGAATCACTAAAGTTCGAACTTTAACGATCAAACTTTTAATACTTCGAATGTCAAAAACAAACAAACATTTTAAGCCCAAAACAAAAAAAATGTTCTATGCAGGGGGGCAAGCCCCCCTGCACCCCCCACACTCCCCACTACTTAAATATACCAACTCTGAGATCGCACTACAGTGCAGTAAAGGGAAATCTTCCCTTACCGCACTCTATGGTGATCTTCGTTATATGATTCGAGGTTTTAAAACTTTGTTCATTAAAGGTCGACCTTTAGTAATTCAAAGCTTTAAACCTTCTTGCATATGATAGAACCCCACCGGAGCACCTTTTGCAACCAGACATCAAACAGAAGGATCATTTTTGGTACCGTAGAACTGGCATTCACAAGACGGCTGGTGTTAGGATGTGCAATAAAGGACATGATGTAGAGCTACTATTGCCGTGGTAGAAACAGAGGAATAAAGCAGACAAGTGTATAATGAATTAGAAACCAATGATTGCCAAACCATATTAGTAATAAAGAACAGAGTGCAGAGCCCAAACAGACCATTGTAAAAGTAATATACCTTATGGAGGTTTGCTGACAGATTCAAAGAATACCTTAGAATGGTACTAGTAACCAGGCTAGAAAAGCTTTGAAGGAACAGTAGAACAGTATAGAGAATTTAAATCTGCCATTAAGTGCAATGACTAAATCAATCAATCAATTAATCAGTAATACCAAAACATTTCTAAGTGGCTGACTATCTCAATTTAAAGGTGCCTATGTTGAAAGATTGTGCTTGATTAACTCTAGATACAAAATGTTGTAAATGAAATATCTAATACACAAACCCAGCAACTAAAGAAATCATCAAAAAACAAAATCACAAAACAGTCAAAAGAAAACATTTTACATGCAGATTGCGCTTGTCTGTACCCCCTGCTGAGGGGGCTCTGCCCCATGTGTCTTATTTCAACATATACTGCATCAGACATCATTTATTTTAAATTCAGCAGCTGGAGGATTGCCACCAGTCAAATAACACCTTCAGTGGAATTCTGTTAACAACTGCCTGATGTCTAATGCTGAGGCTATGGCTGAATAGTATAGCTATTTAAAGGACTGTTGGTGAGGTGGGCATAACGGTTTTAATGTAATTATAAATATGAATGCAATATGATATACTGCATTTACTTGCCATTCAATTATACAACATGCATAATCATGGCTTAAATAATCATGTTTGAATTCATGTTTATATGTACTGCTGAATTATTAGCAATAGTGAAGATTATGCCATGTACCTCTATAGTATTTATGGTTGGAATAGGTGATGAAAATATTTAGTTATCTAAAAAGCATTCACAGACTAAAAGAGTTATAAAAAGTAAAAATATCCTGCTAATTAGCATTATACTTGATCAACAGATTACCAATGTTTTGGGCCATACAGAGCTATATTGTTATACTAAACGATAATAAATTACTCAAGACTAGTAAGTTAGGGTTAAACACTGATGTACTAGTGAAGAATGTACTAGTGAAGAATCATGATCACTCACTGAGGTATTTTAATAAGTAATGTGCAGGTTCATTTAATAATTAATGTTTTATAGGAGCTGTGTAAATCTTTTAGAAGTCTATATGGGATAGGGATATGTTTGTAATTACTAATGAAGTGGTAGTGGGAATATTTCTAGGGTCGTTATCATCCTCTATAGGAGGGAGTCAGGGAAACTGGAGTAGCTGGAAAGAGTGCAGAAAGGGATGATTCTCTATGCTTTGAGTCTGTTGTAGTTTGTGTTGCTGTTACACATTGCTAGTAAGGTTGTTTTACGAGATAATTTGCCTGCATAATTTTATGAGTCAGCCTGAATTTCTGAGCGAATTTCTAATAAATCTTATTCAGATTAAGAACTGGCACTGTGATAATTTCAGTGAAATGATCATGCTGTTTATTTTTTAAGAAATGGTGAGTTGTGTCTAAAGAAACACTTAGAATGTGTTAAGGCTGATCATCATTATTTGGTTGTCATGCTTTGTGACAGACGTCAGGATCGCAGTAAGATTAATGCGTAACAAACATGTCCTACTGAAGTAAGGGCTACAGTATAGCATTTAAGTTGGCCTAAAGAACAGCCTGAGAAAATATATAAAATGAGTAATTAGATAAAACATTTTCATTAGCACCATCACAGTATCTCCTCTAAACACAGGTATTCCAGGTTACAGTTTCATTAATATCTACTACGTTCCCTGTTTGACCATAGCTGTGTACATGTAGACACAGTCAACTTGGTAAAAGAACATGGTTTTGCCCAGCAATGCCATAATACTGCTAAATCACAGGTTATAGCTACACTGGGATGCACTAGGGCATATGCCCTGACTGTGAAATAGTGTGCCCTGGTAAGTGCCATGGCAAAATAAATTATTCTATTTTTTTTTTTTGCAGTTGCACGTATAAATAAACAGTATATGTAGCAAATTAACTGTCAGAGAAAATTATACGACTAATGCTTGCCATGGTCAGACCCTTCTCAAGCCCAGCAGTCTGATGTAATGTCACATTGGCATGAGTTACTGCAGTAATACATAAAGTCACAGGAATACTTCCTAAGCTGTCACTGTCCTGTTAATTCCTGTGTATGGGGACTAAATCTGAGGTTCTGAAATGATGGCCTACAGTACTTCTGTAGCATTTCTATGGAGAATAATTATAACAACATGGGAACAGGATAATAGTACAAATACATTGTGGTTCTCTGGGTGCTTTGGTTTCCTCCCACATTCCAGAGACATGCAGTATATGTATTGGGCGCACTAAATTGGCCATAGGTATGAATGTATACATGCTTTGGACGAACACCCATTGGTATAACTTTGGCTCTAGATAATTGTCACTGTTGATGTGAAAAAATGAGAAAAGGCTTGTGGATGGATGGATGAATGGCTGGATGATGGATGGATTCATTATCACCCCAAAAATCTTAGCAATGTGTTTACATTTCAGCTGTGACATATGACAACATATTTCTCAAGAGTAGTTCAAAACAACAAAGCATTCTGAGGTGTATCCAAAAACTCACACTCTCTTCTTTTTTATGAGCAGAACAAAAATCACATGGGAACACTATTCAAATGTTTGAGCTAACTATATTTCAAATAGTTGCACTATTCCACCTCGCTTGCCATCTTCATTGGGTAACCGGAGAATTAAATGAAGTATCATGGCAACAATTCTGATGTGGTAGAACACAATAAGTTGCAGAAAAATTTTTAAGAAGACTTGGACTGAGTCATAGGATGTCAACAGTAGTAAAAAATTAGCTAGGCAACAGAACACAATAGAACTTAGGAAACAGAGCTCACTAAGATCAAAAGATGTTGGTAAACATGGTACTTTGGTTGTTACTACGGGTGCTGGTCATTCTGTTTTAAAAATAATATTGCAGAGGATATGCAAAAAAAGCTTTCTGTTTTCCTTCTTTTTTTTTAGATGGCTCATAGTTATGCAACTATGCAACATGAATGATGTGCAAAAAGTCATACCAAGAGGACAAGATAGCTGGAAAGTTTAAAGGAATGATGGAAGACATGGCTTTTTTAAGTAATTGTAAAATAACACATCTAGAAAATAACCTGGGAAAGAAATGCATAAGTATAGGAGAAGAAGCAACAACAAAAAAGGGAAAGATATCTTTGAGTAATAATATTATATGAGAGGAATTGAAACAATGTAAGAAAGTAACAAAGAAGGTTAACAGAATATTGGGATGTAAGAAAGAAGGAAGGACATCCAATGGGATACTGAGGTGTGAAAAAGCAGCAAAGGGGCCTCTCTGAATACCGGGATGTACAGAAAGAGGCATTTTCAGTGGAAACAAGAGGTGAGATTTCCTTAGTATCAACTGTTGTGAAGACCCCTACTGGATTATTATGTGTATTTCTAAATTACAAGAAGGATACTTGCAGGATGTAGGTAGTTTAGAGGAAGATAACAAACGTACACCAAAGACTATACAAAAAGACATCAGAGCAACTTAATCGTCTTCAAAGAAGAAAGAAGAATGAGGAGCTGACAGAAAAAATAGTACTTTAGTAAAATCCATACATTTATTTGGGTACAATTAAAAAAATGATTAAACACAATTTTGAATTACAAAGTGGATAGCTCTTAAAAATACAAAACAGTATTTTTTCAAAAGGAAGGTAGCATATAATCAGAACTAGCCTTCATACAAAAATAACATGTAAAACCATAACAGAATTTAGGACGGTATACAAGAGACGTAAGGCACTTCTTCTGAGGTGTGACAGGAAAAGATCTGTCGCTATCCATGGGGTAGAGTAATAGCAGATTGGAGATTCATGTGGTCCTTATATGCCATTAAAGTCTGCATTTCATGATACGGGCACATTGCTCTTAGCAGTTTGCATATTTAAATAGGTGACTTAAAAATTTGGATTATGCATGTTAAAGACAATCAATACTCCTGCTTTTATCTTTCTGTCGAAGCAAAATGAGTAACACATTTACATTAATACATGACATAACTGCACAGAAATGTAAAATCATACAATTCAAAGAAAATAAAATAAACTGACAATGCAAGATTTGGTATGATAGCCACAGATGAAATGTTTGATTCCACAGAGGCCCACAATAGATGTCATTGTGGTCAGATGGTTGGAGGTTGGAGCTGGGATTTGCTGTATAAAAGCACAATAGTCTATACTTTGTTGGAGTTGTATGTTTGAAATTTATACTATCTGGATAGTGTGAGGCAATGTACAATGTAAAACTGGAAAATGCAAACCAACTGCATGTTGCTTCTGACTAACTGAGAGGCTGGAGCTGATTTCAAGTCTTTAAGGGTTACAGCATTTCAAATATATATGTGTGTGTGTGTGTGTGTGTGTGTGTGTGTGTGTGTGTGTGTGTGTGTGTGTGTGTGTGTGTGTGTGTGTGTGTGTGTGTGTGTGTGTGTGTCTGTGTGTGTGTGTGTGTGTGTGTGTGTGTGTCTGTGTGTGTGTGTGTGTGTGTGTGTGTGTGTGTGTGTGTGTGTGTGTGTGTGTGTGTGTGTGTGTGTGTGTGTGTGTGTGTGTCTGTGTGTGTCTGTGTGTGTGTGTGTGTGTGTGTGTGTGTGTGTGTGTGTGTGTGTGTGTGTGTGTGTGTCTGTGTGTGTGTGTGTGTGTGTGTGTGTGTCTGTGTGTGTGTGTGTGTGTGTGTGTGTGTGTGTGTGTGTGTGTGTGTGTGTGTGTGTGTGTGTGTGTGTGTGTGTGTGTGTGTGTGTGTGTGTGTGTGTGTGTGTGTGTGTGTGTGTGTGTGTGTGTGTGTGTGTGTGTGTGTGTGTGTGTGTGTGTGTGTGTGTGTGTGTGTCTGTGTGTGTGTGTGTGTGTGTGTGTGTGTGTGTGTGTGTGTGTGTGTGTGTAGCAAACTATGACTTTTGATGAACCTTAATATAGCAACACAATGTTTTTTGAAGAAATAGAGGAAAGTTGTACTTCAACAATATGGATTTTAAATAGAATTGCTGCCAACCAAGACTGGTATATAATTTTTATAATGTACTTGCATACACTGTTGGGCCATTTGTAATGTGATTGATTTTGTTACTAACCTTTTCTGTAACTCTGAACCATTAAACCTAACTCAAAACCTAATTCAATTTTTGCCCTTTTTGTCTAACACCCAAATGGTAGTGTAGAGTATTTGTCTACTCTGCGAAACAATTGACATTAGGGTTGCCACCTTTGCATCCTTCCATTTCTTAACAAATAAGCCACACCCTGACATAATGGAAATATACCCCTTGCTTCAGGATAACCACATCCTGTATAGCAAGCCACACCTAGAAGCATTTTTAAATGCCCTATATAGTGACTGCATTAACAGCCTTAGATGATATGGTTCCCTAAGCAAACTATTCCATGGCATTTCCCACCCGCTGCTGTGTACTGTCACCATGTCATATAGCAAAGTGCTCCCATTTCCTCCCATCCTTACCTCCTAATTTTGTTTTGTTTTCTCACACTTTGTTTTATTTATTTATTTTATTTATTTCCAGTTTGATTACCGGGGAAGTCCATTGAGTCAACATGACCCATTTTCAGTGGAGGCCTGGGGAGAAAAGCTCCAAGAATGCATTAAAAAAACAGTTTACATACTCTATTTACAAGAAATACAAGCAAGGTCTGACAATGCATTAGCAGTTTACAAATATGATTACAAGAAGTCCAACCTAGTATCAGAAACAATTCTGTAGAACTGATTAAATTAAGCTTTTTCATTGAGTATAAGTTAGCAGAAATTTATTGAAACTCAATGTTAAGGTTGTATAGATATTTGACATGTATTGAGAAATTACAGGAATTTGAGAAATTGTGGATATGCTTTACATGCATATATTAGAGTAGAAAGGAGTACTCTATATTTACAATATTTACAAGTTTTGTTGAGTAAGTATAGCTTTAGGAGTAGAAAAAGTAAGGAGAGGAATAAAGCCGCAGGAGAGTGCAGGGAGATTTGAGAGATTTGAAAGAATATGTCTGAGGGAGGTATATAGGGATTATGTGCCAGTAGGGTGAGACTCTTATGGCTTGAAGCGATCAAAGCTTAAACTGGGAGGGATTATGTGCTGGTAGGGGGAAACTCTTATGGCTTAAAATGATCAAAGCTTAAGTAGGGAGGAGGCAGGGGCATTTCCTTGCTTGTTAGCTTTTTCCTACATTCTTCCAACACATCCTTACTGCTCATGACTGTACTGTAATAACTGTAGAGGAAATAATTGCATTATTCTGGGACTCTGGGGACCGGTACCCCCACCCCCAGAAGCTATGCAGTTCTAAGGGTTTTGAGGTGAATTTTAGAGCTTTTCCCCCCACAACTTTTGGTCAGTGATGGCCTGAACAAAAAGTCATGACTAAGGAAAGAAACTGATTTTTTTCTTTCAATGAAAAACTGAATAACAGTTCTCCATAAACTGAGATCAAAATGCTTTTGGGTGCACATACATTATATCAGGAATAACTGCTCACCCCCAAAAATAGTGATTTTCAATGTACCTTTATGGTATTAAATTGAGATGAAAGTGAAAGGACAGATAAGCACAGCCACATATTTCAAGTTGCTGCTGTCATTCATCTACATGGCATGCCTCCTCAGCCCTAGCCACAAAAGACATACACCTTCCGTGTACACACATGAAGTCAAACTAGAATGAAAGTGAAAGAAAAAATAGGGCAAAACAACATATTTTATCTTATTGTTGTCAGCTGTACATACACAGCGTGCCTCCTTTCTCCTACTCCCAGAAGGCATCCACCTGTATGTACTTGATTTCAGTTGGGAAGAAAGGAAAACATAGCACTTGCAGTAATTCATTCCAGTGTATTGTTCCTACACAGTACGCTGACCGTAGACAAGCTAAAGTGATATTGTGTGCATATGTATTAGGGGTGATTTCATAAAAGGATAAGGAAAGAATGAATTGTCATCAGCCAGCACACAAGCTGTAATGACTTTCTGTGCACACCTCTGAATTTTGATTGTGAGGAAAATTAAATAATGACCTCAGTATCCATATCCTCCCATACAAACAATAGCAATCTCCATTTTAAACTAGATAGGACCCATAACTGAGGACCCTACTAAGCCACTTGCACAATCAGGAAAGATGTCCCTTAGAAACTCTGAGATTCTAGATGTTCTGTGATGCATTTTATGCCTTATTTTTTTATTTTCCAGGAGATTTATGTATGTTCCCACTGATATTATTCACACACACACACACACACACACACACACACACACACACACACACACACACACACACACACACACACACACACACACACACACACACACACACACACACACACACACACACACACACACACACACACACACACACACACACACACACACACACACACACACACACACACACACACCCCATGGTTTTTAAATGCAAACTGGAAGAACATCAGTTCACCTATGGCATGTCTTTGGCGGTGTTGGAGAAAGAGAGAACCTGAATAAAATCATGAGCATTTCGCTTAGACCACCAAAAGTAGCCAATTGTTGTGTGCAGTGCTGATGTCTGACAGTGATGGAAAGTGGAAGAAATCATGGCCATCTTGTTGCTCCTTTCAACAACCCACCAACACACGTGCGCACACACGCACGCGTGCACACACGCACACACACACACACACACACGCACGCGTGCACACACGCACAGATTCTTTTTATACTGTATTTGAATACAAATAAGAACTCCAGGTGAAGCAATAACAGTTTTAAGAACTGCACTTCATAAATGTGTAGTTAGCTCTCAGAATGATTCAGAATATTGTCCAAGTTCTCACCATAACTGGATTTTGTGACATAGGCCCTGATTTCTGAATTTCCTGACAAAGACCTTGATTTCTGACTGTAAGGAAAATTTCCTGACAGGTGGCAATCTTAAATGACATCAACCTCTTTTCAAGTTTAGATATTACAGTAGTATTAGGTAACATGAGTAGGTATGGCAATACTATCAGTTGTCAAATTTTGCCAGAAGGGGATCTTATCTATAGTTACTTTGGTTAGGTTTGTTTGCCGGCTACTGTATTTTGTGTGGGGGTTAGGGCTAAGTTATTACAGTAAGGCTTGTATGCATTATGGGCAATCCAGTTAACTCTTTTTAGAAGATGGATTAGTTTTGGATTTGGTTGCTTCCCAGTTTTCCACCTCAGGAACATTAGGAAGAATCAAATTATAAATATTACTTTATTTATGGTTAAACTATCAGATACTCACCACCAGACCACTTTATACTGTGTCAGGCACATTCATGTGTTCTCTTTTATATTCCAGTCACTATTTATTATTATTTTTCAGGGCTTCACTTCTATATAACTTGCTAGTAATAAATAGGCAGTACAGTTAATTTACCCATCTCATCTTGGAATGTTAAAGGCATGTGAACCTTTGTGAACAGAAAGCCTTTCTGATATCTCATTTATAACTCAGACTCCGATGCATATTTTATAGAAGAAACCCATATTATAGATGCACTATTATAATCCATACAAATGAGTCAGAGTGCACATGCTTTTTGCATGTAGGAATGGTAGAAATAGTTATGGAGTCACTATTGTTATCAAATGACCTTACCAGTTGCAGATATTCATTATTGTTCATGACTCCTTTGGTAGATATATCTTCACTGAATGCTGTCCAGCAGAATTTTATGCTCTTTCAGTACTCATTTCTATTTTCTTTCCTTGTGAAGATAAATTGTTAAATAACCTCACTCACTTAATTCCCACAACAACCTTTTTTCTATTTTGTAAGAACTGATGTCTTGTATTTGACCTTACTGACCCATACAAAGGTAGATTCTGGGTGTATCTAGACTCCACACTATTATTGTGCTGCTTACAATTCCTGGGTTCAGGACTATTTTTTTCTTTTAAAATCCGTGCCATCCATGGCTACTGATTGTAATATCCACATCTTCCTTGAATCACTCTAAAATCACATTGTGCTTGTATAGTAATAACTTACACCCAAAGACTTTCAACTAGACATTCTGTCCTTATCATTTAATGGCAAAAGCAGGCATAGATAGAAAAGAATCTTGATTACATTTCGCAAGTTACCCAGGATCTTGACACATCTTAACGCATTACATGGAGGTTCATGAGGCTTGTATTAAAGGCATGTAATCAGCTTAATATCACAAAATAAAGATTAGGGAAAATCTCAAATTTTGGATCTCGAACACAAAAACAATGCCTGTAAACTTCAGTCTTCAAATGATTCTTCTGAGTAATCAACCCTGAGAAAGTACAATTCCAGTTAAAAGAAACCTGTGGCTCAAATTATTTTGCCTTTATATCTAGGATGACCAGAAATAGTCCAAATAGGGTTATTCCTCATCAAAGCTGGTCACTAGCACTCTTAAACTAGATAATCCAGATAACTACATATAAATTCTGGTGGTAGATCCTGCACTAACACTGATGCATCCTTTATCTTCAAACAACTCTATGAAACGTCTCAAGGAGTCCATGCTTCCTCAGACTCACCAATCACCAATTATTTAACTGCACTGTATTTAAATGTAATTTAAAAAGTATCTCTTCAACTTATTAAGTGACTTGATAAAGCTTTAGAGTAGTTGATATTGTCAATAACATAAAATTAGACAAACTCACGACCAGATAGATTATGTCCACTTTTATAAATACTTCAAAAATCTTCTCCCTCAGTCCATGTTAAATTGCATAATTACATCAAAATGTATGGAATCAAAGAATATTTTAATTTTAACACTCAAACCTAATCCTAGCTAGATATGAAAATAATGACATTAGCTCTAACCAAACAATTCAGACCCCTAGCTAACATAATTACTTGCATTGTTGGGGAGGTTATGGAGGGTAGGCAGACCCTAGGTAATAACATCATGCTGGAAATATATATCATTACCAAGCAGATTATTCATAAAATGTAGTCTTTGCACTTGTTGATAAAAAGGCTTTTGAGAATCTCTCATTTACTTTGAAAGTTTTGGAAAAGATCAATTTCCCTTGATCTTTCATCATCATTATAAAATCATTGTATAATACAGTTTCTCCTTGTTTATCTGTTAATGAGCTCACTTATCCCCAGATTATGATCAAACCTAGTATCAGGTAAGGTTGCACAATCCCCTTATTTTTTCATCTTGTCCCATGAACTCTTATTTAATAAAATTCTGCAACAGCCTTTGACTATAAGAATCATGTTTGCTGATATTTTCACCAAGTTCACATCATTTGCAGATGGCATTCATCTGGATATGCATAATCAATCTATTTCTTTAAAATACATTCCGGCTTTTATTCAAGATTACATTAAATTTTTTAATTACAGGATAAACTTTCAAAAATCACTATGCCCATCGGGAATTCAAAGCATTGCTGACCTTCTAGATTTTGTCATTGACTTAGGCATGGTCTTCTAGATTTTTTCACTGACTTAGGCATTGCACCAACTGAAACAACATATTTAAGACTTGTATATAACCTGTTCTTGACTGCTTATTATACCCATTTTAAGCAGTCTCTATTTTTAAGATTAGAAATGACACAAATAGGTAGAATCAACTGCATTTCAACCTTTTGCCAAGGGCCTCCATCTGAAGATGAACATTTTTCCTATTTTATTTAATATTCTCAAGCATACTATTTTTAGGATCCCAATGGATTATTTCATAAGAATAAATAAAATGTTTGCCTCCATTTTCTTTAGAAATAAAACTACTAGAATAAATTTAAACAGACTTGAAGACCCCAAAGCCATAAAAGGGTTAAGATTCCCAGCTATTTCTATATACTACCTGGTAGTTTCGCTTACAAAACAACTATCAGGCTCTATATATATATGTGTGTGTTTGTGTGTGTGTGTGTGTGTGTGTGTGTGTGTGTGTGTGTGTGTGTGTTATATTCTGTGTAATCAAATGTTCTTAATGTTAAACTCAAAACACTGACAAAAACTTTTGAACAGGCAGCATATAGAGCATGATAAATCACAAGCTAAAAAGCATTTCCTCTCCCGATGTTAACACTAAAACCACCCATAACCCTAGCCTCAATTTCACCTGAATAGCAGCAGTGTTATGGGAATGTTTTTATTAAGCCAAGGGAAGGGGCCTTATGTTCCCTGCACCACCTTAGTAATGGGTGCTAACCCTAAGACTGCCCATTTCCCCAGCCCTAACCCTGCACCTTACCTTAATAAAATCCTTCCCATAACACTGCCACCACACAAGACATACTTGCTCACACAAACACACACTGACAACATTACACTTGTCCCCTTAAATAACCCTGACCCTAACCCTAAAATACAGACACACCCAAACATACAGCAGCTATCCCTAACCTATCCCCGACCCTAATCCTAACTCACAAACCCATGCACAAACACTTTCACTCTTCCAGCCTCACTCATCCTATTTTGACACAACATAACTTTGACATTTGCACTGCTTGGCTATCATAGCAGTGAAATTAAACAACACTCCCTGCATTTGTCAAACTGGACATTCAACAAAATGCAGATGAATCATATACATGTATATAAATATATACATACACACACATACACACCACTGATGATCCAAACCTTCCCCATGGAATTATGTGGTTTATTCTTCCATTGAAAGCATCCGCATTACTCTAAGGCACTACCATTCCTCATTCAAATGTTACCTATCTTTAATAACCTTCGAAAGGTTTTGTCTCACTTGAGTAACAAATTTCATTCAAATTAATGTTATAGCGACCATTTCTTGGAAATTCATATATTACTGTCAGTGCTAAATCAATTTCTTTTCAGATTTCCCTTCTATATGTACGGAAGAGCGATAAACTGACTTCAGTTAAGTATCTGTCAGTACAGTGGCAACTAAATAACAAACACGTTTATAAAAGATATCTGGTTTGTTTTGCAGTAATGAAAATGTTTCTGATGGTTTCATGCAATTCATATTTTGTCTAAGAAGGTTTAACCTAGCTGGTTAAGCAATATAAAAAACATAATCCTCTTTTGCCTGGCTGAATTGGTGCTTGAGAAAGAATAGTCCAAAAAAACAACAATTCAAACGACAGTTCCACAAGTTTATTCAAAATACGGTCAAGCGCTTTCTTCCAGGAAGCCTGGATTTCTGATGAAGTCCAGGCTTCCTGGAAGAAACCACTTGACCATATTTTGAATAAACTTGTGGCAACTGTCGTTTGGATTGCTGTTTTTTTGGACTATTCTTTCTCAAGCACCAATTCATCCAGGCAAAAGAGGATTATTCTTTCCTGGTTTCTTTGTACCTTTCTAAACCGTTGGTAATATAAAAAACATGCTATCATTATAAGTTATAATGAAGTTATTAATCTTTTCTGTAGTTGTTTGGCTCAATTTTTTAAAAATAATGGACAGAGTTATCAGAATGTGGTCAAGAATTTAACTGAAAAGTGGTGTAGATGTAACACACCACACAAATTAGCAAAATTTGGACTGCTTATCTCCCCTTTGTGTGAATTCAGCAGAAACAAATTTGTACATTTTAGTAGCTGTTATAAAATGATACCAATTTTGTCTAATTTATGATTTTATTAGTGAAACAAAATCTCATTACAGATGACTGAAAAGTAGCCCAGCTGTTTACTGGACATTCTTTTTTATCAACTACAAGTTGAGAAGACCTTACAATTACTGTGACATCACCAGGGACCATTTTTACTGCTGGAAACATTTGCAATTTCTACTATTAGCTGGTATACTTTTGTTCATGCAGTTTTTGTTTTCTGGAACATTTCACTGAAAGTTAAAAGTATGGTGAAAACAATCACACATTTATGAAATATGATATTCAGCATATGCTATTGCAAATAAGCCTTATTTCCAGATTGCTAATGGATTGTTTATTTGGACCTGCAACAAATTATTAGCAGTACATCTTCATCTACATTTACTTGCTATAATTTTAAAGCTTCTACCAAATCATTGAAGTTTAAAAACTATTTTGATGTTCTGTAATTTTCTGCCCTTAAAACTGTGTTTGTAGTATTTATTGCTTGGTAATTTGCATTTGTATTTAATACAATAATAAAATGTGGTTATTTAAAAAAGGTTGTACTTTTTGTTCTGGCCTTCCTTTAGTTTTATCACACTTGCACTAGAAAATGTATGGCTTATTTTGACTGCAGGAGCAGATGAGTCACCCCTTTTGATTCAAATAAAGCTGCTGGAAACAGACTTCAGGAGTCTGCCCTTGTTGCGTTTTGATCACAGCCTAGTGGTCAAACTAAGGCCATGGTCTTTGGAATCATACATATACCTTTATGTCCTACATAGTGAGATTAGCCATAAACAATAGAATAATTTTTGCCAAACTGAAATATGGCTTTTACAGTAGATGACTTTGCCTCACAAAAAATAGACATATTACACAAACCAATTCCAGAGAAGCATTACTCGATCTCACTAAAAGTAAAAATTCCTTGTCATCACAGAACAGTCAGTTCTACTGATAGATTAATTCCTGTTCAAATTACATAAATTAGAATCCTTTCCATTCCTACCATTCAAGTATTCCTTGTCAGGTCACAATATAATCTCTACTTTCATGCTGACAATGGAATGAAATTTAGATTTCTATATAAACTACACAGAAGCACAATGGATTATCAGTTTAGGACCAAAAACATGAACACACTTCCTCATGCCCTTAATAACCTTAATTGTTACTGCTTCATGAACAATCACTGTAATACTTCTAAGACAGAGCCCATTGTCAGCATTTCCACTACACTAATGTCACTTCATCTCCTGTTTAATTTTCATCCCTCTCTACCTCCTCTTACCTACTACTGATATTTATAAATGTGTTCAGGTTAACAACAGGTTTGCTGCCAGATAAAAAGATATATGAAACGATTTTGTGGACTGAGGTACCCTGGAACTGAATACCCATATCCAGTCAAATGTGACTGTTCACATTCTTCATAACTTACCTCTTAAACTAGGGACAATCTTTATATTTCTTGTTGAAAGATTATCTTTATGCAAACATACAATCAGCATCTTAAGTAGGTATATATTTTCTGTTTTAAGTCCATCAGTATTTTATTATTTGTATTGTTTAGTAGTTCTTAACTTTGTGTCTTATGGCACATTTATATCAACAATAAGCAATAATCATAGATACATTCTGAGCATGAAAATTTGTTGTTTGTAAAATTGTTATGTAGTGTATATGGGATATGACTAAACAAGGTTTGCTATGGAGCAATAATGCATTATCCTTAAATTTATAAAAAGTATGTAAATAAGTTAACAGAACAAATCAGATAGATAAATGAATGACTTAATGAAAGAATGAATGGATAACCAACTAATTAACCGACTGGCTAAATTTTAACTCTAAAGAAGGGAATTTTGTTGCAGGCTTCCTCAAATGATGTTAAGAGCCTGTTAAAAGAAAAAAAAAAAGCTATGAGAAATAAAAGACTAGATATGTAGAAACACATTTTATTGCAGAATTCCTGAAATTATTGCTATATGCAAACTGGACTACAAAAGCCATCAAGTTTATTCCAAAAAAATATTCTTTTTGCTGTAGTTATTATTTTTATTATTTTAAGTTTTAACAAGTTACTGCTACTTTGTCCCTTTTCATTCAGCTCTCTCAATAAACCTACATCTATTTTTACCACTCAGGCTTTGGGATGATAATTGGAATTTTCTATTTATCAGAAAGTTGAGACTTGTTAAGGGAGAGGAAATGAAATTAAATTACATGTTAACCTCTCTATAGTTACTAAATGTTTAAATCATGTCAAGTAAATAAACTTCTGATTGAAGCAAAATATTTAATGAAGGTCCAGCAGAAAGTCTTACTAAGCAAATAAAAGAAATAACAAATCTAAAACTAAATAAGGACCAGTAAAGAGGAGTCAGCAATAAGAAATGGTAGGAGTCATACAGTGCAGTTCTAGTAGGTCAGTCATTTCAGGAAGCATGGTATTGTCCTAGCTACCAGAATGTCTCTAGGGTAAGAGAAAAGGTTTCTTATGTCCTGACACTAAGATCACAGGGTGCTATGTGGGCAGGGGGAGGGGGTAGACTGAAGTGGTGGTGGTGATGATGCTCATATGTCTCTTTACTTTTATACCTGCTCATGCTTCTTAAATTTCCCTGGCACACACACAAAGCCTGCACTATAATACAGGGAAAGGAGAATGTTGACAGCCTCAGACAGGATACCCTCACAAAAAAGAGCAAGAGATCCCAAAGGATAAAGAAGGCTTTTCTGGTTATACACTGCATTGTTAGAAACAGAACTATGGGATGGGGAGGACTTGGATATTAAACTCCTATTTGTTTTCAGTGCTGAGAGAGACAGGAGGTCATTCCTTAGGATCATGAGAGTAGTTGTATAATAGAACAAGCTTAATATTTTCTTCCATATGAGATAAAATGAGCAGGCCTGAGGGAAGAGCAGTTAAGAAGGAGCTTGTGGATGAGCTGAGGTATAGGGTTTGTAGGTGGAGCTTGAGGATAAGCTGAGATATAGGGTTTGTAAGTGGAGTTTGAGGATAAGCTGAGGTATAGGGTTTGTAGGCGGAGCTTGAGGATAAGATGAGATATAAAGTTTGTAGGTGGAGGTTGAGGATAAGCTTAGGTATAAGAAGAGTTCAGAAGGAGATTGAGGATAAGCTAAGGTATATGGTTTGCAGGTGGAGCTTGAAGATAAGATGAGGTATAGGGTTTGTAGGTGGAGCTTGAGGGTAAGCTGCGATATAGGGTTTGTAGGTGGAGTTTGAGGATAAGCTGAGGTAGAAGAAGAGTTAAGAAAGGGCTTGAGGATAAGCTGAGGTACAGGATTTGTAGGTGGAGCTTGAGGATAAGATGAGGTATAAAGTTTGCAGGTGGAGCTTGAGGATAAGCTGAGGTATAAAGTTTGCAGGTGGAGCTTGAGGATAAGCTGAGGTATAAAGTGTGTAGGTGGAGATTGAGGATAAGCTGAGATGTAAGGTTTTCAGGCAGAGTTTGAGGCTAAGCTGATACTTAAGGCTTACAGATGGAATTTGAAGCTGAGATTAAAGGTTTGCAGGGGCAGGTCGTGATTG
Source organism: Protopterus annectens (assembly GCF_019279795.1). Lineage (NCBI taxonomy): Eukaryota > Metazoa > Chordata > Ceratodontiformes > Protopteridae > Protopterus > Protopterus annectens. Next base: position 1,762,475,239 of record NC_056739.1, read on the forward strand.
AGGTGTAGGGTTTGCAGGTATAGTGAGAGGGATTGGTCCATCCTTACCAAAATAGTGCTGGCCAGAGAGTAGAGCAGACAATGAAGAACCACTCTCTTCTTTATACAAAAAAATAACAGGGATCTGTTTTCTGTATTGCAGGCTGGGTAGTTGAAAAATTATTTCTACTAAATGTTAAAGTGGGACAGAGTGTAATGGGTCAAGCTGAAATGGAGTGGGAGAATATATATGGATTTTATCATTAAGACGTTCTGTATTATGATAATATTTGTCATAATGGCACCCAGCGGAAGTATTAGGAAATGAGTAGACCAGTGATCCTATCATACATTGCAGTGGGAGCCAGATGGTGAAGGGATTTAATTTGTAGACCACAACTGAAGTGGCTAGACAATTGAATTCAAGTACACATCTGAAATATGCAAAACCCACAACAGCACTCTGCACATGACATCTGTTTTGTTAATGGGAGCAACTAACGCTCATGATTGTTTTGCTAGAAGGCTTTCATCAGGTGATCTGATTCAGAGAGTGAAGGAAAGAAAAGCAGCGGGTAGGGGGGAAGTAGGGGACACAGGTGATCTGATTCAGAGAGTGAAGGAAAGAAAAGCAGAGGGAAGGGGGGAAGTAGGGGACACAGGTGATCTGATTCAGAGAGTGATGGAAAAAAAAGCAGAGGGTAGGGGGGAAGTAGGGGACACTTTTCATGGAAGAAATAAAAATGAAAGCCAAATTCATAGCCCGTGCTCATGGTCTTGAATGACTTTCAGATGCTATGTTCAGCCTGCTGCTTGTGTTCCTGACATACTAATATATCTTCTTGATTATGGGCACAAGAAAACATAAGCATTTCAAATACCCAAAGACTCAGTGGGTTTTCTGACATATTAGTATACTAGAATTTTGGTATCTGTATTTGTATACATGGCAAAGACACAATTTCACCCTAAACCAAACAAGGAAGAAAAGTGCTATGAAAAATGTGCAATTGGGTTTGCTTGTGTATGAAAACAAATTATTCAGTTTGTCTCAATATTTGTTATTATTATTTATTTATTTATTTTTCAAAGCGCAATGGTTGTTTTGTTCTGTGTTTCTAGGGTGTTTCATTATTTTGTTTTTAATTACCTACTATTGGATATATTAGCCAGGAAAAAAACTTTACCTGTTTATTTTTATCATTTTTTTTTTGTGTGTGTCCTTGATGACAGCAGGACAATAAACAGTCTTTGACATATTTGGTACACAAAATAATCCATTAACAGAACATAAAAAAATCACTAGAACATGCATGTGATTCTTTGCCTTTCTTCTCTGTAGAAGATGTGTTTAATTACATATAACCTGCTAAGTATAAATGTTGGTTGTGTTAGTTCTGCTGACATCAATGGGACACAACTCCAAAAGAGACTGTATACTTTAGTAGGCCAATCTTGCAGAAAGGATGATTTTAATAAAAATAAACTATAATAAATTAAGGCCTTTGAAAGCTGTTTTGTTATTACTTGCATATTTCATAATGACAAAGCCGTGAGGAAATAATATGCCAGGGAGGCAGCTACTGCGAAATGTAGTTATTTACAAAGATGACATGTCACAATACTAAATAACAGCTCTTATTAAGATTTATTTCCATCAGTTCAAATATCTTTATATTTATGACTTACTTTAATATGTTATGGATTGACATGGATAATATGTATTCTCTCAACCAAGGATAAGAACAGTGACTTATGACTTGTGAATGAAGTTTTGAAAAATTCTTGCTGGAGATGACTATGTTTTCTTCCAACACCTGCCTCTGTGGCACATATTGTTTTACTTATGAAAGATACAAAGTAGCATGTCTTCTGAATATTTTTATGAATGTATGAAAAAATGCTATGCATGTTTGTAACCTAATGACGTTTACTAGAAGAATTAAAGTTTCACTGAAAGTTTCCAAAACTAGTCAGAAAGTATAAAGCCTCACTAATATGAAAGTAAGGGTTACTGGTCCAATGTGCTGGTGAATAATAGCCAACCAGAGCAACTTATAAAGGAACCCCAGAATCTAACATTGTTATACAGCCTTGGGTACTGTTTGCTGTTTTATTTGTCACATACAAAACTATGTAATATTTTTTCACTGCCAAGGGGTAGTAGGCCAACATTTGCTCACTGATAAGGCTTTTTTGTTACTGAAAATTTCAGCCATAGAAATCACTGCTAAAACATGAGGTTGGGAGTTGCTGTTTTAAAGAATGTGAAGATGCTGAGTTGTTAGTCCACCTTGTATTCAGCACAACCTAAGGGTTCTGCTTGGCAGACTATGCACCTTCACAACCTTCCTGCTGTTGCCATGACTGACTGACTCCACAAGTATTATGCTTTTCATTTGATGCTGGGAGAAATAAGAAATCATTATTAATTAGTAAATTAAATATCGGACACAACCTGCTTAAATTGTTGCCTGTATACTATACCTTCTACTAGCTACTCATTGTCCTATTTGACTTTTTACTAGGGTCATCTCTACACACTTCTTCTGTAATATAGTGTTAATCTCTCCCTTAGCTATACCTTTGCAAAACCATGCTACCAAACTCCAATTGTCAAATCATTTATCTGTATTACTTGCTTCAAAAGTTATAATTGAGCAGGTCTTTTCTACATCTTTATAATATGCAACCCACTTTAAGGAGCCTTCATTGTTTCTTGCCTCAATAGCTAAACCTACGGTGGCCTATTCTAAACATGTACTTCTACATAATTCCTGATTATATTTGGATGTATTCTGCAGTGTATCATTCACAATTGTTTTGTGTATGTGATGTTATTTATTACTGGCTTGTTTATCATGTCAACTCGTAGGCACCATTCTGTGGTGTACTGATGTATGAATGAGTGTACAGAGTCTCCACAAAAGTGAGACCACACACAGCTATAAAAGATGATAGAAAAAACTAGTTACCTTGTGTGTGTGTGTGTGTGTGTGTGTGTGTGTGTGTGTGTGTGTGTGTGTGTGCACGCGCGCATGTGTATGGATACCCTTCTATTTTAAAGGTCATATCATCAAATTTAATTTTCGTTAGATGAAAATTGTGAAAACAAAATATGCTAATGGCAAATTTTTCCCACGGGCAAATAAACACTTGCCTAACATACCATTTTCTACACTGTAGAATGATCCCAGAGTTGGTATATATATATATATATATATATATATATATATATATATATATATATATATATATAAATATATATATATATATATATATATATATATATATATATATATATATATATATAAAACCCATTTACTCTGGTGTGTGTTTCTTTGGAGTTTGGGCAAGTGTTTGCTTGCCCTGGGAAAAAAATTTGCTGTTCAGGTATTTCGTTTTTGCGATTTTCATCTCCCAAAAACAAAATTCGATGATATGACCTTTTGAATATTACAATTAGATATATATATATATATATATATATATATATATATATATATATATTTACTTACTTCACTATATTTTGCATTGTGGTGATTATTTTCACAAGTACATACTGGTTGTCTTCCTGAAGAGGAGTAATGGGGCTGCTGCTGTTAATATATATATAAAAAAAAGACTGATTTGCTGCTTGATTGCCTGGTAAAGATGATTTATTTTACCTAAAGGGTACTCATTAGTCAGCTTTCTGCACCTGACATCTTGTGTGGAGTTTGACTTCTGTTGTGCCTTCCTCCTGCAGGTGGGTCAACATTTATTTATTTTACATTTGTTGATCGGGATAGCCCATCTGGCTGTGAACCCATTTTCAGCAGAGTCTCAGGGAGAAAAGCTCCAATAAAACAAGAATAACATTGACAGGTACAGTGTTGGTTTTACATAGAATTTAACAAAAATATTTAGAGACAACAAAGAAAGTACAATATACAATAGGCACGTTAGTGAAAAGGAGAAAGTTATTACAATATATTAAAGTCATGTTTGTGTATATATATATATATATATATATATATATATATATATATATATATATATATATATATACGGATTCACTTCATAACACTGAAAGCTCAAAACACTGAAACTCAAAACATTGAAGCCAAAACACTGAAACTTCAAAATCTTGAAAACTCAAAACACTGAAAACACATATCATACATATACTGAGTTTAAACAACATAAATCATAGCATTTTCCACCAAGTGTAAGCAGGGGGGCAAGCCCCCCACACCCCCTGCTACTTATATATATATCAGCGCCAAGACTGCACTTCACTACACTAACTGTATATATATATATATATATATATATATATATATATATATATATATATATATATATATATATTTATATGTTTTGTTTTGAGGGCAGGGGTCCATCTTTAGTTGATCAGTTGAGTATACTTTAATATGTGTACGTATGTATATCTTTACAAAAGAAAAGGAATTATCAAATTATACTCTTACTGTAAGTAGCTGATAGGTGTTGTTAATAAGTGGGAGTGGGGTCTATGTGGAGACTATAAACTTTAGGGGATGAAATTTGATGTGGGCTTATGTGGTATTAGCCTGGCTTGGTGCAGGAGCAGAGCCAGTTATGAGGTGGTCTTTGATCAGAGTTTTGAATTAGTGTAGGTTGGTAGCATTTAGGATGTGTTAGAGGATTGAGTTCCAAAGTTTAGAAATGTGGTGGGAGTAGAGGGCATCCCTGGCTTTGTTGCATTTGGATACTTGGAGGAGTGTTTTGTGTGAGGATCGGAGTTGCTGAGTGTTGGCATATGGTTGGAGTAATTGTTGCAGGGCTGGGGTTCTCTTTGGCTGGTAAATTAGTTGGTGGGTAAAGACAAGTTGGGCATAGGTTAGTTGGTGTGGGAGTTCCATCCAATTTATTTTTTGTAGGGCAGAGCAGTGGTGGGACCCATATGGGGAGATAGTGGCAAACTTTGCTATTTTATTGTAGGCTGATTCAAGTTTGGTAAGGTCAATTTTGTTAAGGTTTGTAAAGATGGGAGAAGCATAGAGAACAGTAGATAAGAAATGAGTCCTGGCCATGCTAAAGTTAGATTGGCTAGTTAGGAAATGATTAATTTGGTAAAGAGAGCCTAGTTTGATGTATGTTTTTTTAATGGTTTGAGAGAGGTGTAGGTCGAATTTTAATTTGCTATCACTTGTGACACCTAGTAATTTGATATGTGAGCTGGTGTTTCTGATTGTGTTGTTGGATGAGTGAATTTGAAAAGTGTCTGAGGGATTGAGTGTTTTGGTGAAGAGAAAGAGCACTAGTTTGGTCTTGTTTGGGTTCAGTATGAGGTTAGTGTTAGATAGCCAGGATTCTACCTCTAGGAAGGATTGTTGTGTTATATCCTGTGGTTGTGGTAGAGAGTGGGCGGAGCATATCTGGGTAGAGTCATCTGCATATTGGATGACAGAGGCAAGAGATGTGGATTTATGGAGTTGATTTGTGAAGGTGGTAAAAAGTAGGGGGCCTAATATGAAGCCTTGTGGAACTACTATGTTAACAGGGAGCAAAGATGATAGCTGGGGTTGAGTTCTTGGAGGTTGTTCTCGGTAGTGGTATATAGTGCTTCAAGAATGTTTTTGTTGATAATTGTGAATAATAGGGTATTGCAATGATTTAACAGAAAGCATTATAGTGTGGAGGGTTTGGGGTGCCTGATACATAAGAACAGTAGTGACTGTTTGAAATATTCATTAAGTTTGAAGCTGCTTTGGTTAGAGCATTGAGATGTTGTTGTTTACTGCATGTATAGGCATTACTGTAGAGCTTAATTTATGTAAAAAAGAAGGAAAGAGAGGAACATGTCCATTAAGCAATAATTTCTGGTGCTCCTGTTAGAGCTCACAGATTGAGTGAAGCTTATAAATCCTGTCAGCAGAGAAACATGCACTTTTCTGCATAGCTCAGGTTGTTCATCCTGAGGTGAATTCTGTGATGCTTGCCACCAATTTCATGGTTTGTGTGTTACTTCTTTTCTTCTTGAGCTACAGGCAGTTACGATTGGCTGTGGTTCTTGTTTGAGAAATAGTAAAGGGAGAAGAAAAGCAATAGGATAGTAGAAGTATTCTAGATGTGTGTGTGTGCGTGTGTGTGTGGCCTCTCATCTTTCCCTGTTTATTAGTAGTGCAGCTCTCAACTAAATCGGTAGACTCAAGGACAAATTCAAGAAATAATCAAGGACTTCAATGACACTTTTATAATATTAGCATTATTAACCTGAGGCATTGACAGAATAAGATAATTGTGTATTAATATACATTTCTGAACTATGTATATAAAAAAGGATATATCTCTAATTATGGTCATTGTTTATAGATTGTAATTCTCCACCTTTCTAAAAAAGTCACCTCTATTAGGAGGGATTAAGAGGAACAGAGTTAAAAAACAGAGCCAAAGTCAGGGTTATTCCTGAAAATCAGGGGCAGTTAAAAAATATGATTTCTGGGCTTCTGTTCAGTCTTTAATTATTTTAAATAAAAAACAAGTAATCTCCATGGTATCCCCGAAGTCTCAAACAACCCACTAAATGAGTATAATGGATCTATCTGATCTGATTAATATACAGGTATTAACTAGATATATCTTCCACACAGAGAAGTTTCTTACACTGTTTTGTTTTAATTATTTTAAATACTTATCACTCTGAGACATTACATGTTTTATTACATACTGTAAATAGCATAAATGTAGCAAAGCAGCAGCAGCATCTAGGCTATTTTACCTGGAATAAAACATACATCAGGCACCTTGCGTTTGTTTAGGCTCTATTGTTGCAATAGACGCTCTCTTTTTTAATTTCTCCAAATGTTTTGGCTTTCTAATACCATGATGGGAATGGATCACATTCCTAAGTCAACGTATGATTAAAGTTCACGAAATTAGTATTGTTTCACTATTTGATGTCAGCCAAAAGTGCTCTTCGCAGCACCCGCAATGTGCTCAGTAATTACTCCTTCTGTAGTTCGTACAGAGTTACATGTATTGGTAGCATATCTAAATAAGATTTTAGACTCTTTTATAAGACCCATTGCTCCTACTGCTATTGGAACTATTTGGGTATCTTTCTTCCACATTGCTCTCGTTTCTGCTTGCAGACCCTGATATTTTATAATTTTATAACTTTATGTCTCTCTGTACGTAGGACGCTGTAGTCACTGGGTGGGGCGATTTCAATGATCAATGCTACTCTTGTCTTCTTTTTCTGGACCACTATATCTGGTTTTCTAGCATATATCTTTTGAATTGTTGATAATGGATGATCCCATGTGATGTAGACTTCATAATTTTCTATGATGCTTTGTGGCTCATGTTTCCAGTGATTTTCACCCACTTCAAAGCCATAATGTTTGCACAATCCCCAGTGCAACAGTCTTGCCACATTATTGTGCCTTTCAGTATACAGTCCTTCTGCCGTCAGTATGTCACAACCAGCAATGAGGTGCATGACTGTTTCCATTTCAGATTTACAAAATCTACATTTGTCTGTTTCTCCCACATGTCCAATGGACTTTGTAAACCAGCATGTACGTAGCCCACTATCATGAGCCACCAATATTAACCTTTCATCTCTTGGTTTGAATTCACCTCTCTTAGCCATTCCTGTGTAGGTTCCTGATCAACATGAGGTTCTTCTAGAAGTTTTCTATACTTGCAACTATATTTATGCATTTTCCACATTTCTTGCCTTTTCATCTGATCCTTCACCTTTTATATATATATATATATATATATATATATATATATATATATATTTTTTTTTTTTTGGCACTGATATGCTTCTGCTAGATTAAGCAGGGAAGTCAACTTAGATTTATTCTCTTCATGTTTCAAAACTTTCACTATGTTTGGGTCTCGTGAGGTCAGTAGATATGTGTGGGGTCCCACGATTGCAGATCTGTACATGTGATCAATTTCAAGGAGGCCCATCCATCCTTTGGAACAGGGTATATATAATCTTGGTATGCATTGATTTTTATAGATCATTTGGTGAGCATGAAGCATCCTTCTTGTTTTAATAGCTAATTTATCCAACACATTTTGGGGCCAATCAATCACTCCAAAACTAAGTTAGGACAGGAAGAACAAATTGATTTATAGCTTGGATTTTCTTCCTAGATGTCAATACTGTTTTCAGGATTAATTTAAGACTTCTAAACTATTCCTTACTAAGTTTTACTTGCATTTGTTTGTGTTTTATTGCTGATCTTCATCATTTCCCAATTATTTATACACTCCCTCTTGCTCAAGTTCTTTTATATCATATTCTTGTCCCAAACTAATGTTTTCCTGGTGCTGCAGTTTTCCCTGCTTTAAAGGTTGCATTTGCACATTTCAAGGAAGACATCAATCCAAACTACTAACAAGTTGACAGAAAACAAGCATATCCTAAATCTAACTTCATTAACCCTTTTAATAGGGGCAATATGCTTATGCTATCATTAATTCCTGGAAATACTGTAGCATAAGCATATTGCCCCTATTAAAATGAAAACACATCTTGGGTTGAAAATGTTATTTGTAAAAAGATTTTAAGAAAGTTTTTTTTTATTTCTTATTGTTATGGAATGGTGTTTTCTAGAAAGAATTTTTAAAATTTCTTAACAAAATTCGTGAAAGTTAATTTTATATTTTTTATATGATTAACTATTATTGTTGTTTTTTAGACATTATGATATTATTTTGTTATGCAATTTAAGAACATTGGGTGTCATAAACAGTGTTTAGTTGATTGTATATGAAAATGTTTATTTTACATTTACATTTTGTGTATTTAACACATTTTGATATGTAACACACTATTGTGGAGATGGATTGAAAGTATAGATTTTACTTTGAAGGGTTAATGAAGTTAGATTTAGGATATGCTTGTTAGACTGAGCTTTGTCTGATAGGGTAATTGAAGGGGTGGGGTGTATTTGTTGTAGTGTATGAGTGTATATAACATCAATGGAGTGGTTAAATGTGTTCATATTCTGAAGAAGTCTGCATAATAAAGACAAAATCTAGGTCAAATTCGTGTATCTGGTCTGTATATTTGACGCTACCGTCTATGGTCAGCAGGGTCCTTCCTGGTGTTTTCTGTTAACTTGTTTGCATTTGCACATTTATCAAGGCCAAATGACATTCTAATATCATCTGAAAATGTTTGGACAACCTGCAGCTATGCTTTTAGTTCCTCATCTGATGAGCTATACAGTTTTAAATCATCAACAAATAGAAGATGAGAAGTATTTAGACATTGTTGTTTTCTAGGAGCCAAATTGCAGCCATGGCCTAAGCTGTGAAGTAAACAGCTTAATGGGTTAAGGGCAAGGCAGAACAGCAACGGTGACAGAGTTTCACCCTGGAATATCCCCCTTTGAATTTTTATCCCTGGGATAATAATTTGCCCTTTATCATGGTTTAATTGCAAAGTGGTCTGCCATTGTTTCATGGTCACTGTAACATAGTCAATCAGTGTAGGATGTATCTTATACATTTTTAAGCATTCTTTTCCCCATGAATGTGGGATACAATCAAATGGTTTTTTGTAGTCAATCCGTGCCATACTTAGATTTTTTCCCCTTTTTACAGTTCTACACTATGACTTTATTTAACAACAAATGATCCTTTGTTCCATATGAATTTCTTTTATTGCCCTTTTGTTCTACTGCCATAACTGAGTTTTCTTCTAAATGACTATAAACTCTGTCAGCATCAATTCTCATGTATAGTTTATATGTCGGCGGAAGGCAAATTATTGATCTATAATTTTGGGGGTAGCTTTGAGGTTCACTCTTAAGTAGGAGCATTGTTTTACCTGTTGTTAGCCAGACTGGTGTATGTTTGGTGTGGACATGTAAATAGTTCTTAGTCATCCCTAGGTCTTCATGAAAAGATGTTAATACATTTAATTAAAGGTTAGGCACTGCATCTGGGCCTGGGGTCTTCCAATTAAAGAATTTTTTTAACTCTGTTTCAATCTGTCTGGCTGTTACTTCATCCCATTTCATATCCTGTATCTTTAAACTTCTTATTCTTTCTTTTAATTCTTTTATCCATTTAGCATATTTGTTGTGTTCCCCAGGATCTTCATAGATACTTCTCAAAATGCATCTATTTCTTCTTTTTTTGGTGGTCTTTCAATTCTTTTTACCTTGTTTCCTAATTCTCCATAAAACTTTTTAGGTCATCACTAAATTGTCTATTTTGTACTTTTCTTTTATATTTATCTGTGTATCTTCTAAGTTTTTCCACCTGTGCTGAAATTTTTAATATATTATTTGTGATAGTGCATGACAGATCCTGGTCTGTTCTAATACTGTGCACTGCTTTTATCACATCTATCTTTTTTAGTATTTTTGTTGATCTATTCCCTCTTCTATAGTCTTCTAACAGTGACACTTCTTGTCTTAATTGCTTTATAGTTTTCTCTATTCGATACTTCCATGATGGTATTCGATTTCTCCCCTTCCTTTGCCTCACTATCCTGTGCTCCTGTGGTAGAACTTTATCAGCTATTAATTTAGCTGCACAAAACATATCCTGTTTTCTTCTGTTATATTGCATGGATCTCTATGGACAGTCCTAATTACTGTGTTCATTTGTTTTATCAGACTTCAGACATTTGGGGTTTTATTGACCTTTGCAGTCTATTTCTTTTATTGATTTTAATATATCTATCTATATTCATTAAATCAAGCAACTCTTCCCTTAGTTCATTTTCTTCCAGACTGAGGGCACATCTTTTCTTTTCCACTTCCTGCAGGCATTCTATAAAAAGTTCTATAGCATCTTCCTGTGGCACCTTATCTTCAGTTTCATCCTGTGCCATTTTTTGCTTTGTCATATGGGAACTCACTGGCCTATCACTCCTCAACATTGACTGCATCAGCGTTTCCACATTCCCCTGATCCTTCTCTTGCTGTCTAGCTTTAAGTGAATGTTTATACTGGTTTCCTGTGGAATGCTCCAAAATATCAATATGGCACCTGACCAATTGCTTTTTGTTCCACTGGTTTCCCCTTAATTTGGATATCCATTGCTCTAGCCTGTTGTGGCGCTTTCTGCATTAGATTTTCTACACTGAATCCTTCACTTTGCAGGTGCTCCATAACCTCAATTTCTATTTCTTTAACTTCTCCATTACTGATCTCCTTTTCTACTTTTCCTCTTTGTCTTATTTTTTGTATTGTAAAGTTTTCATTATCTGAATTCCTTCATCTGTATTTCTCTTCACATATCTTTGGTGTTGCTCTTTTTGTATTGCTTAATTTTGCTTTCTCCTTGGCATAAATATTACACCAGATTAAATCTCTTTTTCTTTCCCATGTCCATATTTCTTCTTCAGATGTCTCCTGATCTTTCTGCTTCTCCTTACTTTGGGGACTCACTCCATCATGCTGTGATGCAGTCTGTGTTAGACTTTCTACATTAAATCCTTCACTCCGCAAACACTCCATAACTTCAACTTCTATTTCTTTAACTTCTGCTTTGCTAATTTTCTTTTCCACATTCAATCTTTGTGATATTAATTTTTTTTATTGTGAAATTTTGCATATCTGGATGCCTTTGCCTGTATTTCTCTTCGAATATCTTTGTGGCTGCTTTATCTATATTAATTAACTTGGCTTTTTCCTTTGCATAAATATTGCACCATATCAAATCTCTTTTTTGTTCCCATGTCCATATTTCTTTTTTATACTTTTCAAAAATGTCTAGGTTTTGTTGTTTACATTTTCACACTTTCTCAGATGCTTCTTTTCCCAAACAAATCAACATTTCTTGATCTATATACTGTTTTTCAAAAATCTGTTGTATTAATGAACACAAATTTTTATTTAAAGCTCTTGACAGTTTTTCCTGTGAAAGTATTTTTTTCCTCTAATTTATCTCTTAATCTCTTTGTATATCATCTGTCTGGTAATTCTGGGCTTTTTCCATAATAGTAACAATACATAATTTCTTTCTTATCGTCAATAGTCCACTCTGTCATCTTTATGGCTCTTCTTTGGCCTATTAGTTTTTGTGATTTTTGTAGACTGCTACATCTTTCTACAACAGGAGGACCATGCTCCCATTGGACCTGGCCTGGCCCCATTGTAAGAATATTTCTGGATTTTGTTGATTCTACACTATAATTTTTTCTAGTCCTGGCACCAGTGTGCCTACCAGGACTGGGCACTTTTCTATCCTGGGACTTGTGCACCCAGCTATCTTTTTTGTTTTTGACTTACTTCTGTCCATGATATATGCTATATAAATACAGTCTATATATCAGTGTCGCCTTGGTGATATTTTGTGAAAAACAGGGTCCACCTCACAAATGTACTCACCATGACTTGAGGATGAATTCAACTTTAGCACTACTACTCTCCTTTGCTTGCTGACTTTTCATCTCTCCATTAGGACCCCTCTCTCCTTTAGGACTCTCGCTATATAAGTACATATATGGCCAGGTATATATCATCTTAGTCAAGATCTAGCTTCTGGTCTTTCTCCTCCCCCCTAGCCTTAGCTGCTCAGGGTTTATTACATCCTCTTATTAGATAAAGATTTTTTTTTAATCATTGGCAGTGCATCTTGATGACATCATGCTGTGTATTATTTATTTGCAGTAGTTTATTCTTTTCATTAATTTTTAAGCTATTCAGTGTAAGTTAATTTGCTTTACTCTACTGATCTTTGATTCTCCATCACAGGTTCGATAATCCTGCAGTCACTCAAATCTCATTAGGCTTGATTAACTGTGGAGGCAGACAACCTTTTTCATGAATTAGAATCTGAAGGTAGTCTGGTACCATCGGGATCGAGAAAGGGAGATTGACTAGAGAAATTAAATCTATACCACACAGTGGAAATCCAAACCAAGCAGAGCAGATGGAAATTTCAGAAGATGGCCAAATTCCACCAGATATGGAAATTCAACTTGAGGTTGCCATTTTTGCAACAACTCCAGAGGAGTCAGATAATAAAGTTTCCCCTTGTTGAGGAGGATGGAGAAAGTTGGATTATAGATAATCAGACCCAAGAAGAATATCTATAAAATTATTAGAGTCTCTTCCGAATGACAGTTGGGGGAGGTTATTTGATTTGGTTTCAGAAAAAGGGTTTGCCCCCCAGCTATCCTTACAGAAGATGGTTCGGGTAACTCACCACAGCTGAGCTTCTCCTCCTCAGCTAAATGAGAACAGTCAAGGTAAAAAACATTAAGTCAACCAGCAGGCCCCCCAAGGGTTATTTCTGATGAAGATCCTGTGATTCTGCTCATGTTGCAATCAATGCCCCCAGTGGACAGCATTTCTGCCCCTACTATGTCAGATAGCAATGTTCCTGGGTCACATATAATGACTCACATCCTAAAGGCCATTAAAGCAAAATAATTGAGAGAGAGTACATAGATGTATTTGATTTAGTGGATGCTGATAGGATACAAAGATTATTGAAAATCGAAGAGTCTGTATTTAGTTGCTGCATTGGCTACTTTAGGAAAATTATCTAACAATAAACAATCCCCAAAAAACTGGGGTTCCTGGTCAGCTAGTTTATTAATATACTTGGCTATCCTTATTGAGATTGACTCACAAGTTGCCTTGCCTCTTATTTCTTACTTGATGACTATCAGGGAAGTGTAACATTTTCATGGAGGAGTGGCTTGGTTAGGTAGCAATCAGAAATTCTGGAAATTAAAGGCAGCTAAAAAGGCTCTAAGGTGGGATTAACAACACTTCAATACATGGTTGAGCATCACATTGGACAGACCTTCTTCAAGTAACTTGGGTACCAATACAGATTCTCACTACACAAAAACATGTTGTGCTTTGAACAGAGGAAAATGTTTATGGTCTTTTTGCCATTTCTCTCATACATGCTCCCTGTTAGATCAGGTGTCATTTAAATTTACAAAAATAAAGTATTGTCTCTGCATAAGTCTTGAAATGCAGCTATATTGAAGTAGGCTTCACAGTTTGCATAGAGTTTCAATAAATGTACTTTAAATCAGTGAAAATAGCATTCAGTCAAGAATACTGATAAGCACAGAATGTGCTGTACATTTTAGTACAAATATAAACACATTCCATTTGTATGCCAAGGCTTGGGAACCAAGGCTATAGAGGCATGTAGACCTTTACAGTGTTTTGATATTATTAGGAAATATTTCAAATACAGTTCATTTTTGAACTGATATGTAGATAGTCATGGCAGTGCAGTCCTCAGAAGGCAGTACAGACACTTGGGTATAAGTGCAGAAGTCATATCAAATATCCATCAATCCATAATATTAATTATGCTATTCAGGACAAAATGAATATGAAGAATATGAATGCAGAGGACTTGAAACAGTTTGTCAAAGGAATATGAATGCATAGGACTGTTTCAGTTTATCATCACTGTTATTGGAAACTGTATTCAGATATTGTTACTTTACATAATAAAGCATTCCTAATGAACAACAGTGTGTACTCAGAGTTTATTCTGAAAAGTACAAGAAGATTTGGCCCATAAAGTAGAGGGTGGCACCTGTTCAGCACAGTTCTGTGTAATTAACAGATAAAGACATTCATTCTGGCCTCATTCCAGTTTCTTCCAGTAATTTCCAGTTAATTCCAGTATCCTACAGTCATATCAAATTTTACAATGACAAGCCACCATCAATGGGAGGGGGGGGGCAACAGTTAAAGTAAGTCTCGAAACCCCCTAGCAACCTTATCAGCAGTCAGACTACATGTATTCCATAAAACAGACTACAGAGCAGGAGTGCAGGAACACTACTTCAGAAGATATCTAGTAAAATCACAAAGGACTTCAACAGAGCATCAGTGTTCATACAAAACATTACTTCAGACATTCTACAATAAGTCCCAAAGAACTTTAACAAAACAGCAGTGTATATTACTTCAGAATATCTGCAATGATGTCTCAAAGAACTTCAGACTCTCCAAGATGCCAGTGTAAAAACATTATTCAGTTAAAAGCAACATATCAGAAAATTTCACTATTTTTCAACAGACTTTCAAGTGTGACATCACACAGCCAAGACACAAGAAAAAGTTTAAAAAAGCTGTGAGACACCAGAACACATTCTTGAAGCAACTTCAAATTATAAAGTTATGTGAGGATTCATGTTTGCTATGCATTTTCTAGTTAAATCAGAAAGTAGATCTCAAAAGAACCTTAAATACATCAGTAAAGGTAAATTGTATAAATATGTCTACAGTACTTCTACAAAAAAGGCACCAGTAAATGTGTGACTTAAAATTAAAAATTGGGTAAAATAGTCTAAAAAATGTTTTCCAGAAATGTTCATTTAAATTTCACTTTTATTAGTTCAGGAACATTAAATATTTCTAGACACAAAAGGGTTAAATCACAGAAGCACACTGCAACAGATGCATCGTCTCATGAGTCACAAAATGTGTCAGCTTCTATCAGTATAGTTTCAGACTTAAATAGCACAAATTCATGCTTACAGTTTTCAGAAATCAGTGTAAGTGCTACATAACATGTAATTCAAAATACAGAGTTAAGTCAAGATATTGCAAATACAGACGTAAACACAAATCAGGTGTACATAACATGCAGATTTCCAGATAACACATAAATGTTCAGAATGGAATAAATTCTAGTTTGCATGTAATTCAAATACACAGTTAAGTTGCAGTATTGCATATACAGATGTGAACACAGTCAGTGTACATAACATGCAGATTTCCAGACAAGACATGAAACAAACATTTGTAATGTCTCAAGTTCACATTATTTCAAATATAGATATTCACACAGTAATACATTTTAGTTTATTGTTTTCAGAAGTCAGTGCAAATATTGCACTAAGGAGAGATAAGAGGGATCAGAGTGCAGATATGGATCGGTTTAAGGTAAACACCATCATAAATGATATACAGACTTCAGGGCAAAGTAAAGAAGAAGAAACACATACCATGGCTCAAGTCAGTTTTGTTGTTAGTTCTATAAAAATGATTTTCAGCTTATCTATAAAGGGTGTGGCAGTCCAGCACCAAACCAGATTATTGATCTGTCATTATTTAAGGTTGAAAGAATGAAAATATTTAATTGTTTATAGAAAAGAAATTATGGAATAATGTACTGATTAATACAGACACATCAATTTCAGTTACAAATAGTCCTCTACTAGAAGACAAGAGTGCAGTTTTGTCAGGATTTAAAGTGTGAAAAATTACAGCAGTTAATAGTTCTAAGTGTAACAGCTCCATACTAGGTATGGACATGTCATCAGAGATACATGATGTTTTATACTTCAGTAACAAGATTTTATGGAAAAATAAAAATGCTACAGAATGCACAGTAGTGCACACAGATGGCACTTGTAACAATTTGCATGAAGTATATTATACAAATGTACAGAATTTGAAGAATTGGTCACAATAAGAACATACAGATTTATGGCTTAAAGATAAATAAATTCCAGTTCAGCTGCCACAGCTATAGCGAACACATTTTCAGAGACATTATTTTTTTCTTAGAAAGATATATTGGGAGTTGCCAGTAAGAAAAAACATGTAACAGTACTCCATTACCATTCCAGAAGAACATGTTGTATAGAGTATACCAGCAATGAGAGTCAGGTTAATTTGCAAACTAAAGGGTTTACAGTTCCAGATCTTGCAAATTATTTTTTTTCATTATTGTTTTGTTTAGCAGACATTGTTAAGACCTTTGAATTATGGCAGCAAAATATTGCAATGCATAAATAATATTTTGATACAGACAGAAACAAAAAGCATTCACAGATATTAAATGACATTTTGCTAGTTCATAGATTGTAAAATTTAAAGTTAGTGCTACATTTTGGAAGTGACAATATGGTCAAAAGTTCAGATCCCATGCAAGAAAATAGTGCATCATAAATATCATATGTCACTAAAGCCAAAGTTTCAACCCTCATTTTATACTTGTCTAAAGGACAGACATATAAGTTCCAGAATCAGATCAGTTCAACTTTAGTAATAAATGTGCATCTTTAATGTTTCAAGATTGTATATATTTCAGGTAGAAATTGAAGTTTACTAAGCACTCCAGAGGCATGGACTTACATCACTGAGTTCTCAGATTACAGGCCAGATCAGTATGCCATAAAACAGTATGGTAAAGATCAGTTTAATATTATTAGTGACAGTTATATGCAGTAACAGTTCTTACTGTTTATCCAAGAAAATTGTAAACAGTAATGACAAATCCTTGCAGCATTCAGTAGTACTGATAAAATTAAATGATGACAGAATAATCATAAAATGTTCAACAGTTAAGATTAATTTTATAGAGGTGCAGAAATTAAAAAAAAATGTTTAAATATTAATACAGTGTCAGAGCAATTTTGGCTTCATTTGAGGTTATGACACTGAAAAACGATGCCAGTGGGGTTTCTGTTTGATTTAATAATGAAGTTACAGCCTTTCCATTTCACTGTAGTACATTATCAGTTCAGTTACAGACTTGCAAGAATATATTTATTAGTAATATTGTTTTAGTTCATTATAGTACATTATCAGTTTGCTTACAGACTTACAAGAGTTTATTTGCCTCGTGTGCTTATTTCATGCAGAAAAATGTAAATAAAGTCAGGGTAACAAGCAATGCTATCAGTTTATAATTGCTAAAAGGCAATTCTGCAGTGCAGGGAGTATTTGTATTATGAGAAATTGCTAAATGTTATTTTAAAGACCTGATACTGCATTTTGTGCTTTACAGATATTGCTCCAGGTTGATTTTCCAGTTTGATTTTAAATACAGTCAAGAAAAATATTACCTCAGCCACCCAGCCTTGCAGAAGAAATGGAAAATGGGAGGGATGGAATGCCAAAGTGTACAATCAAAGGACTTTAGGGTGGCCCCTCCAATACCTCAGCAATGACTGGGACAAGGCAGAGTAAGACCTAAGCTTGGCAAGAGCTGTGGTCCACAACTCAAGCAATCTAAAATGTGTATACAGCAAATGTGTATTTCTTCAATGCTTAATTGTGCTTTAGTTATCTAAATTCTTTAAAGTTAAAATGTATGTACAACCAATGTGAATTTATGCACATTAGAGTTAAAGCAAGCATATACATGTTTTAATGTTCTCAGACAATTGTATAAATGACTAAACAAAAAAGGAGGTGGTATAGCTATAATATTTAAGCATTATCTAGACATCCAGATCTTAAAGTTAGCAGCTCCCCAAATAGGTAAGTAAGAAATAATATATGCCGCCCTTAAAATAAACCAAAATAAAACCCTAAACATAATAGGTTGCTACTTCCCACCTGGCTGCAACATCCCTCCACTTGAAAACCTCCTCAGCTGGACTACCCACCACCTACCCCAAGAAACTTTAATTCTAGGAGATTCAACACTGACTGGCAATCCTGCTCTAGCAACCACCCAACCCATCATGTAAATCTTCATGGCTTCACCCAACTAGTCCAGTCACCTACTAGGATAAATAACTCCAACAAACACACTACCCTTGATTGGATACTAGTCAATAAGAGCCCCCAGTCATATATAGCAGACTGCTTATCTGACAGCCTCAGTGATCACTCCCCAACCTTCTTACTAAGAAAACACCTTTATAAAGCAAAACCCATCATCTACCATCAAATACGCAAAAAAACTAACTTCAACCCTCTCTCATTCAGCTCATCCTTAAAAGACTGTAACTGGCAACCTCTAAAATACCTCAGACTAGATGACGCAGTTGACTACTTTAATAAAACATTCCTAAGCATCCTTAATTACCATACCCCCATTCCTGAACTAGAGCCCAACAATCCCCATGGCTACAAAAAAACATGGTCTGAAATGAAAAACAGGGATAATGCATGGGACAACTGGTGCAAAAGCAAAACCCTCTCTACTAGGCAAAAATTCCTAGAACTATGCAATAGAACCAAAAAGCTTATAAAACAGAACAAAATCCAATGCTACCAGTCTGCCCTTACCTCCTCCCAACATAACCCCAAACAATTCTGGTCCTCAATAAACTCCATCCTCCACCCAGGTAAAGTAAGTACACCCACTCCTAACTTAACTCACTCCTCCAAAAATATTGCTACCTCTTTCAACAATCACTTCACACAAACCATACTATCACTAGCTAGACAACACAACCCCCCCATAAACCCACACCATCAACTAGAACTAACAATCTCCCAACTAGCTTATCTTTCTCTCCTGTTCCTACCTCCAAAATAAAACTACTAACTAAACTTAAAACCACCAGATTAGCAGCAGACAACCTCCCAGGTGAATACATTCAACTTGCAGCTGACGCTCTAGCCTACCTTGTATCACTCTTGATTAACAGATCTCTAAAAGAAAGTAATGTTTCTACACTATGGAAAGTCTCACACATAATTCCCCTACACAAAGGAGGCCCCTCCACAGATCTAACCAATTACTGCCCCATAGCTATTCTCTCGCCACTCTCCAAAATACTAGCAAGATGCATTCATTCTCAAGTCTCAGATCACCTCCTTGCTAACAACCTCCTCTCCAACACACAACATGGTTTTCGACCTAACCATAGCACCACCACCACCTTACTGTCTTTCTCTAACACTATTCTACAAAATAAAAATGCAGGTTATCTCTCCTCAGCTACCTTCCTAGACCTCTCTAAAGCTTTCGACATGGTTCCACACAAACAACTCCTCTCTTTTCTCAATAACCTATCCTTCTCTCAACCAGTCATCAACTGGTTTCAGAGTTACCTATCTGACCGCCAACAAGCAGTTGTTTGGCAGGACAGCCTATCCCTCCAACTACCAGTCTCCATAGGAGTTCCCCGTCTCTATTTTCACCAATAATCTAGCCTCAGCCACAACACATGGCACGCTCATACAATACGCAGATGACCCAACCATCATATGCACAGCTCCCTCCCTCCCAGAATTGCAAAAAGTCACACAGGAAATATTTTCTTCTATTGAAACTTGGTTATCCAATGCCCAACTAATACTCAACCCAAGCAAAACAAAATTAATAATCTTCCAACCCACCAAACTTACCTTAGACACCTCTTACTTTAACATCACAGCAAAAGACTACACCACCATCCATCCTACAGAACACACCAAATTACTAGGAGTAGAAATAGACAATAAACTGAACTTTGACATTCACATTTCCATGACCATTAAAAAAGTGCACAAAAAACTAGGAGCATTGTATAGAAATCAGCAACTACTTACTAAAGCAGCTAAAATTTCAGTAGCAAATTCTCATCTTATCTCTATCCTACTCTATGCCTCTCCAGTATTTACTAACCTTAGACAATGTGATCTAAATAAGCTCGAAACCTGTTACAACAAAATCGCCAAATTTGCCACAGGGGCTTCCTACCATACTCACCACTGTCTCTCACTAGCAGAACTGGGCTGGCTAGAGCTCCCCCACCTCCTTCAATGGTACCAACTCACACTCGCCCACAAACTAATAAACCAACCACTAAAAGTCCCATCCCTCCAGAATCTACTCCAACCCTACATAACCATGAGACCACTAAGATCCAGCCACAAAAACCTCATACAGCTCTCAAGAGCCTGCTGGAGAAGCTTTATTCTCCTGCACTATAGCCAAACTCTGGAACTCCCTCCCATTCTCAATTACCTCTGTAACTTCTTGCACCCACTTTAAATCCTTACTAAAATCACACTTCACAACTTACCAGATATGCCCTTGCAACCCCCCCTCTAATACCATCCACTCCCCCCACCCACTACCTCTCTCAGCCCCTGTCAACAACCTACTCTTAGCAAGCTTGGCTACTAATGTTCCCAGCTACCTACCACATAATACTAACTTCTTGTAGCAACAACTGCTAATGTCTGTTATGTACCTCAAAAACAGTTTGCATCAATTGTTCACTGATGAATCTCAGCTACATTTTAACCATGTTTAGTATGTCACCATATTTTAAAATTGTACTATGCTCTACAGCTGTTTTATATCTGTTTTCTTCTTGTCTTGTGTCCTTAACTGGACTAATGTATATATATTTAAATGCTATGTTTTTTTAACTGTATAATGCAAATAATACTTAATGTGGAGCTTTTCTCCCCGGGCCTCTGCTGAAAACGGACCTGTGTCCAGTTGGACTCTCCCAGTTAACAAATATAGATAAATAAATAAATAAATGCATAAATAAATAATAACAGCACTAGTTTTCAGTTTATGCTTTTATCTGCGTTCAGGTGACACTGGCAGAAAAGGAATTCCTTTAGTATTAGTTTAGTTAGTTTCCAGAATACAATATTTATAAACAGCTATTTTAGATGTTCAGTATAAATATATATCATTTTAATGTAAATTTCAGTCAAGGTTCAGAATATAATATGTTTAGTATAGTACATTTCAGATTTCAGAATATTACACTTTTCTAACAGCATTATGTACATTTCAGTCAAGTGTCAGAATATGACATTCATACTCAGTTATGAGTTCAGTATAGTAGATTTCAGTCAGATTTCAGAATATAACATTCATATACAGTTATACATTTCTAACAGCATCACTAGACAGTTTACAACATGCAATTACATCACACTTTATTTTATTCAGTCATTAGTTTTAAGGATAAAGTGACAGAATTATTAGTAACAGGCTTATTAAGATAAGTCATCTAAAGAATAAGTAGTAACAGTTATTAATATAGTAAAGACATAACAGGTCAGGTTTAATTTGTTAATTGTTTGTCTTTTCGGTTAGGGGTCACCACAGCGGAACTCCGGTCCGCTAATGACTGGTAGTAGATTTTTATAGTGCTGAGTTGCCACCCAAATGCCCAACCTTCAGCAAAGGCACACCCATTCACGCATGTTTTTTGAACGCCACTCGACCGTGGTGAGGACATGCAGACTCCACACAGAAGGCACTCCAGCCGAGAATCGAATGGGAGAACCTCTTGCTGTGAGGCAATTAATTGACAGAATACAGTGCACCTTACATAATAATTATTGTACATTAAACAGAAGGTAACAAAAAGCATAGGTTTCAGTAAAGGTACTTCTAATATAACAGCACATACAAATTTACAGCGTATTTGAAAGGCAGACATCTATTACAACACATAGAAATTAAAAAGGTAAATAGGATTATTTGTAACAAATCTAGCTGAGATTTACAGACACATGTTAATACAGTACATGGTAATTATGCTTCAAGATACGTAGATTATAGGTGTAAAAAGAGTTTAGCAGCTATAAAATATTTAAAAAATTGTCCAGCTATAATTAAATAATAAAGTTAAGAAACTTAAATCCAAACAGACCATAAATGCTCAAGTGACACCTAGTTGTCAAAATTAAACTTGCAAGTTTTAAGTTTATTATAAGACTTTCACGGAAATAGAGACTTGGCTAAAGAACTCCCAACTGATATTAAACCCCAAAAAGACCCAACTAATGCTCTTTCATCCCACTAAAATGGTTAACCCCCATATCTCTTTCTCTATCACCTCTTCCAATAACACTCTATTCTCACCATTGCTACATGTCAAACTGCTTGGTCTGACTATTGACCAAAATCTAAATATGACAAATATATTGCTCTTACAGTATCCAAAGTTCACAAAAGACTAGGAGCCCTATATCATTGCAAACATTACCTCTCCACTGAAGCTATGGTCACTTTAGTGAGAACTTATCTTTTATCCATACTTCTATATGCATCCCCAGTGCTTACAGGATTAAACAAGGCTGACCTTATTCTCAACACATGCTCCAATAATATTGCCAAATTTGCTACCAACTCCAAATCCTGCTCTCGTCATAGCCAATCCCTGAGGCAACTGCACTGGCTAGAACCCCCTAACCTACTAAGTTACAACCAGCTCATTTTTGCTCACCAGATACTATATTCTCCACATAAAATCCCCGCACTAACAAGCCTCCTCAGCTTATACAGCTCTACTCGACAATTAAGGTCCTCCAATGTTGCTATACTAAAACTAAGTGTAAAAATAATGCAGGTGAATCTCTTTATTCTTACACAGTCTCAAAATCCTGGAACTCCCTTCCCCCAAGAAATAAGGCTTGAAAATAATTTGGCCTCTTTCAGAAACAAACTGAAACTTCACCTAGTTAAACCATGGATCTGCTCATGTATCAAACCTGATTAATCTTACTATCATCCTTCCTTGCCCTTAACTCACCATATCTTTCCTCCATCACCTCGACTACTTGCTTATAATTCTCACAAACATGTAAATAATGTAAAATAGATTTTTTATCCTTCCTCTGTACTTAACCACCTTTGCATATTGTTGTTCTATGAACTACTCTCCTTAAACTTATACATCATATATTCTTGTGGCACTATGTATTACATATACTATTCATTCTCTCTGTTATATGATGTTTCTGTATGTTGGAACTTTGCTCCCTGGACGTCCGCTGCAAACGGACACTTGCTGTCCAATCGGACTGTCCCAGTCAACAAATGTTAAATACATAAATAAATAAATAAATTTACCAGAAAAAGAAAACTTATTTTATGTTATTTCTAGTAATCATTACAGTATCCTTCACAGACCATATTAATAGATTTATAAAGTAATTAAAGAAGTAACAACAGAAAGAGATACCTGTATGTGTGCAGGTATCTCAAGAGAAGTTGTTAGATCAAAATTCACAAAAATACAGTATTCTCTTTGCATAAGTCTAGAAATGCAGCCATATTGAAGCAGGCTTCACAGTTTGCATACAGTTTCAGTAACTGCACTTTCAATCAGTGAAAATAACCTTCACTCAAGAATACTGATAAGAACAGAATGTGCTGCACATTTGAGTACAAACACATTTTGTATGACGAGGCTTTGGAATCAAGGCTAAAGAGGCATGTAGAGATTTGCAGGGTTGTTGTATTATTAGGAGATATTTCAGATACAGTTAGTTAAGTTAATTTGTTTTTGGATTGATATGCAGATAGTCATGGCAGTGAAGTCCTCAGAAGGCAGTACAGACACTCAGGTATGAGAGCAGAAATCAGGTCAAATATCCAGCATTCCAGAACATTAATTATACTATTCAGGAGGAAAGGAATATAAAGAATATGAATGCAGAGGAATGTTTCAGTTTATCTGCAATGTTATTGTAAACCATATTCTGATATTGTTACTGTCCATAATAAAGCATTCTTAACTGAATGACAGTGTTTTCAGACTTTATTCTGAAAAGTACAAGAAGATTTGGCCCATAAAGGAGAGACTGGTACTTGTTCATCACAGTTCTGGGTAATTAACAGATAAAGATATTCATGCCATTCTCATTCCAATTTCTTCCAGTCATTTCAAGTTAATTCCAATATTCTACAGTTAAATCAGTTCTTTCACTCCCATTGTGGCAAAGCCTGTCCATCTTTTAGTTGCTTGCAAGACTGAGTCAAGCCAAGTTATGTTTGGGGATACACAATAGCAACAGTTTTTCACATGGAAGCTGGCAGAAGCTTTTGGGGGAAACAAGCTCCTTTTGAGGCAGCAGAAGTTTCCCCTTCCTTTGGAGTCAACAGCAGCTTGGGAAAGTACTCCCCCATTAAAGCTGAGCTACTCGTCCGAGTGCTTGAGCACTACCCTGATCACAAGACAGCAATGATGTTTGTCAATGGATTTGCACAAGGTTTTTCATTGAAATCCAGCACCACCTTTAATAATAGGTTACTCAAAAATTTGAAGTCTACTGTAGGGAAGGGTCGCATATTATTAACGAGGAACTACAGGTGGGAAAGATGATTGGTCCATTTACGGTTTCAGCCAGGGGCCAATTCATGACATCACCCATAGGAATAGTCAAAAAGAAAGAAGAAGGCATAAGTCCTCTAATTCATCACCTTTCTTCCCCAGCCAGGTTATCAATTAATGACCTTATTGAAAAAGAAGAGGGTGAAGTACACTAAATTGGATGATGCAATGGATATCATTAGATTTTTCACTGAACTGTGGCTGGGCAACCTTGATATCAAATCATCATTCCGATTGTTGCCCATTTGCAATTAGGACTGGTCACAGCGGGGCTTGTCCTTCCAAGATCAACTATATTTTGACATGGCTATACCAATGGTATATCCTGCTGCCTGTGCTGTATCTGAAGGATTTAGCACATCCTTACAGTGGTGTTGGCAGCAGAGGGCAACAAATCAGGCTGCCATCCGTTATCTCAATGACTTCCACAAAATTGGAAGGCAAGCAAGGTGACAGGGCAGGAATGGATATTTTCATTCAATTATGTGATCATCTTGTGGTCCCACTGGCTAAGAAGACTACTGCATTGCATTCCTAGGTTTGGAAATTGACATCATTAGTCAATTGTTTTAGCTACCCAGTGACAAGTTACAGTAAAGTTAGACAGTGATGAATTTTGTCCCTTAACTTTGCCTGTAGAGTGATCCCCTACAGTAGAATATTCACAAGGACTTTGTCTAGCCTTTTAAAAGGATGGCAGATAAAACACCACTGGGTCCATACCCACAAAAGAGTAAAGGATGATTTGCAATTATGCAAAATATTTTTGGGACAGTTCAATGGGGTCATGTCATAGCAATCTGATTGGGTTACTTCAGACTCCCTCTAGCTTTTTACTGATACAAAAGCTAGTACAGGAATGGATGACTGTTTTGGGGACAAATACATTTTTATTGGCTGACCAATCTCTTGGCCTGAGTTGGTCAGGAAAGACATAACATTTTTAGGAATACTCCGCATCTGGGTGGCAGTGTATATTTGTCAAGAGCATTAAAAGGACAAAAAGCTGTTTCATTCTGATAATCAAGTGGTTATTCAGATCCTTTTAAGTACATCTTCCTGATCATACAGAGTTCATTCCATGTTCAGGCTATTAGTACTGCTCAGTTTCAATCAGTCTCGCATTCTCTGCCAAACATGTACCCTGCATTAAGAATAGCATACCTGACAGCTTATCCCATCTCCAGATTTACATTTTCTTCACGGGATCCAGATGCTTACCATATTCCCACACTGGTCCCTCCACAAATTTGGCTCCTTGGAGAAGAATTATGGTGACTTTATTGGGCAAGTCATGGGCTTTAAACACCAGAAGATCTTACACTTTTGATCTGGCAAAATTTAAAACATTTTATTTGAATCTACCCAATGAAG
This sequence comes from Protopterus annectens, assembly GCF_019279795.1. Lineage (NCBI taxonomy): Eukaryota > Metazoa > Chordata > Ceratodontiformes > Protopteridae > Protopterus > Protopterus annectens. Next base: position 1,762,501,351 of record NC_056739.1, read on the forward strand.
ACAGGAGAAGGTCTCTGGAAATCATGATTCGCTTCATCTTGAATAGCTGCACCTTAAGAGACCCCTCCAGCTCTCTACATATCTAAATTACTGCTTTAGGCTAGTTAGCATGATGCTTGAACCTGGATAGAGTCACATGAATGCCAGCCACAGAGATTCAAGGAAGCCTATAAGGGCTCAATTGCTGCCCCTGGTAATAAGAGGGTTAATTAAATCAGTTTAGGACTTCCATTCCTTAGTATTATGGGCAACATTATTTACTTGGCTTTATACTGTGGCATTCCAAATTAGTGAATTGCTGCAGTCACTTCATTGGTCTGATGTTGTGGTAATAAATGTGTATATTGTAATCTGGTTAAAGAATTTCAAAACACCAATCTGGAGGTGGCTATCAAATCTCCTTAAGGAAATTCGTAATCTTGCCTTCCTGTCTAGTTCATTGGTCTGTGGCAATACAAAGAATTCTAGGCAAAGTCTTGCCTCAAGATCTGGAAGTTTGGCAACCTAATAGACTTTATCCCCCTCAGATGCCAATGCAGTACTGAGAAATGTTTTGGTTTGCCAAGGCATCCCACACAAGGGTTACACATCTCACTCCTTTAGAATACGACAGAATCTGATTTAACCAGGTGGGGGCATTTAGTGGAGCTTAAAAAATGCACAGGTAAATGGAAAACAGTTGCCTTTCTAAGTTACATTAGATCATTTAAAATACTGAATGTTCTTTTTAGGTCCACACCTGCTCCTGGTCATTGGCCACTCTTTTATCTACAGAGCAGCCTACAAAGCTTCCAGCAGACCTAAAATATTGAATCTTGGCCTCAATCCTGTTCATTGGACAGTAGAAGGGTTAGGGTACCCAGGTAAATCATGGCTTTAGTTGTTGCTATCAATTGGGTAATTGTTCACCTTCAACATGTACCTGATGCTCTAATAATCCATTTATGCATTTATGTATCACTGACCTTTGCTACATACCAAAGCAGATTCTGCTTAGTAAAATATTGGATGATCTAGCCATTTTATGCCAAACATTTCCTGTTACACACATAGCTTGGTCATCCATTCTTCCAAGGTTAACATGGACAGGAACCTACAAGCCATCAGCAAGTGAAGTTTCCCAATGATTTTTGGACCATATAGTAGGTAGAGTATCCATGTGAATTGGATGTTGACTGGAACACCAACCATCATTAACGGCAATTAGTTCATTTGGTATTAAAAGTTTGAGTTTGCAGATTGGTATTTAAATGTTAAATTATTTCAATGAATTGATTGCTGAATTTATGTATTACTTTCGCCAATAAACGGTTGCAACTGCACATGTTAGTTTTTGTTTTTTATTGGGGGAAGGGAAGTCTTTTTCTGACAACCACACATTTACATGCAGCTTAGTCTGTGATCTAAAACAATGTGGCTTCAAACTGTATATTTGGTTTCACATGTCATTCTTTACAGCCTACTGCATAAAGAAGAAAAAAAAATGGACATGAGATGTTCAGTATAGAAAGAGTTCCAGAACAGATAGTTAAGTCTCACCTCTCTAAAGCACAGAGGAATTTAAGTGAACCATGGATTCACATACTTATAAAAATATAAACATTTTTAGGTGAATTATATTCCTTCAGGAAAGCACATGGTATATTACTCAATGTTATTGGTATGTTTAGATAAACATAAAACTAGTACTGCTGATTGTGTGATTGAGCAAGTCACTCTACCAAAAAAGTGATCCTCGGACACCCCTGGAATGAGGCTTGTGCCTAGTTGATTTATCTAGTTTAACAAAAAAGAAAAAATTACAATAAAGTACAGCTACACAGTTACAACACATGGGTAAGAATAGTTATGCTACAAACAAACATATGCAAACAGACACACACACACACACACACACACACACACACACACACATATATATATATATATATATATATATATATATATATCAGAAGAAAAAATACATGGAAATAAAATGAAATTATCAATGTTTTCAATAAATAATCAATATGGAATTGAATTGTATGTATCTACCTTTAGTACAAATTATAAAAAGTGACCATAAGGATTGACACAGGTGCAGCATTATGCTATATCTAAGTTTTTGCACATTGTTTCATAAGAGATGCTTATAGATCATTATTATGAAACTTCACACATACTCTTGTGAGAGCGTGTCTGTGTTTTAGAAATAATTGCAGAAGTATGCTATAAAAACAAAAAGAAGATGGTCTCTAACTGTGGTGAAATACTGTATACTGGCTCTATTCAGGAACAACCGGCTGCAGATAGTGGTGTTAGACTAGTAACAAATCAGGATTGTGAGCTAAAGTGTGTCTCATTGTTTTAAACAAAGCAAGCTGAATAGTTTTGTGAAAAAAATAGGTTTTAAACCTGTCCTTTTGATAAATTAGGGTATGGTGGTTAACTTTTGCAACTAGAAGAGCTTGAAACAGATTGTGTTATTACTTTGGAGCAGTATAATGAATACGTTGCCCAAGTTGTTATTTTTTTCTGTAAAGAAAATCATTGAAATATGTATTTGTGATGATGATAAACTGACTACAAATCAACAATGGGGCATATCCTCTACATAAGAGTGGAATAGCTGATGACCGTATCGACTGTTGGAATTGTGCCTTCTAAAGTACACTTAGCAGATCTTTGTTGACAAATATTACTTGATAATTCTAAAAGATATAAGATAATTAATTCCCACAGAGGTTTGTGTGCATAAAACAGATTATGATTCAGATAGTCTTCAGCTCCATATAGTTTGCATATAATAGATTATAATTCAGCTATCTACAGCCCCATCTAGATTTCAAATAATAATGGAAAACATATTTAGGGATCTGATTGTAACTATATAAATGTATGCTTTGAAAGATAGACAGAACATGAGCATAACAGTATCCTACATGAAGTACATCAAGGATTCTAAGTGGTCTACTACGAGTGCCTGTGTGCTACTAGGTCATGTTATGCTTTATATTTATGCTCTAAATGGCAGGTTACTTAACTTGCATTCTCCCGATCCTGCTGAATTATTTAGTCCTCCCACCATCCAACCCTAGTAAACTGCATAGCCCTACCAGAGCCCTAACTATAACCCTAAAGTCTTACCCAGTCCCTAATGCTTACCTGAATCCTTGCTCCCTAATTTTATCTTAAAAACTCTTCACCCGCTCGCTAAACTTAAAACTCCCCTGCTGCTCTACAACCCTAAAACACTACACCCCTTCGAAAACTAAAGATCTTGATTACTCCATGACTCTAAATCTCTATCCCACCTAAATCTAAATTTTCTGACTGCTACCTAAACTTAAAACTCCTCTCCTGCTCCCTAAACATAAAGTCCTGGCTCACTCACTCACTAAGTCAAATGTTGCCTTTTGTCACACTATGATCAGTTATTCAACATGCCATGCCTTCAGGGGATGAAAGACCAATTGCACATGCATCAAGAATTCTTCTGCAGAGACTGAAGTTTTCTCAAACAGAAAATGGAGTACTTGCTTTAATGTTTGGAGTAAAATTCCATTAGAACCTCTGGAGTACAAAGTTCAAATTACTTTCTGACCATCAAATATTAACATTGTTTTAACAAGGTGAGCATAAAAGGGTATTTACAAAAGCTACAGCAAAAAAGTAGATGGGCTACAATGCTATTAGTCTAGAAGAAGAAATTAATATCAAGTATTTTAAAGAATGTATGAAATGCTAAGTGGAACAGATAAGCTTCATTATACTCCTGAGGTTTTGCACATAACATTTAAAGAATTACTGTTGTAAAATTAAAGGAAAGAATTTTTCATAAAAGCAGAGTGTTAGCTTATTCAAGTTGTTTACCTTACAAAATATACAACAGAAATAAAATGTATGTGCTCCAAGTAAAGGTTCTGCTATGAATCACCAACCTGAATAATCTTGAACATCATTAATGTAAAAGAATAATTCTAAAACACAGAAGGGTGAAAAAAGTTAGTTTTAAGCAGCCCTCATGTGGAGGCAAGTCCCGTACAATCCCAAACTTATATATACCAACTCCACTGTTATACCAACTTGAAGAAGGGAAATCTCCCAAAAGAAAGGGATCACTACTGACACACCCTTAGAAATTACACTGACAATGATTTCCTATGGACTGGGATTATGTTCCCCAGTGTTGTTTTCTTCAGGAACCTAGTACTTAAAGAATATCACTTTTACCACCTAGACGAGTGCCAGGTAAAAATTGAAACAGCTCATACTATGAATGATATGATGAGTTATTTTTGTTAGATGACAAGCCTTTAGTTTAATTCTGTTACCATTATAAGGTGGCTAACTTTATGGCAATGATATCTTAACAATCCAGCTTTGATTAATGGTAAATTACCAGTTCTGATAGTACCTACAGGGATTTTATAAATATATTAACTGATTTTTAAGACAAAAAACAGATGACTTGCATCTGATGCTTTATTATAGTACCATAAGTAAGAACATAAAAAGTAACTTATATGAGCAGAAAAAGAGGCATACAGAAAAAGGTTTATATGCTGTACATTTCCACTCCATTACCAAAAAAAATGTTAAAATACTTTCTAAAGAAGGCAAGGTCAGAACCAAAAATACACATGGTAATGCACATGGCTGTAAAATATTGCTGTTTAGCAATGTCAGAATGCAAAAACAAAAAATGGGGAGCACTCTACGTCGGTAATAAAATACCCTTTTATATTTCTTGCAAATATTAAAAAACATGTAGATGCATTTGATACAAGCATGGCAAACCACTTTTGGCAAAAAGCCTTCTTCACTGCCAAGAACAGTATTAAAGTGAATCACACCAAAATAAAGCATATATAAACACACACACACACACACACACACACACACACACAGACACACACACACACACACACACACACACACACACACACACACACACACATATATATATATATATATATATATATATATATATATATATATACATAAATGTATACACTCATCTAACTATCCCCAAACTAAAGAAGACCAATAATACTACATCATTAATTCCAAGGGAAAGCAAAACATTTAACCTAATGATCTAACTCTGTTCTTTTTTTATTTAATAATGCATGCTACTCCAACCCATTCAACCCTTTAAAGCAAATCCGATCAACAGCAGTAAATCTGAATGAAACAGCAGGATGCTTAAGGGTATGTTTATATAAAGCACTAGATGTAAGGCAACTTACTAATAGCAGTAAAATGTTCAAGAATATGAATTTTAAACTATCTGTCAGGTAAAACTTGAATCAGTTCATGCTATGAATGGTATGATGAGTTGTTTTTGCTAGAAATGACAAGCCTTTAGTTTAATTCTGTTACCATGATAAGGATGCTAACTGTATGGTAATGGTGTCTTAACACTATCCAGCTTTGATTAATGGTAAACTACCAGTTCTGATTTTATAAATATATCAACTGATTTTTAAGACAAAATGCATGTGACTTGTATCTGCTGCTTTATTATAGTACCATAAGTAAAAACATAATAAGTAACCTATATGGACAGAAAAAGAGACATACAGGAAAAGGTCTGCATGCTATAAATTTTTCACTCCATTACTGCAATAAAAGTATATATTAAAATACTTTCTAAAGAAGCCATGGTCAGAGCCAAAAATACACATGGCAATGCACATGGTTGTAAAATATTGATGTTTAGCAACATCAGAAACCCAGATTTGCAAAATGCAAGTCAGTACTCATAAAAGTGGCATAATATAAAATACTTAAATCATCAACAACTTTATTTTTGCAAAATTTATGGTATAGGAATTTTCATTTATCATTCCTTAACATTGACATTACAAAATGTCGGCATCATGTGGTATTGCATACATTGATACAATCAGCATCATGCCATTAAGTTTAAACTCCGCATCTTATTGTCTCATCTATACAAGCCCTACTATCCTCTCAGCTTCCATATTCTCCTGCCTCATAACCAACACAATTATTCCCCTTCTTCTTTATGTGCAATTAAATATTTCTTTTCTACACACTTATGTAGGGAAGAATACCAGCTAAATTATTCCCAGTCAACTGATGTCATTTAGTTTTATGTGTAACACTAAATTAGAAAACTAGATTGAAAAGGCATAACAAAAAGATGCCTTAATGGGCCAAGCCTTCAATTTTTACCTTCCACTTGCTTTTACTTAACTAAAGTTTAGTATAAATCTCACTTAAAAATTGCTGTCTTGTCCCTGTCAGGACCTAGGTACCTCATTAATATAAGAAAGAATGGATAAATTAATAAATAAATATTTTCCCTTTTACTTTTTACCTTCAAATCTTATCATCAAATGTTGTAGAGAAATAAGGATATGCTTGACTTTGTTGTCCATTATTCCACTTGTAACGCAAAATAGCATCTTCTTCTTAAATGAAACTTTTAACACTATATACCACTGCCCTCCCGTGAAAATCTGAAATCCATCTTCCAAGAAAAAGGTAACTGGGGAATCACCATAAATTACAAATATAAACTTTTTTACTGATGCACACATTGCACATGGCCAAGCATCCTTCTTTTACCAAGACTCATTCAACCACACACTATTACAACAACCCATTCCTTTAACAAAAGTTAAAGAGAAAAAAATGTAATGAAAAGGAATTTGTGCATCCCAGCCTTTTTGGACAATGATAACAAGTCTTACTAAAATATGTACCAGTCATCAAAATGCCAGGACATTCAATCCAATAAACTAAAAATGAAGGAGATTATCAAAACCACATCAATATGATCATATAACTATAAAGATCCAAGTTATGTTTTTCAGTATTAGAGGTAGAGAATAAATAGGCATACTCCCACCCAAACCTACCCTTCATGCCTGAGGATGTGTTACACTATAGTACAGTACAGTACAAACATGTTCCCTGGGATTCAGCAAGCAGCCGTGCAGGAATAACTTATTCCTGCACGCCAGGGACCGCTCCTGTTCAGCATGGCAGTGCACCATGCATATTTATGAAAGCGTGCTGCCATGCTCTAAAATGGGCACTGTTCCATGTATGAGTGCAGGGGGTGTGTCTGACAACAGAGTTCTCATAATAAACACACTCTCTGCACTGCAGAATTGCCTATTGGCAATTAAAAATGAGCAAGAACACTCGTAACAGCCCCAACCCATCAGGAAAACAAAAATCTGTGGTCAAAGGCATAAAGGACAATCGTCCCTATCAAGCATACCTCTCAACTGTATAGATTTTCACAGAATAACCAGATTTTTGCCTCATATTTTTGGTGTGTTCCCCTTAAAATGTGTACCTTTCAGGCAAATAGCTGAGGATTGAAGTAATTAAATAATGACAAAACATTTGAGTTTAAGACTCCACACATCCTTCGGAAAATTCTGTTATTCTATCAACTGTTTAGGTTTGTAAGAGCAATATTTAAAATCTGTCCCTATTTGTCCCCACATCATTTTTGGCTTTCTCCAGATATTTTGCTCTAAGGGGTTGAGAGGTATGCTACCAAGCCAAAAGTTATTAGGATAACACAGGTAGCATAACCACATAGTGCACACCTCCCAACCCATCAGAGTAAGGAATGTGGACAAAGCCAAAAGGGACAATTGTCCCACAAAGCAGAAAGTTGATAAAATAACAGGGTCAGCATTAGCAGGGATATTCTGAAGGGTATAGATAAAATAACACAACAACACTTTTTTTATAAATGCGATAAAGTTTAAGCGTAGTTGCATGGATGTGCCCGTTGCTTAGCTATGCTTAGTCCAGCTTAGACAGCACAAGAAGTTAAATAGCAAGAGACATCTAACATAATCAGTATTGCAATAGTGTAGTGGTTAGACCATATGCTTTGCGAGCATCCATTCGCGGTTCAATCCCCACTATAACCAATTCTCATTTTACATGTGAAAGCAGTACATAAACATTTTTTTAAGTATTACTTACTAAATAACATATATTTCTTAACTGGAGTACTGCATTAGGTACAGATGTGAGGTGTCAGTTTAATAAAGTTGTGAAATCCTCATATAAACACAAGTGCCCCATACAGTATAGTAACACATGAATAAATGTAATGAAAGCACATTGGGGGATGTCAGGGACAGTAAACAAATTTTTAATATGTAATGAATGATGAATCAATGCCATACAGTCTATAAAATGAAAAATAAGCAATGCTAAGCATTGCACAGCTTTGCATACCAGGTGTAAGCATTGTGTAAATATGACTGCTAAGCAATGAGTAGCCCATCTAAGTGGATTTGCCCATCGGTAAGCAGTGCTAAACCTGTCCCTTTAAGCAATGCCAACCTTAGCTAAGCAGGTTTGCCTGTAGCTTAGCTTAGCTCAGCATATTCAAAACCATCCAATCACGGCAAAGGGTGGGAAATTGGTCATATTTAAACACCACAGGTGGGAATAAAGCTCATAACTGGTTGCAGCTTCCCACTGTAGACATGATGACAGGAGTTGGCGATTGATTGCGCTTCACAGCACTGGGGCATACAGGAGTCCAAGGTCATGTTAGGACTCCTGGTAAAAAACCATGATGAGGAACAGTACCACGGCTCTCAATATAAAGCAGAAGCCTGGGACCGTCTCGCCCATGATCTCACCAGTGCCACTGGTATCTCTCGGACTGGTGAGCAGGTCAGGCACCACTATGCTGACTTCAAGCGGAGAAAGAGGGAGCTCTTTGATGAGTGGGTCCAAGAAGTGAAGCAGAAGGGTGATGTCCCAGCAGTGTGTAAGTAGTCATACCATTACTGTTTACTAAAGTCCAGCATGTGTATGTGATGGATAGGTATGCCTAAATATGTCTCTGTTTCCTTTACAGCTGCAACTGAGTGAGCTGTGAGTCAGGAAGCCCATGCAAGTAGGCTGCAAAGGCTGCATTGCGAGGCTGGTGAGTAACAATCCTGCTTGTAGTAGTCATACCAAATAAATATAAAGTAGTAGAAAGTCATCTGGCAGTATAAAAACTGTTGTATGGGTTGTACTGAATAAACCAGACAATGACAGTAATAGTCCCATATAGGTCATATTTAAATAAAACTGTAACTGCCTGGCAGTAAAGCTCTAAATCCTGGACTGGTTGTTTATATATCTATATATATATATATATATATATATATATATATATATATATATATATATATATATGTATACACATACATACATACATACATATATATATATATATATATATATATATATATATATATACACACACACACATTGCATTCGCACATTGGATCCACACTCTGAACCTCTCACTGCAAAACATCTGACCAAAGGCACTATTAATGGGGTGAAGGGGCCCAAAATAGGGATCTCTTGTAATTGTTGCCATTATCCCTTCCTCCACAGCTGAACTGATCTATCTTACAACACAATAACCAACACTTGCAAGTCTTGAGCCCAGGACCCTGTACAACATAGCCACAACAAGTTAATAGCAAGCCATCTCAGCTGTAAGATGTCAGGATGATTAACAGTCAGTCTCCCATAGGGAATGTACAATGTGGAAGCAATAAACATTCCAATGATACACACACACACACACACACACACACACACACACACACACACACACACACACACATATATATATATATATATATATACATACACACACACACATATATATATATATATATATATATATATATATATATATATATATGTATATACACATACATACACATATAAATATATAACTACTTATAGATATGTATAAAAAGAGTATATAAAGTGGGTGCACAACATATCAAACAGCCACTAATTCCACAGTTGCCACCTTTTAAAATGGCCAGTGTTTGATTCTTTCCTACAAATGAGAATTATTGCATGAAACATATACCCACACACAATGCAAAGGACATGACACCACACACAAGTTTGCATACATAGAAATGTTTATTTGTTTACTATTTCAGTTGTTTATGCCATTTCTTTTAGCAGTTAGGTGTTTGAAATGCATAATAACTGATTAATGCAACTCTCAAACAAAACATATGATACAGTAATCTGCAAAACATAACATACTTTGCTGTCCAGGCTAAGGGCTTCAAGTAGTACAACAGTAAAAAAAACACTTGCCTTGAAGATACGAACCAATCAACACTTAATTACAGATGTAGTTCAGCAACCTCCAATTACACTCTGTACTCAGCCCTAGGGCAAAAGTATTAGTTGTCACAATGTAATTGTAACGGTTACATAATGCTTAACTTAAAATGTCACTATCACACTGACAAACAGAACTGTGTGTAAGGTAGTAAGCACTAGCCCACCACTGTTCCCATGGTGAAACATATGAAAATGTACAGCCATATACCTTAAAGTTTCTTACTACTGATATTCCTCACATGTTGTAACAGCCTAGGTTAAAAACATTTAATACCTCTCCCCCATAAAATGTCTTAGAAAGGCATATAACAGTGTTCTCCATACACTGACCTCCAGTCTATACAAGGTCACACACGTTTTGTCCAGCTGTAGCCCTCATATATATGGACCCTACCCCACAAGTTGTGTGGGAGTCCAAAACATCACTGGAATGATAGCAGGAATGCCAGCACTAAATAATGATAGGCCATTACCTAACAACCTCTTTCTGCATGACATCTGGACAAAGCCTGGTATATAGGTGGATGGCAGAGGCTGAAACACATGGCCATATTTGAAATATTGCTGTTATACACTATGAAAGTTGCTGATATTACAGAATTGGTTGCAACATACCCTTACTCAGGAATATGAAGTCAGAAACACAAATGGATGTTGCCATGTACTGATAGCAATCAACGGAGAGAATGCCACTGATTTGTCAGAGACAAGACCTGTGTGGTGAACAGACAAAACACAACAGCCAATCCTCTGGCCATCATGTGCATAGGCCCACAGTTGAGAGTTATGCAGACAGACTGCATTCCATGCAAAACTAGCATGAACACACAAATCCTGTAAAACTAACAGTATTCAATGCA